>NW_028090025.1:1575377-2164133 GCF_014824575.4 Sturnira hondurensis | reverse complement strand
CTAAATTTAAAAAAAAAAAAAAAAAAAAAAAAAAAAAAAGACAACCAACTGTATGGGAAAACATATTTGCCATTGACACCTCAGACAAAGGTTTAATCTCCAAAATATACAAAGAACTCACACGACTTCACTCTAAGAAGACAACTAACCCAATTAAAAAATGGGGAAAGGACTTGAACAGACACTTCTGCAAGGAGAACATACAGAGGATCCAGAGACACATGAAGAGATGCTCAATATCGCTTGCTATCAGAGAGATGCAAATTAAAACCACAATGAGATAACACTTTATGCAGATGAGAATGGCTATCATAAACAAAGCAATAAACAGCAAAGATGTATTTTGAACTCACTTTTAAAAACTAAAATTTTTGGTGGGATGTCCAAAGGGATTAACAGTCTTGAACAAAACTAAAGTAGTCCCTAGGGGTGACAGCATATACATTTACTTTGCACAAGTCCTAACAGTTCCCCTCAAAGCCTCCCCAAAGTGGCCATTCTCTTATCTGCTTCTCAGCACTTGCTGGCCAATTACTTAGAACTGTTTACTGCCCTCACATTGCTCTCTCATGTATGCCTTCAGCCAAATTCAGAAATGTCCCAGGAAACAGGTGACTTTTTTTTTTGTCACTGTGCTTGACAGTGCTTCTGTGCCCTTAGCTAGCAGCCACTTATACCAGCTCTGTCTGTTTCACAGGGTTACTCAGGGGTATACTATTGCAAACAAAGTTTATATTTTAATTATGTTTGGAAGCATACCTATGATGGAGATGTGAAATATCCTTGGGCCATGTTAAAAGGCCACAAGCCCCTTATATTGTAGGCTTACTGAATGTGGTCACTCATCCCTCCTCCACCCCTAACACTTGCAGACCTTACCAATCAATCACTGCACTAGCCTCAGTGAGGGCTGAGATGAGTCCTTCATCAAACAGTCTCCAGAACAGCCAAATCATTACTAATTTATCAAGTTGGGACCAGCGTTGAATGTGACCTTGAGCTTACTGTTCCTCTTGGTCTTGACTTTTTCATCTATAAAATAAAAGGGGGCTCACTTTTCAATTCTGTTATCATTAACCTGACTGGAAAAAAGTTTCATACAATGTAGAATTTTAGCATGAAAAACGTATTAGATTGACTGAAAATTTGAATATTTCATTAGCTTACTATGACTTTTTTGTAAGAAAATTACATTAATCCAGAGTACTATAATCCAGTGGTCTTGAAAAATGTTTATTACAATTCTATTTATAAAACAAAGCTAGATTATCACCCAGAAATTATTTCTTGGTGCTGATCAAGAATTCTGTGAGTTAAGGCCAACTAACAATAAAAGGATGCTTTTTTTAAGGAACACTTTTTTCCCAGCATTCCTTTCTAAAAATTTTCAAGTCTTAGTAATTAACTGTAGCTTCTAATTACACTGTATTTAGCACTCAGTGTTCACATGAGAGCAATTTGACCAAAATTCACTTAACACATGGAGCTGCAGCTGTTACAGAAAAACAAGCCCAAGAAGGCACTAATATCTGCCTCCTAAGTTCCAGGTATAGTGACTACAATGCACAGTTAAGTGTTGCAATCCATTTCCAGTTATGCAATATCGAAAAAACTACAATTAATAGGAATTTGTGTAATAAAATTCTCTTTAAAGATTCTTAGACTTTCGCAGAGAGAGGCAGAACTGTACTTATGAGGCATGAGGTTCTGGTGTTCAAAATTATAGCCTCTGGAGACACACCGTCTTTGCACATGCACTTGTGGGACCTTGGGGAGCTATGGAACATCTTTATGCCTTGTTTTTACATATACAAAAAGGAGACAGCACCTATCACGCAGTGTGCTTGTGTGGCTAACTTGGATAACATATGCATATGTTAGAACACTCTTTGTCAACCAATAATGGTCCAACAAATGTTGACTATTATTATTAAAAAAGAAAAATATTTCAAGTTGTTAGGTGCCCCCTGCTGTGGACTGAGGCTCTTTGGCCCACAGTCATAGCACCATACAAACTACTTCTATAATTTCATGGTTCTCTGAGGACATCTGTGAAATTCTGGCATCTGCATCAATGCTCCCAAGGCTGTGTACACATGAGGACTCATTTTTGTGGCTCACAAAGCAACTTACACTGGACAGAGTTAAACAGAGGTCATGTCTGTGGGATGTTATGATGCTCCATGCTGGTCAATGGCTATCTCTGGACCATTCAGAAAGCTGTACCACCACAGATTCAAACAACCTGAGACAGGTGAAGAAGGATGAGGAAGCCCATTGCTCTTCTATTCCCCTGTGGATTCTAAGCTCCCAACCTCAGCAGATATCATAGGGCAAATGGTTAGGAATCCAAGGGGTCCTCTCTTCTAGATTCTGCAGTTTACTTGGCTCTTTCAAGTGAAAGAGCCCTTCCTTACCCACCAATCAGGAACCTTCCAGAAGAATAACTGTGTTTTGATTTACTATCACCGGGCACAATTTAGCAAGGTTCCAATAACATCCAGTCTCTGGGACTAGTCCTTAACTGGAACATTTGTCTTCAGGCCCAGGGCCTGCCCTTGGTTCAATATCGTCATGAGAAGGGCTGGAGTCCGGGTTTACAAGCAGGGAGCCAAACTTTGGCCACCCCAGTGCAAAGGCTGCACACTAGACCAGACCAGACCAGACCAATTAAAACCAGAATCTCTGGCACTGAACCAGTGCATCAAGATTATTTCAACTTCTCCAGTTTGCTGAACAGACCAGTCTGAGAACCACTAATCTAGAGTTTAGAGCCTTTCTACACAGTGTGATCCCAGCAGCCTTGACCACTTGGAGCTTGTGAGTAAAGCAGGTTCTTAAACTACCCCCAGGCCTACTGAACCAGAATCTGCATTTTAACATCATCCCTCAATGAATGCACACTAAGTTTTTTGAAGCTCTGGTTCAGAAACTACACTGTAATTCAGCAGTTCTCAGCCAGGCCTTACATTCATCCAATCACCTAGAAAGCATTAAAAGTCTACATGTCTGTCCTTTCCGGAAGCCCCTCAGATTTCACCAGTTGGAGTGAGATACTGGCCTGGAGATTTCAAAATGCTTCTCTCAAGATTGAGAACCACAGCAACTAAATGTGCCATAGCTTAGCACTTTCCATTCTTGTATTGACAAGATTGATTTCAGAAATACAGCAGATTTTAAAAAGATACTTTGAAAACACAAGGACACATTTTTCCTCCTTAATTTTTAGTCTAGTGCTTATTTCCAAGTCTTTCAGTTCCCTTTCCTTAAACATTTAAAGTACAAAAATTACTCTCTCACTCAATAATTTATGCCCACTCTAACTAATGAGTTTTGACATTTATTTACAATAAATATTTTAATTAAAATATATTATATACTAGGTAGGGCAGAGGTAGGTTTACAGTTGTTCATATGGAAAATAATACAATAATTAATAAATAATAATACAGAATAAAATTTCTCATACTTACAACTGTAAACCTACTTTGCTTGATCTTGTAGGTTGTTTTGTTTTCCTAAGTTATGGTAGTAATGGGTCCCCACACTTTGGGCTCTAAAATAAAAGTCTCATTTATTTAACATAAAGACAAATTCACTTATGATTCTACTTTACTTGGTACAACCGTCAAAAACATTAAAGCACAGAGTAAAAGGGGATGGACTCACATGAATAAGTATGAAGGACACATGGACAATAAGACGGGGGGCGGAGATGGGAGAGGGTGGGGAGCACTGGGGGGTGCAGGGCTGGGAATACAAGAAAGAAAACTGTACTTGAACAAAAGTTAAAAAAAAAGAATAAAACAAAAACAAAAACATTACACTGGACAGAGTTGAGCAGGCAAGGAAGACTTTATTGAAGACTGCTGCCAGGCAGCAGAGAGGTCGGACTCGAGTCTCCTGAAACAGAAGTTCAGAGGGTTTCTGGGGGATGGTTTAAGCCAGCGGAAACATGCTGGAGGACCCACAGCGTGGTTGAAACTTTTGACTTCTCTAGGCCACACTGGAAGGAAAAGAACCGTCTTGGGCCACACATTAAATATACAAGCACTAATGAAAACAAACAAATAAAAAATCTCACAGTGTGTTAAGTAAATTTACAATTTTGTGTTGGGCCACATTCATTGCCATCCTGGGCAGCATGTAGCCCACGGGCGGAGGGATGGACACCCCTGCTAGACGAAGGCTGGTCAGTGTGATTAGACTATTCATGTATCCTAACTGTCATTTATTTTAAATTAGGCTCCTACCTGACCCCACAGAAATTGGGAGATAAAGTCTCCCAATTTTAGAGGCTTCCCTAATAACTGCATTTCAAAGGGAAAGATCCATGGTCCTTAAGAAAGACTTCCTTGGGTTGTAAAACGGGCAAGAAGCTTTTAAAGACATTTATATGCATTTCAAAGAGGGCTCAGTATATAACAAAGGTGATACCACTGTGAGTAGTTTGGTACCACTGTGAGTAGGTGATACCACTGTGAGTAGATTGATTTCTGTTATTTTTGCATAATCAGTCAAGGGTCAGGACTAGGACTGGTGTCTTAATGGTGATTTAGCCATGTTTTCTCCACTCTCTGCTTTTATTAAAAAAAAATTATAGGAGTGCTCCTGTAATTGAGGGTTCTCCATACTTTGGTACCTCAGTGATGAGCTGGTTACACAATTTATAATTGGTTTAGCAGAAAGCATTTAATGGGGAACTCAGAGTTGGAGAATCTCAGTTTTAGGTTAATAGCCAATAAGCTTAGTAATCAATGCACATAAAAAGCTACTGTTTCAAGAATTGATGGTATGATCCACCTTGATTCCAGGAGGCTACAAATAGTTCCAACTTTGTGGCCCAGCAGGACTGCAAGCAATCAAGATGGTATTGGAGTCATTGTGCCCTAGGGAAAGACATTCAGTGCCCAGGACACAGATAAAAACCACCACCCTGGGTGAGTAAAGAATTACCCATCAACAAAGGAAAGAATGCTGCAGTTTTTATCTGATTAATTTTTTTCTGAATTCCAAACCCTTCATCTACACTTTTCTTCTCCTTATAAAAAGAATTGGTTTCAAATAGAATATAAGACATTCTGTTAGGGTACATAACTCACTGTCTTCTCAGATCATTGGCCATCTGAATAAAGCTCCCTGTCTGAATAAAGATTTAATCCCTGTCTCTGCTTATTGGTTCTGGTAGTGACAGATAGCACGAACACTGGATTTTCCAGTTTCAGATTAAGGCTTTGTTTAGGCCTTAAAGCTTAATTACCTTCTCCACTTCATTTATACTAGACCCAAGAATCATGAATTAATGTTAAAGACTTTGATCTTCCATTCTTATTTACTTGTATCTCTTTCAGAAATTATACAGAAAGAAACATAATTCCTGGGAAAGAATCCTCACATTCCTGTTCCATAAATCTATTATTATTTAAAAAAATTAAACCCTATATTCATTCTTAACAAGAATCCAAATTGCAGTGGACTGAAGGGTAAATGAGTGAAAGAACTGGCCAAAGTGAATGCAGCAGCATCCTCTTCCAAGAAGCTTGGCTGGTAGAGGGGGGCACTGATTTGCCCCCAAATGCTCTTTCTAAGAACACTAATGAGTTTCATCTGATGTATTTAATCATAATTAGCAATCATTTTACTTCATCTATAGGCATTTGATACTGGCATGCTCTCATTTTTCTGTACTTTGTTTTGGTAAATGATTCACCCATTTTCCAGGATAGGACGTTGGAAGTGTTCTACATCACTTTCTTTCTTCATTCTTAGCATCCAATCACCCAGCCATGTAACTTTTCATTATAAATGCTTTGCAAACCCATTCCTGCCTTTCCACCTGCATAGCCATCACCTCTATGCCCTTGTTCTCTCTGTTCTAGGCCTTGGATGAGCTTCCCAAATGGTTCCTTGACATATTCTATGTTACTCATCGGTCCATCTCTGCATGACCAACAGGGTAATTTTCTTAATATAGAAACAGATTTGCAAGGTGTAACATAGGGAGAAACTGGTAAAGGGTACATCGAACCCCTCTGTGTTATCCTTTAAAACTGAATGGCAACCTACAGTTATCCCAAAATTAAAAGTCAAAGGAAAGAATAGCACCTCCTCTTGTCTTATAATATTCTAAAATATTTTCCAGATTTTTCAAATCCTTTTATGACCCACCCTCTTGCCTTATAGTTCAGGCTGGATTCTTGCCATGTCCTGTCACTGTACTTCTCATCCAGCCATGCTGAACCACTTGTAGATTCCAGAATCTTCTACGTTCTTTCACACTTTGTCTTGTTTGGCTTGGGGTCCTTTGAAACTTAGCAGTTTGAAAAGTTGCCTTTTGTCCCTCTAGTCTTTGTTCAGACACTGCTCTCTCTCAGGAGCATATCTGGATGGCTGTGAGCTGATCTAAAAGTTTCATATTTAAAGCTTTTATAAGTTTTAAATATGTATGTACAACAATTTGTACATACTTCTACTTAGGCAAATGGTTTACTCTAAAATAAATGGTCTTCTTCCATATTTTCCTAACTACTAAATGGTAGGTCCCTTGTTAACAGGGAATTTGTTCACTTATGTCTGCATTTCTAGTAGCTAAGACAAAACCAAACTTAATATTTGTTATATGAATGCCTCAATCCTCTTCCTTGCATTGATTGACAGATTCAATTTAAAATGTATTGATGTCCTCAAACGTCACTAAGTATTTATTGTATTTCTGATGCTTCTTGTCTACTCTAAAAGTTATGTGAATGTTTATAAAAATATTTTGTGCTTAACATAAAAATCACAGATAAAATGAGTGAAAAAATCACATATTCAAAACATAGTTTATATTCTAAACCCTTAAGTTATATTAATCAATAAGAAACTGATTATACCATTCTTACTGGGTATTTTGTATGAAAATTGTATCATCCTCCTGACTGGTTTGGCTCAGTGGATTGAGTGCTGGCCTGTAAACCAAAGGGTCATGGGCTTGATTCCCAGTCAGGGCACATGCCTGGGTTGCAGTCCAGGTTCCCAGTAGAGGACGTGTGAGAGGCAACCACACATTGATATTTCTTTTCCTCTCTTTTTCCCTCCTCTCCTCTCGGTCTAAAAATAAATAAATACAATCTTTAGAAAAATAAAAAGCTATATCATCAGAGTTAGCATTTTTATTTAACTAAAATATTTTCAACATATTTGTTAACTGTACAAGGATTGGTGTTAAGAATATTGAGAATACAAAAATAAATAATACCTAATACCTAATGAATGCCTCTGCAAATTATGTTAAACATTGGGGTACTCAAAAGTATTGAGGTAGAAAAGTATTTAAGCTTTTCACTGTAGTCAAAAAAGGATGTGGCCCATGAATGTAAATATCTAGTTCATAGTGACATAGTTGTAATACAAGAGTAGATGAGTCAGTTCATCATCATGTTGTGATGAACAAAGACATTGGTCATCAACTAACTGCTCTTGCTGCATTTTGTCTTCTGTAATGTTCTGTGTATGGGGCAAAACTGATCTTCGGGGAACCCATGTACCCCATCTGTTTGGTAAATTTATTTTTATGTGAGTCTGAGTTTCAGTGATGTCTGTATGCCAGAATGTGATAACCTCTTGGGTCATCAGACCTGGAAATGGGTGATCATACTAGGTTAGTACGCCCCTAGCGGTGCTTCCTGTCAGGGTGACCGACAAGAACACTCACTAGTGAAACTTGATTTCTCCCATAAAACATTTTTTAAAAAGCAGAAACAACACTGATAAGCAGATAAGTATGGTGAAGTTTTTATTTGGTAATGGGAACAATGAAAGTGATATTGAGCAACATAAATCAAAGTTTCCCATTAGTTTAACTCATTACGATATCGTACAGAATAGAATAAGATGTGAGAGTACAGTTGTTTTCTTCTTTTTTTCCCTAACTTTGATATTAACAATAAATTATATTATCCATTAAATAGGTATTTTACAATTGAATACTTTGGCTGTTAGAAAAGGCAGTTCCATTCAAATTATTTTATATAGGATAATGGCTTCATTTAAATTAATAAACATTTTATATGTGTTTTTAATATAATTTATAGCCAAACATAGTAAAGCCAATGTATCAGATTATTATATTCAATTGCTGAAAATTAATATAAATGTAAACTGATTTTAAAAATGTAATAAATCTTTACAGGAATTTATATTAGTGAAAAACAATTTATTATATTTCATATTTGTATAAAAGTAATTTTATATAGACTGTTAAAATTATTGGTGAGTGTTGTTTGCAAAAATAAATAAACTTTTTTGAGGAGTGACATGCAAATATTTAAATACACCTGTTTGATAAGACTCCATAGTGTTCTACATAGTGTAAGAACTTATTAAATATACACACTATGTATAACATACCTGGATACATCCCCTATTATATCTAGCCCAAATGAAGGATATTAAAGGTGCTAACTTTTGGATAATTAGAGTAGTTAATGAACTGAAAGTAGAATCTAAAAGAATAGATCAGTGTTAGTTGAGCTACATGTTTTCACTGGCATGAGAGTGAAAAGAAAAAACAGTCAAACTGTCTTAAAATATCCTGGGAGTGGTTGGGGAGGGTTGGTATTCTAAAATATGTCAGAGACAATAAAATAGTGAAAAGTGTTAAAATTGCTATCTAAAGTTAAAAAATAAAAAGTGACTCTTGAATACATGTAAAAGAATAAAACCATCCCTTCATTATCTCCGTGGCTTTCATCAACTTCTTTATCTCCTCTGAATAAGTTTCTTTATCTTTGAAGTGTGATCACCAAACTTCAACACCTGAGGCAGAGATGTTGGGAGATCCTGGACCACCAAGATAATACTTTTGCTGAATAATAAACTTTCAGACATAAGTTTCATAATTTTCAACTTAAGTTTTTATGCTGAATAATACTTTCAGACATTTTTAAATGCATGACTGAGCACAAAGTGAATAGGAAAATTTCTTAATTTTCAAAATTTTAAAGACCAGGTATCTTAGGATATATTCCTAATAGTGGAATTGCTAGGTCAAAAGGCACGTTCATTTCTAGTTTTCTTAGAAAGTTCCATACTGTTTTCCATAGTGGTTGTACCAGTCTGAAATCCCACCAACAGTGAACTAGGGCCCCCTTTTCCTCACAACCTCTCCAGCACTTGTTGTTTGTTTCTTTGTTTATGATAGCCATTCTGACTGGTGTAAAGTGGTATCTCATTGTGGTTTTAGTTTGCATCTCTCTGATAGCTAGCGATATTGAACATCTTTTCATGTGTCTCTGGATCCTCTGTATGTCCTCCTTGGAGAAATGTCTGTTCAAGTCCTTTGCCCATTTTTAATTGGGTTGCTCATCTTCTTTGAGTGGAGTCCAGTAAGTTCTTTGTATATTTTGGAGATTAAACCTTTGTCTGAGGTATTATTGGCAAATATGTTTTCCCAAACTGTTGCTTCTCTTTTTATCTAGATACTGTTTTCCTTAGCCATGCAGAAGCTTTTAATTTTGATGAGATCCCATTTGTTTATTCTTTCCTTTATGTCCCTTGCTCTAGGGGACGTATCAGTAAAAATCTTGTTGCGTAGAATACCTGAGATTTTCCTGCCAGTGTTCTCCTCTAGGGCTTTAATGTTGTCACAGCTTATATTTAAGTCTTTTATCCACCTTGAATTAATTTTAGTGTATGGTGTAAGTTGGTGCTCGAGTTTCATTTTTTTGCATGTAGCTGTCCAGTTCTTCCAACACCATTTGTTGAAGAGCCCTGAAACACCAATCCAAAAGAACCTACGCACCCTGATGTTCATAGCAGCACAATTTACAATAGCCAAGAGTTGGAAGCAACCTAGATGCCCATCAGTAAATGAATGACTGGATCAAAAAGCTATGGTACATTTACACAATGGAATTCTATGCTGCAGAAAGGAAGAAGGAGCTCCTACCTTTTGCAACATCATGGATGGAACTGGAGAGCATTATGTTGAGCCAAACAAGCCAGGCGGTGAAAGACAAATACCATATGATCTCACCTTTAACAGGAATCTAAACAACAAAACAAAAAAGCAAGCAAAATATGACCAATGACACTCAAATACGGAACAGGCTGACAGGGTCCAGAGAGGAGAGGGGAGAGAATCATATGGGAAAAGGGGAGGGACTCACATGAATAAGTATAAAGGACACATGGACAATAATTAAGGTGGGGGGAAGAAATGGGAGGGAGGTGAAGAGCACTGGGGGAGGGCAGGGCAGGGAATATACAACAGAAAACTGTACTTGAATAAGAATTAAATAAATTAAAAAAATTAAAAAGTAATAAAGACCAGGTATCCCAAAACGTCAGCCAGCACTTTGCCTTGGAAAAAGCAAATATAAAATATTTCTCCCAAATTCAGCTACAACTAGATTGTGCTTCCCACTGCTATTGGGACTGAATTTACACCACCTAGCGCTTTTAATTTTTTTGTGTGTGTCAACTGAGCTAACTTTATGGAGGTCAGTTTGGCAAAAGCAATCAAAATTTTAATATGTATGTATTTTTTGAGTTAAGGATTCCATTTCAAGATCTATCTACTCATACAGGTACACACATAAATAATTTCAATAATGATTTTAAAGTAAAATACAAAGAAAAGAAACAACTATATGCCTATCAATCAGGGTGTCAAACTATAAAGAACAACCATTTTATACAACAATAAAGAACAGGCAGCTAATAAAGCAAGCAATTGAGCCTTGTGTGCTGTCATGAAATGTAGCCAGTGAGCATCGTGTAAATATAGTGTGAGCTACTAAAATCTGTATCCATGCTCCCATGCAAATAAATTAAAGAATACACCTCATCGTTAAGAGTTGTTTCCTGTTAGAATGAGTAGATAGCATTTTGTGATATGATTGCAATTATCAACTTAACAGTTTAAAAGAAATTAATTTATTTTATTATTTTGATGTGAATTGAAGTTAATTAAGATCAATAGTAAAAATCACCAATGGTCCTTGTTCCTCCTTCTATTTTCTGTCATCTGACACAGTGACAGAAACACTGAATATTAAACACTATTCAAGAAAATAATTCTGAAGAAAAAATATCTGGAGCTTTAAAATGCAGAAGAAGCTAGTAGTAAAATAGTATGTGTACATAGAACATTGAAATCAATGAAATTTAAGGCTTTCCATGGCATGAATATCATTGTATAAAATCAGGTTAGCAAAGTATAATATATATCAAAAATTGGGCTCCAAGCAGAAAATAGAAAATTTTATTTTACTTATTTTTTGGCCCTGACGCAGTGTGTACTTCTAGTGTCTTACTGAGATGAGCATCATGGGAATGGGGAAGAGTTTCTCCTCACCAGCCTGCCTGAATCATTCCATCCCACATGCTTTCCTGGCCTTTAGGAGCCAAGTGGGTATGCCAGGGGATGCTGAGTGCCTGCACTGCCCCCTTCCTAGGTACACAGACGTGATTCCACCTGAGTCTTGCCACCTGCAAAGACTCCCATATGCCAAGCAAGGAGTGAAGGAGGCAGCAGGGCCCAGGCCGGGAGACCCTGCTCCCAGGACCCATAGATCTAATTTCCCTTCCAGGTGTTCTGAGATTTCTCCCCCCACCACATGCCAGTCTCTCAAGGCTTTCCTCCTACCCAGGACCCTTCAGAAAAGTCAGGGTAATCTCCCCAATGGGTTTAGGCTTTTCCAATAAATGAGGAACAACTGTCTTCCCTTTCATCCCAGCCAAAATCCCAGGAGGAGGGATCTATGAAAGAATTACAAATCCTGGCTACTTGTTCCAAATGAGGAGAAAGAGAAAATTACAGGAAATACCAAAACAAAGTACTACTTCAATAACTTATCTTGGCCACAGAAAGAGAGCCGATTTAAGCAAGTCAAATTTGAACCACAATGAGAATACTGTTAACCTAAAAATAAAAGGCCAAAATGAGAAGGAAATGTGTGTTTATTTGAGATCCAAAAGAGTAGCTACTCAGGAAGCACAGATTCAGGCAGAAACCCAAATAGAGTTTGATCAGGTGGTGACACAAGGGGATTTGATGAGAAAGGGATGTGGAGTAATTACATGAATAGAAGGAAGGAATTTCTATAGGTGCAAATAAGCTAAGTTATTCTCTAGCTATACATGGTGGTGCTAACTCTAAACAATGCCTTTAAATTTCAGTCTTGTCAGAAGCTCTGATCTTCTGTTAGCTTTACAAAGACTCTGGAATACAATGTTGGTAGGGCAAAGCCCAAACGTTATTATGCCCAGTTCAAGACATATAAGACAATTCCTCTGGGACGACAGCTTTGACTTCATGTTGAAATGTCTCCATTCATAATAATTTTCACAGAGCTAATGGCAAAAAGGCAGCAGAGAAAACAGAGCCTTGTTATCAGATTTTAAATAAGACCTTGACTTCAAATGAAAAGAGTGAAGTATGTTTTCCTGCAGCTGCACCTTCAAATCCCAACTGGCTCTGGACCAGAGACGTCCTGTCTAGGCAGCGCCAGAGCCTGCATGTGCCCCTACCCCTACCACCCTCTCCCCCTTCCAAATCCTTGGGCATCTTACTTACTTTGCAACTCCAGATTTCCCAGCAACTTTATCTCTGAATCCTTTTCCCTCAAGGAACTTCTCGTATCTTAGTACACACATGAAGAAAACACTGCTGGCTGGCCATGCTCTGCCAGCACTCTTTCTGAGAATAAAGGCCTTTTGCCTATTACGAGAAATTGAGTCATGTTTAGCTGCAATAAATGATATAGCCAGAATGACCACTGTGTCTCCAGAGAATGTTTTTTTTTAATTCAGAGAAAACTATGAGCAGAATAGAAGAGTAAAACCGTATAAAAATGAAGAATATTCAAATATTGACAAAGAGGAGTATCTGCTATTAACACATGGTCTAATAGATTTTTTATTAAAAAGGGAAGTTGTATATTGCTGGATTTTTACTAATTTAAGAAGCTATGTGGGGGCCTTTTCTTCAAGAATTTAGCTAAAATTAGTTTCCTCTCTATGCAGAATTTGAATACATTATAAAAAAGAATTATTGTCTTTCGTAAAAGTCAAATTTATATTCCTTTTTACTTTTTATCATTTTTTCTTTTTTAAGGCAACAAAATAGATGCTAAGTTCTGGGGCCAGAGTTAGAAAAATTAATAGTTACAGCCAGACAGATTATGATAAAAGTCCCCATCTTGTCAGCAGCTTATACAAAGCATCAAAATAAAATGTATTTCACATAAGAAAGCAAATACAGCCAATATAGCAAAAGCCTTAACAGTCTCTGTAAAAAGGAGCTGATTATATTGTTGTGGCTAGAGTTTGATGTGTGAATGTTTTATACACACTTTAAAATTCCTTGTTTAAATTCTAGTGAACAGAAAGCCAGAAATATCTAGTAGTAGGAACATGCTAATGTTTAAAATATTCCTTTTATATTTTTTAATTCTTAAAACTTATTTTGTAATTAATGTTGCAAATGCCTGGTTTGTTAACATTCATAATATATGGGGATGTAAAAATTTGGGGACAATGTGTTCTAAATAATTTACTCTCAAGGTATTGATAATAGTCACCACAGGCTAATTGGATGCTGGGAACCACCCTGCCTAGTTTCAGAAGCTGCAACCCTCTATGGCTAAGGCTGAGTAAAGGATATTGGGACTATAAGCCACTAAAGAGACAAAGCTTATCTTCCTGGTAGGGGCACTATCTTTACCACCTTTTACTTCACCCTGCTTGGCCCTGGGCAGATGACTGGTTACCAATGACAGGTAAGATTCCTCAAGGGAGGTATGATTTAAGACAGGCATGGTCATGAGGGGCCCTCAAGGAAGGACTTAGGGAGCTATAGAAAAAGGGGGCAATGGACCTTCATCCCTTGGCTTTGATATAGCCTGAGTCCTCATTCTGTCTGCAAAAAGTCTCCTGATCTCTTGGCTGCCTTACTTCCCCTGCCTGACTTAAGCCTGGAACAATGCTGGAAGGAGATGCAGCCCTGGGCAGAAACAGGTGGTTCTCCGGAGCTATCAGGCAAAAAAAAAAAAAAAAAAAAAAAAAAAATTTGCATAAAACCTTGTGAAATCTGCTTTGCTAAGAATGTCCTCAATATTCTGATAAGGGTCCAAGCATGAAATGAGTTTGTTTCCCCAAGTTTTATGGCCCTTTAGCTAATTGATCCTGACTCAGAATAAGCCCTCATAGTTCTTTGAATGTTATCTATTATTTGATCCCTACTGCCTGAAAATGACTGATGAGTTTACCTGTATTCCTTTGCAAACTGAACCCAATAAAAGCTCATTAAGGCACAAGCTTCTGACCCTTCTCCTCTGAGAGATCCGCCATCTTCCCTCCCAAGCAGATCATGCCTCCACAGGCTTATTCTCATCCATGACGGCTGGGGGACTCTGCTGGACAAAGCTCCCCCACAACTGAATCTTCTATCTTACCTTCTTGGTCTCCCAGGACAGCCAAAGTGAATATGCTGTTCTTGTCTTACCCACCTTTGTATACCAATATGTCACAGGTGGGCACAGGTAACCAGGTTCTTGATGATAAGGACAAAGAATTGACCCAAATACACAGAGTTTATAACAGAGAGCATGGGAACAGGCCAACTCTGAGCAGAGATTTACCTCATAGGCTGAAGGGATTCACTCTTATAGGGCGAATACTTCCTGGCTAGTTTTGGTGGGCTTTTATTAAGCATGTACAAGTAGTTATATTACTTTAAAGATAATGCACATGTGGTTTCCCATGATTTTTCCTGATTGGCCACCAGAGAAGGGGCCACACAATGTTACCAAATGGACCCCCCTTCTCCTGGGGTCCCCTGTAGCTTTGCCTTGCCTGCCACCAAGGAATCATGGCTCTCCATGTCAGAGATTGGTGAAAATGAAAGGATTATTTATTTATCTATATATTTTTAAATATTTTATTTATTTATTTTTAGAGAGAGGGGATGGGAAGGAGAGTGGGAGAGAAAATCAGTGTGTGGTTTCCTCCAATGTGTCTCATACTGGGGACCTGGTATGTGCCCTGGCATGTGCCCTGATTAGGAATCAAACAGGGACCCTTTGCTTCACAGGCCCATGTTCAATCCAGCCAGGGAAGGATCATTTATTCAAAAGTTATACAGACTTAAGAGTAATGAACTAATGTCTTCATTAAAATCCCAAAGTCCCTTAAAACACCCACAAACATACACAGTCCTTCCTTCACCCTTTGCCTGGTCTGGGGTACGATATCTCAGGAAAAGAAATAGAGGTCTGTGGCCCAAGGAGTCCCCAGTTTTTTTTCCAGTCATCCGTGCTCAGCTGGCAGGCCTCTCTTGGTTCCCAGCACCATCAACTGTGTCACCAGGACCTCCAGTTCTTAAATCTAAACCCACACAGCACCTTCTCCAGGCCTATCAGCAAGAGCCCTTTCACCCTTTTCTTTCCCACAGTGTCTCTCCTGCATTCTTCCAAACCACTAAGGAAGAGCTCTGCATCGCTGCTACATCTTGCTTTCTGGCTTCCTAAACTGCGTGGTATAGGGAGACCCAAAGCCTCGAGGTTCTCCCCTGCTAAAGCTGTGTGGTTCTTCTTGTCAGGGGGTAGGAGTCTGGGTTTAAATCCCAGATCTAGTCTTCCTCTGCAGCCCCATTTCTGACTCCTCCCACAACTGGTTACACTTGCCAGCATTCCCGTATTTTTCCAGCTTTACTGGGCTGCCATGGTAAGTTCAGGCAAGCATGGCCCTTTGGTATGGAGCCAATGATCTCCAAGCTCTCACGCAGGGTCTGTAACCAGGGGGAGTTTCCTCCCAGTTACATCCTGGGTGGAAGTCACTCCCATCTCCCTGACTCAAAGCATGACCACAGCTATTTAACATATCTAGAACCTTTAACTGGTTTCATAGATATCACTGGTTTCAATGACTATTTTAGAAGTTAACTGAAAAACTGTTAACAAAACAACTCTCAATGGTCTTGCTCCTTGTGTCCTATCCCCCAGCTCAGACTTGTGGGGGTGAGAACATCCTGTGTTTTTAATATTTCCTGGACACCCTGAGTTCTGGATCCCATTACAAATCCTTCTTTGGTGGGGCGGGGGCGCTAGCTGTACCATCTTACAAATACAAAAAGCCTGCTGAGCTTGAATGTCAAAAATTAGGTGTTACCTGGTATTCATCACCCCTTTTAATAAAGTGACTCAAAAATTGTTTATAAGTATAGACAAGTCCCTGCTACAGAATACTGTAAAGAAATGCTTAATTAATAATTCAACACAAGTTTAATTTAAGGAATGCTAAAAATAAGTGAGTGGCGTAGTTTATTGGACTTGGGCTTGGCAGTCTTTTCAAAGGATAAAAACAATCATTGTTACCGGTATATGTGCATTATCAGAAAGCTTGATTTATATTAGAATTGTCTACTCATGTAATTACCCTGATCATGCCTTGCAAAAACAGCATATTTTTAAAAAGGGGAGTCCAAGGGAGATTTGTTATTCAGTTGGTTTATACAATGTTTATATATTAATGTTAAGATCAGGAAAGTCATTCAAGAGCCTGGCTGGAGCCTCTGAATGGAGCTAACTTCTCTAGAGGCAGGTACTGTGCAAGCACCAGGTGAAGCATCATGTAACCCCACTCTGGGTGGGCACACACAGGCTCAGACCCTCTTCCCAGGTGATGTAGGATTTCTGAGAAAAGATTTTGTCTCGTTCGCCCCTGTATCATCAGTGCCTAGTAAAGTGTTCAGAATATAGAACACTTTAGAATTTAGAACCTTGGCAAATTTTTGTGAAATTTTTTTTCCAGTTTGGATGCCTTTTATTTCTTTTTTTAAATTTATTTAATTATTTTTCAAGTACAGTTTTCTGTCTATTACTCCCATCCCATTCCACCCCCCATGCTCCCCCTCCCTCCCATTTCCACCCTTCTCAGTTGTTGTCCATGTATCCTTTATATATGTTCCTCTAAATCCCTCCCTTATTTCCCCTGAAATTCCCTCCCCTTTGGGCAAGGTAATGGTTGAATGAAAAGTATTTGTTTTTCTGGTTATTAAACACATCATAGAATCATTTGGTGGATATCTGCTATTCATATTCCTGCTGCTGGAAACTCTACTTTTCTCTGTGATCTATTTTCTCTTGGTTATCTGGTCGCCCTTGATTATCTAGGAAAAATGAAATGTCTGTAGTTGACTTCAGAAAATATTTAAAATTTAAAAAAATGACCTAAGAAATTACAAAAATAAGCAAATAGCTTCCTCTTAGAAGTAAATTAATACCTTCTAACATTAATACAGAGTGGGGCAAAAATAGGGTTATAGTTGTTTAGGGTATAGAAAATAATACAATAATTAATAAAAATGATACAAGAATAAATTGTGTTTCACATACTCACAGCTGTAAACCTACTTTTACTCCACCCTGTATATCAAAGGAATAAATGCAATATTCTGATTGAGGCTGAAAATCTAACTGATGAAATTCTACATCATTTTGATATGAATAAATTAAGAGTTTACAAATATGTATCTAAAATCAAATCTGCCATAATGATTCCTAGTAAAATATAAGAAACATTTTTATTAAAGTCAGAAAAAAATTAAAATACTCAGAGCCACTACTGCCCTTTACTGTTTAGGGGCACCTAGCTAAAGTAATCTATTCAAGATTCAAGAGAATGAAAGAAGTACAATAAAATTTTAAAGCAGAAGCACACAATATTTGGAATAATAAGGATGAAATCCAAGAGAATGAACTGAATGTATTAGATGAAATGATATAAAATTTAATAAGATGACTGGTTGAAAAATCAGTATATAAAATCATATAAAAAGTAGGCTTACATATATGCAAGTAATATCCACTTATAAATACAATAAATTAGAAGTCTTAATTTTCA
Organism: Sturnira hondurensis; assembly: GCF_014824575.4. Taxonomy (NCBI): domain Eukaryota; kingdom Metazoa; phylum Chordata; class Mammalia; order Chiroptera; family Phyllostomidae; genus Sturnira; species Sturnira hondurensis. Next base: position 2,146,244 of record NW_028090025.1, on the reverse strand, counting down.
AAGGAATATAAAAGTTAGAAGACAAGAAAAATGTCAGTTTTCCCTTTTCACTCCGAGTTGGACATATAAGTAATTTTAACAACTCCTACCTCAGACCTTTAGACAACAGCAGATTGCAGTACTAGGGATGCTCACAATGCAATCTCTATTCTCTGCTACCCCAGAGATAAAGTCCATCTGTAAATATGGCTTCAGTGAGAGAAATGGGTTTATACATGTATGAAAAGAGTGTATATAAATGTTCATAGCATCTTGTGATGGTTCTAAATCGGAAACAACCCAAGTGTGCATCAACAGGAGAGTGGATAAAAAAGTGTGGGACGTTTATACAATGGAGAAGTACAGAACAATGAAAAAGAAAGGTCAAATATAATGATTCCCACAGGTAACACAGATGGATTGTACGGAAATGAGACTGAGAGAAAAACTAGACATAAGAGAATCTATTATACAGTTTCATTTTATAGTACGGATCAAGATCAGGAAAAACCAACAGATGATGATTGAATTAAAATTGTGCTTGCCTTCGTGATGCAGACGTTAACTAGAAAGGAGCCCAAAGGGGTTATCCAGGTACTGAAAATAATCTATATCTTGATCTGGGTGGCAGCTATATAAATATATATACACACACACAGTTATTATCTATCTATATATGTGTGTGCATATATATACACACACATATATATAAACACATATATATGCAGTCTGATTATTTTATATATTAATGTTTGAACCTATCATCTTACTAAATTTTCTTATCTTGTTTGGTCTTCCAACTTCTGTTTCTTTAACCTAGATTCAGTCCAAAAAATCTCTCACTATCTGCTGTTGCCCGTAGTCCCTCTTAGCTGCAAATAAGAGCTTTGGGTTTTTGAGTATCTATAGATATGTAGATTTTGCAAGCTTCTTCTGGAATGTTTTGGGCAACATTCTGCTGTTTTTTTTTTTTATTTGAGGGTTTAACTATCCCCTAAGTTAATTAAAGATTGATGATAAAGCTTTCATTGAAGATTGAAGATGAAGCTTACATTTCTATTTCTTGTTATCTGAAGGACAATTAGATGATAAAACATTATGTTACTCAGTAGTAGTTGAATAACAACATATGGGATGCTTCTGCCTGCCACCACCCTCTAAGCGAAGGTAAAGGGTTGGTGATTGTGTTGCAACTGTTCAAGGCCAGGCAAGTTCATGGTATTCATGCAGACAGAATAATGTTCATGGAGCCATTGGGACGTCTGGCCTGCCTTTATTCATGGGTGGGTGAGCCATGCATGCTGCAAGCTGCCTGTCTATCTGCATGTCTCTGTGTGGCACATGTTGTGGCCCTTGCTCCCCAGTGTGGGACCCATCATGGCACCTGTCCCCTTCCATGTCTCTCATCATTGCCCCCAGCAGGGAGTCCCTACCTGTTTAAGTACTAGAGGGGAACAAAGGCAGAAAACTGCCAGAACATTACATAACGTAACAAAATTCTGTGCATGCGAGCCTACTTTATGTTATGGGAAAAGTTTATCGGACCCAATCTCAAGGCTATGAGAACACTACTTATCAAGCCCATTCAAGGCTATGGAAACACTGCTTCCCTGAGTTACCCAGACACTTGGGTGAGGAAGCCAGACTGCCTCCACTTATCCTACAGTGATAAAGGAAAGGACTCTTTATTCAAAAGCTACACAATTTTGGAATAACAGCTTCCCACAAGCATTAGTCACTTAAGCCTATCAATTAAGGTTAATCTTTTAAACTCCTGAGTTCTATCATTCCCCATTAATTTTAGTTATCCTATTTCTATAGGGTTAGTTTATAAACTAAAACAACACAAGACAAAAAAGCTACACAATTTTAGAGCTGTGTAACTTTCTGCCTCAGAGCTCGTCCCCTCTAGAACACCCAAAGAAAAGTAACCCTGCCACCCTCTGCCAGGCCAGCCTAATCCTAGGCTGTGCCTGGAGTTCCTCCCCATCCAAAATACCCTTCACTGGGAAACCCAGGCAGGTGCAACACAATCATCTGTGCATCCTCTAGGAAGAGAAGCCCAAGAACTGGAGAGCCAATCTGTCCAAGAGTTCAAAAGCGCTTCCTTTTTTTTCAAATCTTCTCATTCATAATTCCACATGCTCAGAAGGCATTCAGCTTCTCAGCCAATCCCATCCAAGGCTGTTTAACATGGCCTTGGGCAACCTCCTCCTACAGTTCCTCCCTCCTTTTCCCCAGTGATCTGATTAGAGCTGTCTGTATCAAATATGCTTTGGTGACCAATTGGATGTAGTGGGTTGAAGGGAAAAAAAATGAAGAATGATGTGGAAGTTTCTAGCATTGGAAACCATGTCAATGGCAGCACCACTCAGTGAGAAAGAAACAAAAAAACAGAGGAGTTTGGTAGAGATGTTGGGTTTTCTACAAAGCTTTCAGATTTTAAAGTATTTATGGGATATTCCAGTAGAGATTCCCAGAATATATTTGGCCCTGGAGTTTAGGTGATAGAATTACCATATTTTGCCAAATGCAATATGCTGCCATGCACAACACGAACCCACATTTTTGGCCCAAATTTTCAGGAAAAAACATTTTTGTTTTTGTTTTTAACTCAAGTATTTATTTATTTATATTTAGATACTTGGTTACTGTATTATAAAGGCATTTCAGCATTTATTTTAAGTATATTATGGCACAAGAAATTTTATGTAATAAGTAATTGCAAAACACCAGAACAGATACAAGATATTTCAGGTACTAACCATATATAATGTGCATCCTTATTTTCTCCTCAAAAATTTGGGCTAAATAGCATACATTATACAGAGCAAAATATGGTACTTAGCAAATAATTTCTCATGTGTTTAAAAGCCTATATTTCACTGGATTTTGTTGTTAGTAGTAAATATTGATGAAAGAATAAATAGAGACTTGAGCTGGATCCAGAAATTGTGATGTCATCAACACATAAGTGATACTTAAAGGATAAGAGTGTATGAGATTGCCTAGGTATACAGAAGAGTAACAGATGAAGGCTTGGAGCAGAGTGCCAGGAAACACCCTGCCTCAGGAATTAGGTAGAAGAGACAAGCAAAGAGCAAAGGAGGCTGAGAATTGGACAGACATGTAAGAAAATTAAAGGTGAGTAAAGTCAAGAAAAAAATTTTTGTTTTCTTTTTTAAAGAAGATAATTGTAAAATGCCAATATTACTGAAGGGATAAAAAACAATCTGTTAATTTTAACAAGGCAGTCATTAGGAAACTTGAGGAGAGATGAAGGCAGAAGCTGGGGGTCATGAATCTTATTCATTATTATATCTTTAGTGTCTAGAATATTGTAGAAAATCAATAGATGTGTGGGATTAACAAATGATTATATTGACAAATTTATCTGAATAGAACGAAAGATTGAGATAGATTCACTTTTCAACAAAAAACTGTTACAAGGATCTCTATGTGGCAGGACCTATTTTGGGAGCTAGCGTTACCATAAAGAAGAGAAAATTCCCTCCTTTCAGGAAAGTACATTTTATCTGTGTAAAGCCAGGTGACAAATAAATATATCACACCACAAAGAGGCAAACGTGATAAACTAGGGACAGAGGGGTAGGGAGTTAGGCAGGTGGGAGTGCCCAGGGTGAGACCTTCTGGCCAAGTAGTGGGTTGGCCAAAGAGTTCATTTTTTTTTTCATAAGATGGCTCTAGTAGCACTTAGTTGTCTTTAATTTCATTCAAAACAAATTTTTTTAGATTGCATTATGACAGCTGTCATATCAGGGTGCATTTAAAATATCTTATCAAACTTGAACTTTTGTGCAGCCATTTTAATATTAAAGGTGGAAAAATATGCAACATTTTCAGCATATGCTTTATTACTTCAAGAAAAGTAAAAATGCAATTGAAATGCAAATAAAGAGATGTGTTTAGTGTATGGAGAAGGTGCTGTGACTGATTGAATGTGTCACAAGTGGTTTGTGTAGTTTTGTACTGGAGAGTTCCCACTGGACGATGCTTCACAGTTGGGTAGACCAGTTCAAGTTGATAGCAATCTAATCAAGACATTAAGAACAATCAACATTATACCACACAGGAGGTAGCTGACATACTCAAAACATCCAAATGAATAAAGTTATTGGTGAAAAGGAAAAATGTGTATTTTATTTTACAGAAAAAAATGTAACAGACTTTTTAGCCAACTCAATATTATTTGAGCAGAAACTCTGAAGAGAGTGAGAGAGCGGGGTCCTGAAGAGGGGTCTGCAGGAGCAAAGACCATGGGTGATAGGGAAGACTCAAAACTGACCAGAGACCTAAATATAAAATGCAAAACTATAAAGATGATTTGGAAATCCAGCACAATTCCTGACCCTGATTATGTGTTTGCTAATTGTTTATTGAATAGGGAGGTGAAAGAAGCAATAATGTATGAATGGTTTTGATAATGCAGTATCTGGTAGATCAGATTGCATATGATAGATTAAAGTATTGTATCAAGGTTAAATCTTTTGAATTTGTCTTGTGATTACACAGGAAGATATGATATTATTAGGAAATACACATTTAAATCTTAAACAATCAACTAACATAATGTATTTATTCTACCCTCAAGGAACTCCGAAAAAAAGGACAAATATAAATTGTGACAACTCTAAAAAAATTGGTGGATGTGGCTAAGGATTATTTGGGGATTCTTTATATTGTTCTCCAATTTTTCTAAAAACATAAACCTATTTCAAAATAAAAACAAAAAAAATTAGAGGAAAATCCCTCTGTTTTCATTTCCACATTATACAAAGCAAATAGCATCATTCTCCTTGATGGAGGAGAATGTTCTCCTGTGCTGTGTCAACCTATGATTTTCACCAACATAACACATTTGCTTGTGTACAGGAGTGGGGTGCTGGGAAGTGGTGGCAGCTCTCAGATGTGGACCCAGGCTTTTTGTGCCTCATGCCAGCAGCGATGTTGTTCTGCTGACAAACACAACCTTTGTTTAGTTTCTGCTTGTCAAGTAAAATGGATCAGAAATCCTTTAGTTTTTACAATAGATGAAGAGAAGTAAATAAAATACTATAGAACCTCATATACAAAATGTGGGTTTGTGTGTGTGCAATGCTATTTCTATACTTTTCTTGGCTTACCAATGCTAAATGGGTATTTAACCTGGTTAAATTTAACCTTAAACTTATTAACAACCAGTGATTACCTGATGACAGCTAACCAGTGGTGAAGATGGGGTAAGAAAAAGAACTTAAATAGTCTTTCTAGGATAAATGCGAACCCATTAGCTGTCGCAGATATGTCACAATGAGTTTTCAGAATCCAACATTTTCTTCAGAATCATTGGCCCCCACATTGACATTTCTAGCCCTGGTCAGTGTGCTTGTCACAAGATGTTGCTGGGTTTTGCCAGAGGACCTAAACTCCAAGCATACATAATACAAGAATAACAGTTGCCAAGAATATGCACATGCTAGCAGGGACGCTTACATTGTCAACTTTTATGCCAGCCCATCATGCACCTTGCTGAGATGAAATGAACAATACTAGAAATTGAGAAAATGGTTGGAGCCCAACGGCATTTCCCCCCCTACATGTGTGACAGAGAGAGGGTGGGGCTTCCCTCATTCTCAGATTAGATGAGAGGGAGCTCTAAAAGTATCTTTTGGGGGCTTGATGCATACTCACTCGTAGAGTGTGAGTCAGAGCAACTGATATTTGGCTTATACCCAAAAAGCCTAAAGGCAAGAGGCTAGGAGAGGAGCCGACAAGTGAATACTTGAAAAGTAAAACAGAGTGGCTGTGTGGGGACTAGCAAATACTCGCAGTGAAAGACAATGTTTGAGTTTCTGATAGAAATCAAATATGAATGAACCCTGCAGATGGGGGCTGGCTTAGACTTAGCTTAAAAGGGATCCCATTCAAGAGAAGGTGCCGGGAGGAAGAAAGATACCCCCACAGAAGGATGGGTCTCTGGAAGCCCAGACCTCCAGGGTTAAGTCATAGGTTATCAGTTAAAGAGCCTTGTGCCATAGAAATTGCAAACTGGAGGACCCCAGCCGGGTATTTTGCAAAAGCTAGGAAATCAGGCAATTTAAAAAGAAGGCAAAGTTCTCTTCAGGCAAGACCTTTATTCTCCTTTAAAAAATCAGTTCATACTGATTCTTTATATCAAAGCATCTAAATTTTAGTTTAGCCGGCCAAGTTCCTATACACCTATCTCGTGTAAAGGCTCCGCCTCCTCTCCCATGTGCACCAGGCACTCCATGCCCACTACACTTCTGGTTGGTCTCCAAATGTATTGTGCTTCATGAGGAAGGAATCGTGTTATCCTAAAATGGTCTCTCTCCCTCTCCTCAATTCTATCTCGTCTCACAAAACCCAACCTAAGCATTATGATTTTACAAACCTTTCCCTGAAACTGCCTTCCAATCTACATGCTCTGCCTTGGCCATGCCACCATCATCTATAGTTTACTTCATTGCAGCCCTTTTCATATACTGCTGGGAGACATGCCTTACTCAGTCTCTCTCCCTCAAGGTACTACATGGCCCTGTATGTCTTTTTTTGTATTTCCACACCCAGCACAATTCTTGACCCTGATCATGTATTTGCTAGTTGTTGAATAGGTGAAAGAAGGAATAATGGGTGACTGGGTTTGTTAATTCAGAAAGTTATTGTCATTGTTATTATGTATAGCAATAACATGTACAATAATGCTTTGTAGTTTGCAAAGTGTTTTCACATGTATTATTTGATTTGTTTCTTCAGCCTTTACCAAAGGAAACAAAGTAAAGAAATGTTAAACAACTTACACAAAATGTAAACATGTGGGTTTTTTCCTTTGATAAAATCACAACTTTTTTTCTTCTTTTCTTTCCAGCAAAACAAAATTTTGCAGGTTCATTGCGTAATGCTTTGGTTCCAGCCCTGAAGCCAACAATTTCTCCAAAGAGCCTTGGTTCTTTATAGTAGAAAATGGGTACTAGGTCTGCTCCTTATTGGTGTGTCACTACTCTGTCTCCCTCAGTAGACAGAGCTAGGGGAACACACACACACACAGACACACACACACACACACACACACACATGTGCATTCACACTTATATTTATTTCTATATCTAGCTGCAAACCATGAGTTCACACCAATACAAGCAACTCCAATTCATTATCACAAGAGGTTTATTTTGCCTGGTTTTCTCATTTTCTCTTCTCTGACAAATAAAAAAAATTAAATCACTAGTTCTAATCATTCTTAAGACATTTACTTTTTGGTTACTGTCCTATATATTGCCAATTTCCTGTCTCTACTGCTACCTCAACCTGGTCGAGCTTCAAGCATCTGACCAGGCCACCATTCAGGGGAGATGATTTCTTCCCATTGTGGAGTCTGACACTAGTGACAAACAGCTCCCTCCATGCGACTGCAGCTCCAGATTTGCTGTCTGGGCCACCACAGCTGTCTACTCTCTGCTGTTGGAACAATTGGCTACCTGCTTTGGCTCACATGAGGCTTGAGTTGCTCAGGTCAGGAGGAGAAGGAAGGAGGAAGAAGGAAACCTGGTAAGTACTTTTAAGTAGTCAAAGAAATAAAAAACACAGGGCTTTCAATTCTAATTTGCATGCCCTTTAAACAACACCTTCGTATTCCTACACTTATGGAAACTAAAGGCCTTCAGTTGGCTTAATCTAGTGAGCCATGAAATAGCCATATGTCTGAGTGGGTTTAATGGCTGATTTCAGAAAGAGCAGAATACTACTTAGGTATTTCTTAAAGGGGTATTCAAATTGAAGAGGCTCAGTCAGAGCATTAGTTACTTAAGTTAGTTCCATTTTTTTTCTTTTTAAAAAATATATTTGATTGATTATGCTATTACAGTTGTCCCATTTCCCCCTTTATTACCCTCTGCCCTGCACACCCCCTCCCACCCACAGCCTCCCCCTTTAGTTCATATCCTCGGGTCACACATATAAGTTCTTTGGCTTCTACATTTCCTATACTATTCTTAACCACCCCCCACCCCTGTCTATTTTTTACCTACCATTTATGCTACTTACTTTGTGTAAATTTTCCCCCCTCTCTCTCCCTCTCACTACCCTGATGATAACTCTCCCTGTGATCTCCATTTCTGTGGTTCTGTTCTTGTTCTACTTGTTTGCTTAGTTTGCTTTTGTTTTTGTTTTAGGTGTGGTTGTTATTAACTGAGTTTGCTGTCATTTTACTGTTCATATTTTTCTATCTTCTTTTTCTTAGATAAGTCCCTTTAACATTTCATACAATAAGGGCTTGGTGATGATGAACTTCTTGAACCTGACCTTATCTGGGAAGCACTTTATCTGCCCTTTCATTCTGAATGAAAGCTTTGCTGGATAGAGTAATTTTGTATGTGGGTCCTTGCCTTTCACGACTTGGAATATTTCTTTCCAGCCCCTTTTTGCCTGTAAGGTCTCTTTTGAGAAATCAGCTGACAGTCTTGTGGGAACTTCTCTGTAGGTAACTATTTCCTTTTTCTTGCTGCTTCTAAGATTCTCTTCTTATTTTTAATCTTGTGTAACTTAATGATGTTGTGCCTTGGTGTGTTCTTCCTAGGGTCCCACTTCTTTGGGACTGTTTGAGCTTCCTGAATTTCCTGGAAGTCTATTTCCTTTGCCAGATTGGAGAAATTCTCATTCACTATTTGTTCAAATAAGTTTTCAATTTGTTGCTTTTTGCCGTGGTCCAGCCACAGCTTATCTAAGGGTCCCTCAGGTGAGAGTAGGTGTGGGTGCTGGGTAACAGGCAACTACACAGCTCAAAGGCAGGTGAAGCACTGTTCCGTTTATTGTAAGTACAAGCAGGTTTTTATATTCTCATTTCTGGTGGTAATTAACATTTACAGGTGCATAGCATGATCAGTTAAGCAGAAAAAATCAATACAAAGGTAACCAGGAAAAGTACAAAAGTTCCCATAGTTTCAGTTATGTTAAACAAAAGTTATTTTGACCAGGAAAACCATTAATCAATTTGAAATAGTTCTATGTATACAGTTTAAATGTCTTATTGTTTATTAAAGTTCTCAGAAATTGTCATGGGCAATAGGTACGCTTAGACCGAGCAGAGGTTAGGAAATTCATTATAAGCCTTTGTAATATCTAACTTAGCTATCTATCTTGCTGTCTAAAATGTTTTTTTTTTTTGTATACTGAGGACTCTAAGTCCTTGGTAGTTGTTTCTATGTGCTTAGTTTGTAATAGCTAACCAGCTTCTTCTGTTTTTATGCCTGTCTAATTCTAATTGATATATATTCCTATTCAAGGTAAAGGAGCGGCTGTTACTCTAACAAGTCTTTGACAAACAGGGACAATTTTCTAAAGGGGTTTTTGCTATTCTATGAGGCAGTTCTGTGAGAATACATATTTTTTCCTGAACTGTTCTTTCTTGGGTGGCTTTCACAGGAACAAATAAGTAAAGTACGATGCCTTAATTCAGCCAGGGTGATATTGCTTAGGACTTGAGCCAACTGTTGTTTTTTCTCTGAGAGTGGTCATCAATTCTAGGAGATTCCAAATTATCAGAAATGCAAAGGTTAGAATACTAAGAAACAGTAAGAATAAAAGCAACACCATATATCCACTAATGCCACGTCCATCCTGCTGGAAAATGCTGGGAAGCCATCATCTCCAAGTCGTGACTGTGTTAACCTACATGGTTAGAAAATGCTTCTGTGAAGCCTTTGTCCCCAAGCAGTGACTGTGTCAGCCGACCTGGTTAGCATTGGACGTGGCAGCTTTTCCTCTTCCCCTTTTGGTACCCCTATAATTCGGATGTTGGAACATTTAAAGATGTCCTGGAGGTTCCTAAGCCTTTACTCATTTTTTTAAATTCTTATTTCTCCATTCTGTTCTGGTTGAATGGTGTTTTTCTTCCTTCTGGTCCATACCATTGATTAGAGTCCCAGTTTTCTTTCCATCACTATTGGTTCCCTGTACATTTTCCTTTATTTCACTTAGCATAGCCTTCATTTTTTCAGCCAGTTTGCTACCAAATTCAACCAATTGTGTGAGCATCCTGATTACCAGTGTTTTAAACTGTGCATCTGATAAATTGGCTATCGCTTTGTCACTTGGTTGTATTTTTTCTGGAGCTTTGATCTGTTCTTTTGTTTGGGCCATTTTTTTTCTCAGTGTGCCAGTTACACTGTGTATGGGGTGGAGCCTTAGGTTTTCACCAGTATGGGGCAACGCACATCACTGCATTGTGACACTATGTGTGGGGGAAGGGCTCAGGAGGGAACGATGGTGCTTGCTCTGCTCTCTGCCAGATTTCAGTCACTTCCCTTTCTACCCACAAGCAAAGTGAGCCCTTCTGGTTCTGATTCCTGGGTGGGTGGACTTGTGTACATTCTAACACCCTGTGGGTTATGCCAACGAACTCTCCTGTGAGGCTGGGAGTTCTTCCTGTTGCCACCTCAACCCCCAGAGATGTTTTCAATCTGTGGTTTGAGGCTTTATTTCCCCATGGTGGAAACCTGGGTTGTGCTATCTGTTTTGTTCCCCAGCTGTTCCTCCCAGTTTATCTGCACACAAATGTGGGATTGCCTGCTCCACCAGTCACCACCTTGCCAGGTCCTACAGCTGCAGCCTTGCTGTAAGTCCTCTCTGCTCAGGTCCTGTCTCCCCACCTCCTACTGGTCTGGATGAATATTTCTGCTTTAACTCCTTGGTTGTTGGACTTCCATATAGTTCAATTTTCTGTCAGTTCTGGTTGTTTTTTGTTTTTAAATTGCTGTTGTCCTTCTTTTGATTGTGCAAGGAGGCACAGCATCTTTGCTGGAACTCTCCCCCAATTTTTTCTTAATAAGTAATTCTTCAACGAATATCTTTGTAAGAAAAATCTGATAATTGCTCTAGGATAAAGTCCTAGAAATGAGATAAATTGCTGGTTAAGCAGTGAATGTATTGAAGAAAATATCTCTATATTTTATGTCCTTATCTACATATATCTATATATATCTATATCCCTAAAATATACCAGTTTTACTATAAAATAGGTAAAAAAGCAAAACAAGTAAAGAACCATCTCATAACTGAATAATATACCTATATAGCTATATATCATATTTCAACTTATTCAGAACACATTGAACTGTGCCTCACACAGAATAGACACCCAATAAATTTGTGTGTATGTGTACATATATGCACACATATACATATATACAAATTTATATGTCTATATACACCTATATACATACACATATAACATTTCAGCTTAACAATAACCCACAACCTTTAGACCAACTACACACATAACATTCCATATATATCATGCATGGTGATATGTATGCTGTGCAGACTCTGTCAGAGTTTACTCCACATTTCTTCTGGCCCCTTGGCCATTTTTTGCTCATTAGCTCCCAGTTCCTTCCTGCAACAATCACATTCTGTCTCTGGTGTAGGACTCTACCCTCAGCTAACTGGATGCTGCTTGGCCTGCGTTTGGGGAGATTATGGATGCCTGGAGCAAGCCTGTAACAAGTGACTGAGGGGGTGGGAGGTAGAGCTATTTCAGTCCCTTTGTAACTGAAAGACAACTCAATGCCATGCACACAGTGGCTAGAACTCCCTACAGGATTGCCCTAAGTCACCCTTGGTGACTGTATCCAGCACTGCATACTTAGTTGGCCTTTTTTCCTTCCAGACCCCAATTCCTTATTCCACCACTGAAAATGTTTTACTGAAAACATTTTCACACAAGACCTCATCTCTGTGTCTGCTTCAGAGAAACCCCATTTAAGACTGTTTTGGACCTAGTTTTTCCACATAAAATATTCCCTTGGAGATATGTTAAGATATTATTTTGCTGTAAACTAGTCTGTTATACAAGTATAACACATTCAAAAATTGGAAACTATTGGATGAATATTAATTTCAGTTTGAAATTTTCACTGAACATTCTTATATCCAGAACTTCATGCTTTTATAATTTCATTAGCATATGTTTCTAGACATTAACATTTGAGGCAAAGGAATTATACTATTTAATTATCTTTGATGCATATTGTCCTCCATTAATATAATAATAGTTGTTCAGTTGTGTACAAAAATCTTAGTGTGTTCACACTGTCATCACAACTAGGTGTGTATATGTTTAAAATATTTGCAATTTTTAAGTATGATATAGGACCTCATTATTCGGCTTCTTTTTATTATTCATATGTTTTTGGCTATTTTAAAATTTTCTTCGGATACTTTTCTTTAGATAATTTTTGCTTATTTTCTATATTTTCATTGATTTAAAAAAGCCTTAAATTTACTAAAGAAATTAATTCATTGTCCTTTGTGTATGATGTAAATGTTTTTATTTGGGTCTTATCTTAATGGTTTTCTTCACAATGAGAGACACAGATAGGAAGTTAAAATTTTTAAACATTGAAGTCTATCAACCTTGAGTGGTGCTTAAACAATATTTTCCCCATCAAAACAGTATATAAAATATTAACTCATATTTTTCAGAGTTTTATAATTATTTTGGTATAAAGGTGATATAAATATCTAATTCTTCCCCCAGAATGTCTTTGTTTTTATAGCTCTGTTTATAAACTATCTTTTCCTTATTGATTTGAAATGACACTTTTATTATACACTAACTCTTACACATGCTTAAAACTATTCATTAATATCTTCCCTGTTTCAGTAATCCAGGGTCTTATCTAGTCCAAGTTTTAATTATTACATATTCATAATATCTTTTCACATCTTTTAAATGAAATATTTTATTGTTCTATTACAGTTGTCCCAGTTTTCCCCCCTTTGCCCTCCTCCACTCACCCCTCCACTGCTGCTCCCACAGACATTGTGGGAAATATATAGCTGATAGCAGGGAATAAGTTGATATTTTTAATTTTTAATAATTTTTGTGCATTATAGAAATTCTCACTCTAGAAAAATGCATAATGTCATACAATATTGGTCAATCATTTTAATATTAATATTGTTTCCATTTTATTTTTGTTCTACTTTATTTTAGACTTTCTTCCTAAATACTTTTTTTTACTTATTGTTGTTATATAGAAAAACTACTGATTATATGCATATTAATTTTTAACCAGCATGCATAGTGAACTCACACATTCTATTAATCTTGTTTCTTCAAACAAGATTACTATAGAACAAGATGGAAACTTAGATCCAGGTGTAGGCTGATCACACTACTTGATGCTCAAATGAACCAAATAAATGGCCTAATACTGAAGTTTATGTTTACATTTTTGTCATTAATCATACTGAAAACTGGACTCAGTTAAAAATGAATGGTTATGATATTTCTCTTACAAAAATAAGATCTGGGTCCATGATAAAACAGTATATACTCTGACTCACTCCCAGCTCTCACCACCTGTGTTGGGAGGCAGAGCCTGCTCCTAGAATCTTATTCCCGTATTGGCATTACTCATCCATTCCTTCCTTGATCACTGCATTGCACAGCTTCTCAAAGAAAAAAAAAAGATCACATTTGATTTAGCAGTAAAACTCATATTTTTCCAATTTGTTTTAATTTAAAGTAGACAGATGCATAAAATTTAAGAACATAAGAGGAAGAGAATTAGTATGAATAACAATGCCAACAGATACTGGTAAGAATTTTGAAAAACTAGAAAATATATAAGCATCCTAGAAAAAACTAATAAGCATTTATCTCACCCATGCTGCTTTTTGATTGGAAAAGGAATATTGTTCAACTTGAACTTCTGCCACTGGTAAAGAAGAGTGAAATCTTTTGAGATAAAATTATATTGGATCTAGACTAAATTGCCATTGAATAAATTGTCTGTGAATGAATTCAGTTCTCATTTCCTTCCTGAAACTTTGATGGACTACATTGATTTGTCAGCAAATGAATTACTGGTGCTATTTAACTTTGAAGTATATCACAAGTATCTTTATACTGCTTGGAAATGTTAGTTGCTCTATATTTTCACCAAGTTTATGCATTTTTATGTAGAGCATTTTATTTTGAAAACATATTGTTATTGTAGATATAATTAGTTATTAATTTCTGTCTCTGATATTTGAATTGTTGGTGGTAGTAGAAGCCACAGCTTTAGAAGGGGTGTTTTTCAGTGTAAACTAGCTCCTGGTTGAAATTTTTATTACTGTTACTGAATAAGATTAAACAGTACATTGCAATTGTATTTAGATAACCTTGTCACTTTCCATTACCTAATTCCAAACAGTTATGAATAAATGAAAGCTCCCATTGTCGTTCCTGGGTTATGTCAATCTCAGAAAAATAGACACTGAATAATGCCATTATTGCCTTCAGTAGTTCACAAATTCTATTTTTAAAAGATTGATAATCTAGTCTCAGATTTTTTGTGAAACAACAATGACCACCAAGGCTTCATTTAATTTATTGTTGTGGTATAGATTAGAGTCCATTCTTCTAATTAATTTGGACTTTGCAAATTTGAAATTTCCTGTCTCCCAAATGAAACTATACTCTTAAGTGCATAACACAGCTGCCTATGCTCAACACAGCAGTCTTCTGGAGGCAGGACATTTGGCAGTCAACACAGAAACTGTGGGAAAGACACTACAGCTTATGTTTATAGACCTGACTACTGAACAGCAATTACACTGACCAATCACGATATTCTTCTAACAAGCTCTATGGATGTGCTGTGAAGAATCACCTTTCTAGCAGCATACGTAATAGATATCATAATCACTATGATTATCTCTGAATATTGAGAATGACCATTTTATCTCAAAAACAATTTTAAAATAAGATAGTAGGTTTTTCCCCTAAATATACTAGTTCTGAGGCTGTCAAATTACAGTCTATAAGTCATATCCCAATGGTTTTTTGGATGATGACCCATAAGCTACAAGTGTTTTTTTTTCCAATTTTTAATGGTTGGAAAACATCAAAAGAAGAGGAATAACAGTTCAATGTACATGAAATGTACATGAAATTCAAACTCCATTGTCTACAACTGAAGTTTTATGGGCACATGGCTGTGCTCATTTGCTTGGATATTGTCTAAGGCTGCTTCCAGGCTATAAAGGCAGGGGACTCTGAGCAGTAACTGAATCAGTCTAGATACAAAACAAACTCTTCTGTAATTGTCCCCATTAAAGCTTTGTTACTGGGGATATTTGAGTTAGGGGGCTCCCTCTCCTTGGTTCTTGTCTCACTCTAAAGAGATGAATTCAGGTGTGAGATAACACATACAGAGAAAATGAGATAGCAAGTTTTTTTCTTTTATGAAAAGAAATGCAGCACAAAAGCTGCAAGCAGGACACCCAGCTAGTCTGGTGCCTTGACTATTAGGATTTTAGGGATTTTGTGCTTGTAGCCAGCTTCTAGGTTTCTCCTCCTTCTCCAGACCTTGGGACTAACATACAGTTTCAAAGGTTTTCTTTCCCAGATAATGGAAATGATGCACGCAGGATTTTAAAGGCTCCCTGTCTCTTCCACTATCATGTCTTTTCTTGTGATTTTTGGAACATCTGGCAATCTTATCTGACCGGGCTCAGGACTGCTGAATTAAGAGGTGCGACATGTCTCCCTCCCCCTCCCTGCTTTGATTTGCTATCTATTCTCCTAGCAAGTTGAGCTACAGGCTATGGCAGCTGGGCCATCAATTAATTACAGGGGTCTCTTTGTGTTCTGACAACTCAGAAAATGTCACCAGGTGCTGCTACCATGTGACCCACATATTCTTCAGAGGGAACTATATCTGTGGGGGAGGAGTCAAGAGTGGCTGTTATCATCAGAAACTGTCTTTAAGCCCCTTTTCTTACAACCAAACCATTTGTTATCATCAACGAATAGTACTTAAGATCACAATCTGTTCAGTGGTTCCAGTCCCCTTGTCTGTGGTCACATCTTCTAAGACCCCAGTAAATGCCTGAAATGACACTAGACCTTATATACCTATAATAAGGTTTAATTTATAAATGAGGAACAGTAAAACATTAACAACAGTAACAACAAAACAGAACAATTATAATGGTCTACTATAATAAAAGTTATATAAATATGATCTCTCTCTCTCAAAATATCTTACTGTTTTGCACTCACCCTTCTTCATCTCATGATGATGTGAGATGGTAAGATGCCTCATTAAGGTGAGCACTTTCACCTGTTCAATTAAAGGGAGCACTTTAGAGCTTCTCTTTTATATATCAGATTCACCAGCATCACTACCCTTGCACTTTGGAGACATTGTTAAATAAAATAAGAGCTACTTGAACACAAGCCCTGTGACGTCAGGACAGCAGATCTCTAACAGTGACTAAAGAAGGAGCGAACGTACAGTGCAGAAACACTGGGCAACAGGATGATTTGTGTCCTGGGGGAGACAGAGCGGCACAGTGCGAGATTTTATCACGATACTCCAGATGGCACCCCATTTAAAACGTAGGAATTGTTTATTTCTGGAATTTCCCCTTTAATACTTTACAGAGAGATCTGATCAGATCGCTGGGGAGGAGGAGAGAGGGGGAGGTTGCCAGAGGCCACAGTAAACACTCTAGGATGTGACTGGCTGAGAAGCTGAAGAGCACAGTGAATTATGGGACAGAAGATTTAAGATAAGAGGAGGGCACAGACTAGCTCTCTGGCTCTCTTCCTCAAGGTGACTGGATGATCATGCTGCACCTGTCTGTGTTTCCCAGAAGACAGTATTTTGGATAGGAGAAGAAACATCAGGAGCAGCCTAAGATCGGGCTGGCCTAGCTAGCAGAGGGTGGCAGGGCTATTTTTCTTTGGGTGTTCTAGAGGGGACGAGCTCTGAGGCAGGAACCTGCCATTCTTCCAAAATCGTGCAGCTGTTGTGTCTTATGTTGTTTTAGTTTGTAAACTAACCCTATAGAAATAAGATAATTAAAAAGTAACAGGGGGAGTGATAGGGGAACTCAGGAGTTAAAAATTTTAGCCTTAATTGATAGGCTTAAGAGACTGATGCATATAGAAAGCTGTCATTCCAAAATTGTGATGCTTTTGAATAAAGACTCCTTCATCACTAAAACTTTGCCTCCAGAATTTCGCCTAGAGGATCCAGCAGGCAGCAGGACCCTACTTGCTTTTCAGTAGCAAAACCACGGTTAAATGTGGGTAACTGAAACCTAGCTGTGGGAAAGGAAATCACAGATAAGAGGGGACAACTGCATTTCTTTGCTTTAGAAAGTTACCTGCAATTCACTAATTTCCTCAGATCTGCAGGTATGTTGTAAAGATATCTCTCACCGGGGTTTATCATAGCACAGGTTCAATGAATCTTGGTCCAGTGCTCATCCCATTAATTTATTCCGCTAGTCTTACATTCATTCCCCAACACACCTAAAACCATAGGCTGGTTTAAGAGGAATAAAGTTGAACAGAGAGAAGAACACACCTGGGTTGACATGATGTGATATTGTGATTTACACTGGCACAAACCGCCTAAAACTCTTGGAGTTTCCTAAATCATGAGAGAGATAAATGTGCTTTTTGTTATGTTAATGAGGTAAATTTTGGAAGGCACCTAAGGATGGGGGCTGGTTGCCAGGGGAATCAATAATGAATACAAAGTTGGAATTTATAATTCCAACCCCTAATTTCCATGGAGAGGAGAGGGAGTGAAGGTTGAATTGATCTGCAGTGGCTATCGAGTTAATCTACTGTGTTTATGAATGAAGCCTCTGTAAGTACCCAAAGGAATGGATTAGGGGAGCTTCCCAGATATTTGAGGACAGTGGTGAGCTCAGAGAGAACATGGATACTCCATTCCCTTTCTCCATACCTTAAAATGTGCTTCTCTTTCTTTTTTTCTGCTGTTCCTGGGTTGTATCCTTTCATAATAAAATGGTGATCTAGTAAGTAAAATATTTCTCGTGAGTTCTGTGAGTTACTACAGCAAATTAATTGAACCCAAGGAGGGGGTCATTGGAAATTCCAGTCAACAGTTTGTCAAAAGCACAGGGGACAACATGAGCCTTCAATTGGCACCTGAAGTCGAAGGCAATTTTATGGGACTGAGCTCTTAACCTGTGAAATCTGTTGCTATCTCCAGATAGACACTGTCAGAATTGAGTTGAATTGTAGAACTCCCAGCTGTTCTCTCCAACAATTGCTTGGAGGTTTAGGGACAACTCCCCCACCTCACCTACCTCCAAACTTTGGAATTTGGTGGTCAGAACCACCTTTAACACACAGTAATCCCCAAGAAACAGCTTCTGGGGACTCTACCTTTGGGTGCAGATGCCAAGAACACAACATACAACAATTTGTGAGGAAAATTCAAAAAAGGCCATTCCAATTCCTTTTCCTCTGTTGATTATTAATTTTCCATCATTGTCGCTGTTCTTATTTTGATAGATTCCATTTCTACTTAAAATTGTCTCAACTTCAGATAAGAGACAAAACAATAGAATCATCCCCCCTCCCTCCCCAGACACACAATCCAGTGCAAAGAGGAGCTCTGTGGCATCCATACAGCTTCTGCTTCAGTTTTCATGGTAGAGACTTCAAGAGTGGCCAGAGAAGTCCCTTCTAGTTCTATTATCTTTAGATACCAGATCACCTCTTCACTTATTTTTGCAATTCTGGAACAACAGGATTGAGCATAACCCCTTTTGTGTAGCTTGACAGTTAGCACACAAAAGGCAATTATTATGGTTCTCTCACGTTCCACTTCCAAGTGAAGCTTTCCCTTTTCCTTCAGCTCTTCCTCGTAAAGCCCCCTTTTCAGATGCTTCTACAGCTGGATGGCCCTCCTTCAGAACAGAAATCCCGTGTACACTAATTAGGCCAGGGTTCTTTAGAGAGACCATTGGATATTTTGGTTAATTACACACCTTCTCAGCACCTGTTTTTTTGGCAAAACATTCAAAATAAACACAAAAATTAGTCAAGCTAGTGCATTTTTGGCACAGAATTTTTCTCCTAAGCTCTTTGTTAATTTACAGAGGAATCTGTAAGGACTTTGAACTCACTCTTTCACTATTTTACAGGGACATGGTGCAAAGTACTCTTTAAGGTAAAAATAAAATTCTTCTTTTCAAGCTGCTTTATCCTGTGTGGCACATTTTCTGTAAGTAAGGTAAATTAAAGAACTGAAATTAATTTACAATTACAGGAATGGAATTACAATTACTGTGTATGGAAGAGCCAAACACAGAGAAATGCAGCCAGACTATGATGTACTGATTATAAAACAAGTTACTATGGAAGCCTGCAAAGATTAACACTACACTGAATTTATTGCACATCTTTATTTTGGGCTGGGAAAATGAGGACAAACAACAACTTTTTTGTTATTTGTGAACTGATCCCAGTTTGGAAAGTGTTGTAAGCACCAGCAAAGAGAATAACTTAATATTTAAAATGGAATAAGAGAAGTTAAAAATGCACATGGGAAATAACAAGGTAATGTTTAGCCTGGATAATTTGAGTTAATAGATTAGGGACCAGCAATCTGGATCCCAGTCAATCGGCAAGGGAAACACTTAGTAAGCTATGAGCAATACTGCTGGAAAAGACCTGTTAGACTACAGGACAGATAGGAGTTTGCAATTGGAGAGTGGGCACATCCACTGTGACTTCAGCTCTAACCAAGGAATCATTATGCCCTGAAGTATATATAATCCCTTTGCCTGTCACACCAATGAAGCTGGAGAATTCTAAGTAGACATAAATGAACTCTACAATATTCAGTGTACTTCAAACATAAAGATGTGATAAAATTTGGCATTCAAGAACATGAATATCAGAGGAAAAAATAATTCTCTTAAAACATGTTAAAGAAACAGAGTTTACATGAGTATTCTAACCTCATATTGTATGTGTGGTGAATAACAGATATCTTTCAGGGGATGTTTTTCCAAGAGCACAGTATTACCTATGTGAATCTTCTAATTGCTTGCAAATCATAGAAATGCTAGTTTCAGACTCAGAGCATAAGTGATTTGCATTTCTATCTCTAGATAGGCTACCACTTGAAAATATTGGAAAGATGTAAACAGGAGAAATAAAAGGGGTTGATTCTGTATATAGGCAGAATCAGTTTGAAATTAAAAATTACATCACATTGAGAATGCATGTGTTTCAAGATAAGTGGTTTAAGTATTCTGCCTTATTTCAAAAATAGAGCAGCTGATTTCTGTTCTCTTTTGTATCACTGGGTGCATTGTGTGAGACAGATGGCCTTAATGGCCCACAACACCAATATGCAAAATTCCCTGCCCAACTGTAACAATAATGTCCTTTCAAATTTTAATAACACCTGTCACCCAGGGGACTCATGACCCTCCTTGAGTTTCATTACATGCAACATTTCATTAGCTTGATTGTCTGTTTTGTTACTCTCTGCAAAGAAAAGATCATATTAGGGATGTGCAAATTGGCTAATATTATGATTCAAATTAGTTAAATTTTAAAAAATCTTGTATAATAATTGGACTCACAATCCCTTATGCATTTATTTATAGTGCATCTGATTACTGTATTTTAATTTTTACTGAACTGCACCTTGACAATAAATGTATTTAAAGAAGATAAACTCTAAATGTGCTTTCCCTTCAAACATAAGGAAAAAAATAGTGTTTTCTTATATATTCACAATGGACATGGAATTTTTCTCATAAAGTCTTTGTTAACATACAGAGAAAATCTATGAGGACTTTTTAAACTTACTCTTTTGTTGTTTCACAAAAACATGGTTATCTCCAGGGAATGTCACTTTCTTGGAATTGAGAGGCAAAGGAAAGATGACTACTTAGATTACTCACTTGGGGATATTTGATGGGATAGTAGACCTATGGCTTTACTGAATAAAAGTATTGCTACTGAAGGATACATAGAGCAATTCATCTTCACACCATCACATGCCTTTTATCAATCATTCTTTTCCTGTTCCCCTGTCAATTCCTACAACCTACCTCACCCTTCCTCCAAACAACTCAAGACTTATTTCTTTTTATGTTCGGGATAACCCATAACTGGGTAATGGCTATAGTATTATTGTTCAGTATTTGTTTTGAACAGAACTAATACCTATCTATTGCCCACTGATACAACTAATGTTGAGTTCACAGAGCCTTAAATATTAATGTGTGTGAGAGATTTATCTAAAGTATTTAACCAACTGGTTGAATCAGTCATTTCATTCAAAGCATAAACAATGACCTTGAGTTTTGACTTCGTCACTTTTGCCCATGCAACTTAGTGAATTGACTGTTGATTGAACAGGGTTTTTGGCAGTCTGGACTAGATTTTTTTTTCTTAACAGTTTCACAATAATAGCAACCAAGCAATAAAAAAACAATTTAAAAAGTAGCCGACATGCGTGTGCTTTTTTCCACACTAGAAGTAGTGAATGAACACTCTGCCCGTATCAGTTTAGGCAAATTCTGTGCAGTGGGTTGTAGTACATCCATTTTTGAGGTAAGGAGACAGCAACATGGAGAACTTTAGAAACATACCCAAGGCCTGTAGACACTAGATGGAGCCACCAGTGCTCTTAATGGCATGTTATGTCTACCATGGAAAGAACATGAACCCAAGGCCCTCAAATGGCTGCCTGGTTTTCAAGACCCAGTGAAAAATGGAATGAGTGCCCCACCTTTACTGATTAAGAATTTCACAGCAGTAACAACAGAGCATTAAACCAAGTGCTGGGTCCTCTAAACACATGGCCCTGTGTGAGTGCTTACATCTCACACCTGAAAAGCTGCCTCTGCTTACAGGGCTCAGGTCCATCACTAGAAATGGAATTGTTGACCTGCAGTAAGGCACCCTTATTCTCATAAGGTAATATGGGTAAGCACTTCCTCACCAGATCCCCATGTCTGTCATTAACAGAGGAGAAAGGTATCTGTGTTTCCTGCACCAACTGTACAAGCAGGAGCCACTATGTCAAGGACAAAATGGACATCAGTGTAGGCACGTAAAAAAAAGTTAACCTAACCTTAAAGAAATTCAGTTTTCAGAAATCAACAGAGGACACCAGCCATTTACCAAATGCCAAATCTGTTCTCTCTCGTTCCTCTGACTCAGCTGCCCTGGCCCATGGAAGAGAGAAGACCAATCAGCAATCAATCAGTTAAAAAAGCCAAATAACTTCTGTATTTATCCCATAAAAAAAAACCTTAGCCTGTGAGCACTCAAAACTCATTGTTCCTGTAGTTTAAGTTTCCTGGCCTTCCGATTGAAAATATTACAATAAATGTGTTTTTCTACTTTATTTAGTGTGCTGAGTTTGGTTTTTGACACAAAAAATACTTGACTAATTTTATTCATTTAGATGAAATTTGGCTACATGGTTATACTTTACCCTGTCTCCATATGCAACCTCTAAATTGTCTAGGTTTATCCTTTCGCTGTGTGCACGTGCACACACCTGTACACCCACACTTTGGTACATTACCACTATCACGCTATTTTCCCTACCTATGAAGATCTGTGCCTTTCTAAGGAAAATGAAACTCATGAATTACTTCTGCTGGTGGACCATTTACAGCAGTGTACAGATAATTTATTCCAGAGCTGCTTTTCCAAGACAAAGACAGAGAACTAGTGACAGAGAACTGATGGTTTTACATTTGTATTTATCTCTTACTTTTTACAAATCAAAAAACTTTGAATTTATTCTTTCCTCATTTTGAATATTTTGAGAAACTCAATTTACAATTTTCTCATGAAAAATATTTAGTTTATTCATATGGATAGTGTGTTTGTTCCTGACCACCAATTCAGATCTCACATCCAATATGTTAAAAGTGGCATGTGCTCTAGATTGTTTGTTTTTTACTTTGGTTCACAGAGTCATGGATTCTCTATTTCCTTAAACCAACATTTCAGGTTATCTCCTACCAGTATAACCAAAATGCTTACTATGCAGCTTAATTTTTCCTGTCATTAGTGCTAGAAATGATAAACATCACTTGCATTACAAGGAGCGTTATTTTATGCTAAAATCTCCTTAGACATCTTAATTCGTTTACTAAGTAGTCTTTAAATAATGACATATCTTATTCTGTGAAGGTAAAAAATTACTGAATATTTTACCAATCTTTTCTTCATCTGCCTCTAATATAATGGATTGCTAAAAGTGTGTTATTCCCCATGTACATTTTAATTCCTACATTGGTGTGAATCAACTCATTTATTATATAAATGAGTTGAAATTTTACTTAGAATTACATAAGTAGCTAATTTTAGTTGATAAAATTTCAAGATAATACAAATACTCAACTTAGAATTGATTCCACTAAAGAATGTATTTGAACAACAAACAAAACTCCCAAATGATTTTAACCTTATTTTTATAATGAAAAAGCAGGTGAAACTTATTTCACCTGGATAATATAAAGAATAAATTTTATGTAATACTGACGAAAGCTGATATTCTACCCCAACGGCATATCCTTATTGACTGTGGCAGTCAGCCACCAAGATGGCCCCCAATTAGTCTACAAAACACCTCTCTCTCTCTCTCTCTCTTTTTTTCTTTCTCTTTCTTATATTTCCTCTCTCTCACTCTCAAATCATTCAATCTGGAGGAAGCTGGCAGCCATGTTGTAAGTATACTCTGGCAGCTTATGGTGAAAATTTCATGTCCAGAAACAGTAGTTCCTAGTGAGGAACCAAGGCCTCATCACAACCACATGAGCAAGTTTAGGAGCACATCTCCAACCTTAGTGGAAACTTGCAATGATTGATGTCTCAGCTGATGGTTTGACTGCAACCTCATGAGAGGTCCTGAGTCAGACCATCTGGTTAAGCTGCTGCTAGGTACCTGATAAAGGTACCTCAGAAACGATGTGAGATAATAAGTGCTGTTTTAAGCTGCTAAGATTTAAAGGTAATTTGTTACACAGAAATATATAACTGTAAGACCCACTATTATTGAAAACATAACAGATAAAGATAACACAAGCATATCTAGAGATAACTGTCATACTATACAGTTTTCTTTATTTCGAGTTGTCTGTTTTTCTTACTAGGAAATGGTTAAATGAAGAATGAACAAAATGAATAGAAATAATTATATCGATGGCTTAGACATAGCTTTCTTCACTACACCAAAGCTCATCTGTCAGATTTTTAAAGCCTCCTTTAATCAGGCCTTACTTGTTTAACTATTTTCTACAATATAGCCAGACTTCATTCTATACCAGAAAGGCAATTAGTTTTCACTGATATCACGTTCTCACTTCATCATTCCACCATATAAAATCTCAACTCCCCTTCAATACACTGTTTAGGCGTCATCCTGTTCACCTTATGGAAAGCCCTTTTGGGGCACTAGATTACTCAATTTTGTACCTATTGCAAATTTGGGTAATTTGTACACCTTCCAGGCCTCAGGCAAACACCTAGATCTCAGACTTCTATCCTCCAGAACTGAGAAAATAATTTTGTTGTTCAAGCCATTCAGTCTGAAGTACTTTGTTATGGAAGCCCTGGCAAATTAAGATATTTCTTAATTTGTAGGTATGAGGTCATGAGTTTTGTACCTCCTTAGTGAGGAGTAAGTACACCTGGAACTGAAGTACAGCACTTGATTCCATATGAGCCTCAGGGACTCATGCACTCTGAACTTTATTAATAGAAGTTAATTGAGTATGTTTCATCTTTATTTTATGGTGTTGATTTTAGTTTAACAGGCTCACCTTACAAGTCTTAAAATAAAGTTGATCAAGTTAGTGAGGGCCAAACATAAAACCTTACTGACTGCTTTGTTCATAATGAAATGAACTAAAATTTAAAATAATCAGATTTTGTAGTGCTGTGGTTCCCAAAATTTTTGGCACCAGGGCCCTGTTTCATGGAAGACAACTTTTCCCTGGATGATGGGGGGATGGTTTTGGGGTGATTTAATCTTATTACATTTATTGTGCATTTTATTTCTATTATTACTAATATATAATGAAATAATTATACAACTCCCCATAATGCAGAATCAGCCCTGAACTTGTATTCCTGCAACTAGGCAGTCCCATCTGGGGGTGATAGTAGACGGTGACACACCCAAAGTGCATGGCTTATGTCCAGTCCCCTCCATAATCTTGATTTGGTTGCTGTCACTGCAGAAAACCCTCCTTCACAAAGATAGGATGTTGGAAATGAAAGGAGGCTTTTCAGTGTTTCTGTGGCAATCTCAGGATATTTGTCCTTGACTTTCATCCAGAACATATGGAGATTTGAAGTCGCCTCAAATATACTTTTAAGGCCACCGTCATTTGCGATCTTAAGCAGCTAATTCTCTTTCTAGTGCAAAGTGGATTCACCTGCCTTATTCATAAATGGGTCGTGGATCCATTCCTTCCTGGTCTGGGGGTCTTTTGTGGTTGGGAAGAAATGCTCAAACTATTTTGAAAGCTGAGATAGATGATCATGCACCAGCTGGGAGAGAGAAGATGCTGGCTCAGTCTCTTTCAAAATTTCTGCTAATGTTTGAAATATGTCAAACATCCCAACGTTCACTCATCAGCCCCATAATTCCAATTTGGCTTGAATGAAGACACTTTATCTGCCAACTTGAACACAGTTGTTCTCTCCTGAAGTGACAGCTTGAGTTCATTGAGCAAGTTGAATATATCACAGAAATAAGCAAGATTTGTAACCCATTCTGTGTCACTAAAATGTCTTGCCAGTGGTGACTGTTTTTCTAAAAGAAATGCCTGGAGTGTTTCTCATAACTCAAAAACTCTGGCCAGTGATGTACCTTTAGAAAGCCATCTCACTTCTGTGTATAAGAGAGGACGTGTGTGCTCTGCATCCATCTCCTCACAGACCTGCATGAATGAACAAGTTAAGGGCATGTATTTTAATGTGGTTGATAATTGTAATCATGTTCTGCAAAACATTGTTAAGTTCAGGTGACATTTTTCAGCTAGCCAGGGTTTCTCTATAGATGACAGTGCATAGGCTTGCACTCAGAAGAAGCCACTTTGACTCAGGTAGTGAAACCAGAAAGTCATCCAGTCATGGCAGCCACTCCATCCATGCATGAAAATGACACAAAATGACCAATTCAGTTTTTCTATGTAATCATTCAAAAACGTAACTAATTTTGCAGCTGTGGCGTTGGTTGGCAACAAAAGTGCACATAACATATCCTTGTGCCCATCATCCTGAAAAACATAACACAAAAACAAGCATCATTGCCTTGTAAACATCAGTAGACTTATCAGCATGGAATGCATACCATGGTGACTCTTTAATCCTCTCTAACAATTATGTTTCAATATCCTCTGCTATTTCATCAATTTGTGCAGTTATGGTGCTAGCTGAAAGAGGAACATCTGCCACCTTTTGAACTGTAGTCTCTCCTAAAATTTCACAGCAAATGTTCTTAGCAGCAGGCCGGGTAAACTCTTCACCAATAATAAAGGGCTTCTTAGCTTAGCAATGTGGTTAGGCACTAAGACGGATGCTCTCAGTGCGGACCCATTTGATGAAGTGGTGGCCTCCTATAATTGCTTCTGTTCTTTATGTTCACATTTTTTCTTTTGAAAAACTCCAAAGGCTTGTCTTTTAATGCAGGATGCTTGATCTCCATGTGGTGAAGCAGTTTTGAAAGTTGCATGGCTTCATGGATTAGCTGGTCACCACATATTATACAAAGTGGGCTTGGAGAATGTGAACCACCAGTTGCAATGAAACCATAATTTAAGTAGGACTCTTAGTATTTTCTTTTACATGTAGCTTTCTTTTTGTTGGCAGTCTTAGAGTCTTCTGCTGTCTCAGCATTGGATGTTTCCCACTTTTCAAAGAAGTTCTCCAGCAATGTATGTTTTTTGCTCATTTTGGCAAGGGTTACCATGTGGGCTTACCAAAACTGTGACTGAGACAAGTGCACAGTGCAGGAAAGAGGTGAAAATGGAAGTGGTTAATAAAATAATGGGTAGGCCACACATAGAGTAATATAAGAGTCAGATTCTGACTTAAAGCCTGACATCAATGCAGCTGTGTTATTGAAGAACATCAGCTCATTTGCCATTATAATGTCTGCCACCAAATGCAGCTTAATTGTCACTTGCTACTCACTAACAGGATTTTGATATGAGTCTGCAAGCAATTGACTTATTAAGTCTCTGTGCAGTCAAACCTCTCTGCTAATGATAATATGTATTTGCATTTGGTCCCCAAAGCTAATATCACTGCCTCAGCTCCACTTCAGATCATCAGGCATTAGATTCTCATAAAAAATGTACAACCTAGATTCCATGCATGCACACAATAGAGTTCATTCTCCTCTGAGAATCTAATGCCACTGCTGATCTGACGATGGCAGAGCTCAGGCAGTAATATAAGAGATGGAGAGTAGCTATAAATACATATGAATCTTAGTTCGCTAGCCCTCCACTCACCTCCTGCTGTGTGGCCTGATTTCTAACAAGCCATGGACCAGTGCAGGTCCACAGCCCAGGTGTTTGATACCTGCTGTAGTACATCAGTTATCATTGAAGACAATAGAGTTGAAAAAATTCACTGGATGCATGTTTTTCATATAAAATATATGTAACATTTTTAACATTTTCTGTGTTGTTCCTTAATTCTAACCACCTTTCCAATACAGATTTGTAAAGCACAATTTACATGAAATATTATGAAGATGACAAGGTTACTAGAGATTAAGTGGCATGATGTCTGGTATTTGCTTTCAATGTAGGGAGGCAGATGAAATAAGTCTAGAAAACTGTTAATAACAGTTCAAAGTGAGTAGTGAATGCAGGAAATTCATTACATTTTTATATAGTGTCTATTGTTTGTATAGACAGACATGGAGAGACACAAATATAAAGATGTAAAGAAGTAGAAATAGACATAAAGAGTTAAAATAGAAAGCCATACATGTAAGCAGTTGGGGCTTACTGTTAAATAGGAAAGTAGGCTTGAGTCTTAAGGCAGGGACAAACTCCAGCACAGTAAAGAAGGGTCCCCTCTGTTTTAAAAGGCCAAGAATAGAGCAGACAACTCTGTTCTGCTTGACCTACAATTGAAAGAAAATGATGTTATTCTTTCAGCTTGTGAGCAAACAATTCTCTTCCTATTGTTAGCTTGCAAAGAGTATTCATTCTTTGCAATCCATCTTTGCTCTCATCCATTCATGAATTTATTTTTTTAAATATATTAAACAGCTAATATGTGCTAGGCACTGAGGCTACAACAGCAAATTGGATAGTATGTATTTTAAGGAATTTCCATTTGGTGAGATGCACAAGGAAAGATACAATTTCTACACAAAATAATTTGTGGAGCAATTACTCTATGCTGAACTTGAGATGAGTTGATAAGGGGAAATCCTTGTACTAGAAGCCGAGTTATGTCAGTGATCTATGCCATAACAATACTGAGTAATAAATAACTCTGAAATGAAGTGGCACATGGGAAATGTGGCATACAGAAGCCCCACAAGAGAAGGAAAAAAAGAAATAAAAAATAACTGTGAAATGTAATGACTTAAAATAATCAGCATGAATTTAGCTCATGAATCGACACACTTGGTGACCACCAAGTTGGTCTCCACTTGATGTTTCTTCCGGTCTCACTTGCCTTGCTCATATGTGAAGTCAAATGCCTGTCCTGGCTGACCCAGGATAGACTCCATTCCATTCCACATGTCATTCCTCTAGTAGGCTAGCCTGGGCACAGGTTCAGGGTGGTGGCAGAAGAAGTGAGCAAGACTAAACACACTGAGGTTTTCAAACCCCTGCTTAGATCACTTTGCCAAACACCATTAGCCAAAGCAAGTCACATGGACAAACCAAGAGTGAGAGTAAAAGGACACTACAAAGGGCTGGAGAATGAGGCTATTGAAGATAGATCTACAACACCACCCTGGGGTACAGCAAACTAGCCACTATCTGGATACTCCCATCACCTCCCAAAGTAGAGAAAGTTATTCAATCAGGTATTCGTTCAATGAATGGGTTTTTAAAAATGTGCCAATAAAGAAGCTACAGATTTGGGGAGCTGGGGGTTATTTCTATATCTAGTACAGTGTAGAATGTATCGTTTAAGCTTCAGTATCTCCCCAGGAGGTTCTAATAATCTGTTTTGGGCTGACTTCCCCTTTGCCACACAGATACTCACAATGTTGGACTCAGCTGCACATCAGATCAGAAGGAACAAAGAGTTTCATTGTGCAGGATGCAGGGTGGGGGCAGTTTGCAGAAAGGGCCATGCCCCAGCTTCCAAGGATTCCATCACTAACTCATCCTATAGCATCTTCATGTTACACAGGAGCAATGCTAAGAAACACTGCCAACTTGGGAAAATTGGACAAAATCACAATAATTTTTTCTATAACCAAGAAAAGAACACTGTCATGATGACACCAAACTCCATGGATATCCTAGAATGCAGGGAGCCCCTTAATGTCTGTAAATTCCATAATTGTTCAAAGGAAACAGAGAATGAGATGGTCTTGGTAAAGATTCATCAGGTTAGCAGATGGGTCCCTTGTCATTTAGGGAGAGGCTAAGTGACTAATCATCTGTAAAGATATTGCTAAAGTAACTGCCCAATCCCCCTTAAAATCAAAACCACATCAGGGAGAGGTTAAGAATATTGTAGGAAATGGAGAAGCCAAAGAACCTATTTGTACAACCCACGGACATGAATTAAGGGGTTAGAATGCTGGAGGGAATGGGGGTATCAGGCAGAGGAGGATAAGGGGGAGAAAAAATGGGACAACTGTAATAGCAAAATCAATAAAATATACTTAAAATGGATAAATGAATGACTAACTAGATAAATAAAATGATTAAAAAACATACCAGTGAAGGGAAATAAGCATTTCAAAGAGAGTTGCAACTTATTCAGTAGATATAATTATACATGGAAGCAACGTTACGTGTTTTGGATTCTTGAAGTACATTTTGTTGATTTCAGAGTTAACTATTTACTATGGATTATACATATATATATAATACATGTTTTAAATGATCTGTTTATATTTACATGTAAATTTTATACACATGTATATACTCACACCCACATGTGTATGCACGTAAAAATTTACTCAAATTACCCATAATTCTTAAAAATACCTTTTGATATTTGGATGATGTAAACTGAACTGACTTACCTAAAAGAAAACATACTTTCCTATGTCTGTCTGTCTCTTTCAACATGTCAGTGGATCAGGGAAAATGCATTGTCAGTATATAACTATCAAAAAAATGTAGCATGGTGGTTAAGAGCACACTGCTTTTCAGTTGTGTACACTTTGGCAAGCTACTTTATCTCCATGTGAAGGTGTACAAAATGATGATGTTAATCATGCTTATTCAATATAAATTAAACAAATGATTCTTGTGAAAATTAAAAGAGTTAACACATGTACAAAGCTTAGCACAGTTCCTGAAACATTGCACTATTATTAACAAGAACCTTCTAGTAACTTGATGATTCTGAAGTTGAAATCCCTAACATTTAATTTAAATAACATTCATTAAATGCCTACTCTGTGCAAAAAATTATACCAGACTTTGAAGGCATATAAAAAGCAAAGCAATATTCACACCTACTCTTAAGAAATGTATAAGCCGGAATAGGAAAATGGCGGTGAAGTAGGACGGAGTGACTCCAGTTCTCGTATCCCTGGAAGAAAATCCTGGCAGATCTACTGAGGAACAGTGCAATCAATTCTCCAACCAACAATTCCCCAGCATTTATGAAAATAAGAGACCAGAGATAGTGACAAACCAGACAGCTATAGGTCGTTGGGGTCTCAGGGACTCGAGTAAGGACAGAGGCGGCCAGGCCGGTGGCAGCCCTTGGCAGTCACACAATGGCCCTGGGGCTGCGGATGCTGCAGCAGTCAGAGCCCAGAGGCTTCCTTCTGTCTATGCCCAGTGACAGGGGCATCTGCCACGGAGAACTCATCAGGAGCCTGGCAACCCTGAGTAAAGTCAAGGGCAGTGGTGGCGGAGGAGGTGGTGGGGGCAGCGGTGGCAGCAGTGGTGGCAGGATGGCCGGCGCATAAAGACCCCAGAACTGCAGCTGCTGCAGCGGTCGGGGCCCAGAGGCTTCTGCCTGAGCCCAGAGACAGGGGCATCTGCCACAGAGGACTCATCAGGAGCCTCAGGAGCTGCCTTCAGCCAGCCCATAATGCCTTGGAGTTGCCCTGCCACTGCCACCATATTAGGGGTGTAGAGGCTTCTGTCTGTGGCCAGTGCCACGGAGGACTCATAGGGAGCCCAGCACCCAGTGGAGCATTGGGCTGGCTGCGGGGTCCTTTGAAGAGCTGGCTCCCTCCCTCACCATCTAGGCGGGGCTGGGTGGCAGAGACCTGTCTGCCTAGGCATACAGGGAGGGTGGAAAGGACAGGGGGCAATGTTCAGTTGCAATCTCTGTGGTCACCAGCCCACCAGTCTGCCAGCCCAGGAAATTTGATAGGAGCATTGTCCTAACTGCTTGGGTTGGGAATTGAGCTGGGCTGAGAGGCACGCTTTCTGGAGAAGTTTTTACTGGAAAGTGGACTGAGGTGTTCTCCTGTGAAGACAGCTTGACTTGCTTCTCACCCAGCCACAGGACTGGGAAGGACCAGTACCAGACCCCGAGGGACTCAGGCAGCCTGTCGGGTGGACGGGCGCCAGCATCCCAGTCTGGTAGCTGGGCTGGTGGGCGGGTGTGCACCTGGGCCTACAACCCAGCCCACAGAGGGGTCCTGCCAAAACCAGAAAAAACAGATTGGACAGTTTGAAATCAACAAGGGAAGAGTTTTGTTATTTTTTTAAACTTTTTGTAAACTTTTTAAAACTTTGTTTTAAAACTTTTTTCAGTAATCGTATATTTTTTAAATTTTATTGTTGCTGTATCTTTCAGTACTCTGTTCCTCTCTTTTTTCCTATTTTAGTCCTTCTTCCTTTCACCCCAAACTTATTGCTTTTTCCTCACTTCTCTTGCTCTTTTTTGTGTGTTAGTTTGTTTGTTTGTTGCTTTCTTTACCACAGTAAATACTTCACAACACATCTCTCGGGTCTTAGCCCACTTTACAGGTTCCTGAATTCTATTACTGTAGTGATTAACTCTACTTGCTCACATGCTACGTCTATTTACTATTTTTTACTCTCACCTTACCTCAAAATCTGACTACTTGCAACCTCACTGCTTTCTAGATGCAACTTCACACGCCTGCCTTCCCCAACAAGAGACTTATCTTGGTCTATCCTTTCTTAAAAGTGGCAAATTGGGTTGAAGATTACAGTTAACACTGTATAGAGCCTAAAGATCTTTTATCTCTTCTCTACTGGCTATGACTGTAAATATCATAAAGTACTCTCCTGCTGTCATAAACCAGTTTGCCTCCCCCTCCAACTGATCACACACACACAAAGAAAGGAGTAGGTGGAAGCAGAGAACATCAAGATACCTTCAGGAGACTGCATCACTGAATTTCACAGGTATTCTACCACAGAAGTTCACACCATAAACCTAGGGAGTCAGAACAGATCAATTTAAGAAGCTGAAGCTAACAAGAAGAGTCTCAGAAGCAATGGGAAGACAGAGAAACAATGCCCAAATGAAAGAAAAGGTGGAAGTCTCAGAAATAATGTCAGATGAAAGAGAGGCAAGTCAGCTATCAGATATTGAATTCAAAGCACTAGTTATCAGGAAATTCTAAAAGCTCAAAATGAGCTACCAGAAACTAGAGGGGAGCTACAATGAGCTCTCCGCAAATTATATCAACATGAAAAAGGAAATAGAAACTATCGCCAAAGGACAAGAGGAAATGAAGAATACAATTTCGGAACTGAAGAACACAGTAGAAGGAATGAAAAGCAGGATCGATGAGGCAGAAGATCGGATCAGTGAGTTGGAGGACACAGTAGAAAGAATCTCCCAGAAAGAGCAAGAAAGGGAAAAGAGGCTCAAAAAGAATGAAGATGGACTAAGAGAAATGCAAGATAATATGAAACGTAATAATATCCGAATAATAGGAATACCAGAAGGAGAAGAAGAAGAACAAGGGATAGAAAACCTATTTGAAAGAGTAATGATGGAAAATTTTCCTAATTTGATGAGAGAAAAAGTTACACGAATCCAGGAATCACAGAGAGTCCCATTCAAGAGGAACCCAAAGAGGCCCACTTCAAGACACATCATCATTAAAATGGCAAAATTTCAAGACAAAGAGAGAATCCTAAAGGCAGCAAGGGAGAAAAAGGAAGTAACATACAAGGGAGCCCCAATAAGGTTAGCTACTGACTTCTCAATGGAAACACTCCAAGCAAGAAGAGAATGGCAAGAAATATTTCAAGTAATGAGAACCAGAGGCCTACAACCAAGGCTACTTTACCCAGCAAGGCTCTCAATCAAGATAGAAGGCCAAATAAAGAGCTTCCAAGACAAAAGAAGTCTAAAAGAATATGCCTCCACCAAACCAGCTCTACAAGAAATACTAAAAGGGCTGCTTTAAGGAAAGGAAGGAAAAGAGAGAGACAGAGAGGAACTGTGGTACAAAAATGGCAATGAATAAGTCCCTATCAATAATAACCTTAAATGTAAATGGATTAAATGCTCCAATCAAAAGACATAGAATAGCTGAATGGATAAGAAAGCATGACCCACACATATGCTGCCTACAGGAGACCCACCTCAGGACAAAAGACCATCACAGACTAAAAGTGAAAGGCTGGAAACAAATTTTCCAAGCAAATGGACAAGAAAAAAAAGCCGGGGTAGCAATTCTAATATCAGACAAAATAGACTTCAAAAAAAGGGCCATAAAGAGAGACCCAGAAGGTCACTTCATATTGCTCAAGGGAAGAATCCAGCACGAAGACATTAACATCATAAATATATATGCACCCAACATAGGAGCACCCAAATATATAAGAAAAATCCTAGAAGACTTCAAGAAAGATATTGACAGCAACACAATTATAGTAGGGGATTTTAACACCCCACTGTCAAAAATGGACAGATCTTCCAAACAAAATATCAACAAAGATATAGCAGCATTAAATGAAACTCTAGAAGAAATGGACTTGACTGATATATATAGAGCGCTTCATCCCAAAGAAGCTAAATACACATTCTTTTCAAATGCACATGGAACATTTTCAAAGATAGACCACATGGTAGGACACAAAATGAACCTCAACAAATTCAAGAAAATTGAAATCATACCAAGCATTTTCTCTGACCACAAGGGACTGAAATTAGAAACCAACCCCACAGGAAAAAACCCCAAACATCCAAAATCATGGAGACTGAATGGTATGCTATTAAACAACGAATGGGTCAAGATTGAAATTAGGGAAGAAATCAAAAAGTTTCTGGAAACAAATGAAAATGAACTCACAACAACCCAAAACTTATGGGACACGGCCAAGGCAGTCCTGAGAGGGAAGTTCATAGCAATACAGGCTTACCTAAAGAAAATAGAAACATTTCAAACAAACAACCTAACCCGACGCCTGCAAGAACTCGAAGAACAACAACAAAGACAGCCCAGAGCAAGTACAAGGAAGGAAATAACCAAGATCAGAGCAGAATTAAATGACATAGAGACCAAAAGCACAATTATAAGGATCAATGAATCCAAGAGTTGGTTTTTTGAAAAGATAAACAAAATAGACAAGCCTTTAAGTAGGCTCATTAAGAAAAGAAGAGAGAGGACACAAATAAACACAATCAGAAATGAAAGAGGAGAGATTACAACTGATACCACAGAAATAGAAGGGATTGTAAGGAATTACTATGAAGAACTGTATGCCAAGAAATTTGAAAACCTAGGTGAAATGGACAAATTTCTAGAAAAATATAATCTTCCAAAACTCAATGAAGAAGAAGTAGAAAGCCTGAACAGACCAATAACAGCAAATGAAATTGAAGCAGTAATCAAAAAACTCCCATCACACAAAAGCCCCGGACCAGATGGTTTCACAGGAGAATTCTACAAAGCGTTTAAGGAAGAGCTAACCCCTATTCTTCACAGACTATTCCAAAAAATCCAAAATGATGGGAAACTCCCAAACTCTTTTTATGAAGCGAGCATTATCCTAATTCCAAAACCAGATAGAGACACAACAAAGAAAGAAAACTTTAGGCCAATATCACTGATGAACATAGATGCTAAAATCCTCAACAAAATATTGGCAAATCGCATCCAACAATACATCAAAAAGATCATACACCATGACCAAGTGGGATTCATCCCAGGGATGCAAGGATGGTTCAATATCCGCAAATCAGTAAATGTAATACACCACATAAACAAAAGCAAGGACAAAAACCACATGGTCATATCAATAGACGCGGAAAAAGCTTTTGATAAGGTACAACACCCATTTATGATAAAGGTACTCAGCAAAGTGGGAATAGAGGGAGCATTCCTCAATATAATAAAGGCCATATATGAAAGACCTACAGCCAACATCATACTGAATGGGCAAAAACTGAAAGCTTTTCCACTAAGATCAGGAACAAGACAAGGTTGTCCACTTTCACCACTTCTATTTAATATAGTATTGGAAGTTCTAGCCACAGCAATCAGACAAGAAAAGGAAATAAAAGGCATCCAAATCGGAAAGGAGGAAACAAAACTGTCACTGTTTGCAGATGACATGATAGTGTACATGGAAAATCCTATAGACTCTACCAAAAAACTGCTGGAACTAATAAATGAATTTGGCAAAACAGCGGGATACAAAGTCAATATCCAGAAATCAAAGGCATTTCTGTATACTAACAATGAATCAGCAGAAGCAGAAATCAAGAAAAAAATCCCATTCGATATAGCAAAAAGAAAAATAAAATATCTGGGAATAAATCTAACCAAGGAGGTTAAAGACCTGTATGCAGAAAATTACACAACACTGAAGACAGAAATCAAGGAAGACACAAACAAATGGAGACGTATACCGTGTTCATGGATTGGAAGAATTAACATCATCAAAATGTCCATACTACCCAAAGCAATTTACAGATTCAATGCAATACCTATTAAAGTACCAATGGCATATTTCACAGACATAGAACAAACACTTCAAAAATTTATATGGAACCATAAAAGACCCCGAATAGCAGCTGCAATGTTAAGAAAGAAGAACAAAGTAGGAGGGATCACAATACCTGATATCAAACTGTATTACAAGGCCACTGTAATCAAAACAGCCTGGTACTGGCATAAAAACAGGCACATAGACCAATGGAACAGAATAGAGAACCCAGAAATAAACCCAAATCTCTACAGTCAATTAATATTCGACAAAGGGGGCAGTATCATAAAATGGGGTAAAGATAGCCTCTTCAACAAATGGTGTTGGGAGAACTGGACAGCTACATGCAAAAAAATGAAACTCGAGCACCAACTTACATCATACACCAAAATAAATTCAAGGTGGATAAAAGACTTAAATATAAGCCATGACACCATTAAAGTCCTAGAGGAGAACATTGGCAGGAAAATCTCAGATATTTCACGCAGCAACATTTTTACTGATATGTCCCCTAGAGCAAGGACTATAAAGGAAAGAATAAACAAATGGGATCTCATCAAAATAAAAAGCTTCTGCGCAGCTAAAGAAAACAGCATTAAAATAAAAAGACAACCAACTGTATGGGAAAACATATTTGCCAATGATACCTCAGACAAAGGTTTAATCTCCAAAATATACAAAGAACTCACTCGAATCCACTCAAAGAAGACGAGCAACACAATTAAAAAATGGGGAAAGGACTTGAACAAACACTTCTCCAAGGAGGACATACAGAGGATTGAGAAACAAATGAAGAGATGCTCAATATCGCTTGCTATCAGAGAGATGCAAATTAAAACCTCAATGAGATACCACTTTACACCAGTCAGAATGGCTATCCTAAACAAAGCAATAACCAACAAATGTTGGAGAGGGTGTGGGGAAAAGGGAACTCTGGTCCACTGTCGGTGGGATTGCACACTGGTACAGCCATTATGAAAAATAGTATGGAATTTTCTCAGAAAACTAAAATTGGACTTGCCTTTTGACCCAGCAATTCCACTGCTAGGATTGTATCCTAAGAACCCTAAAACACCAATCCCAAAGAACATGTGCACCCCAATGTTCATAGCAGCATAATTTACAATAGCCAAGATTTGGAAGCAACCTAGGTGCCCGTCAGTAAATGAATAGATCAAAAACTATGGTACATATACACAATGGAATTCTATGACGCAGAAAGAAAGAAGGAGCTCCTACCTTTTGCAACTGCATGGATGGAACTGGAAAGCATTATGCTGATAGAAATAAGCCAGGTGTTGAAGGACAAATGCCATATGATCTCACCTTTAACACGAAGCTAAACAACAAAACAAACAAGCAAGCAAATTATAACCAAAAACACTGAAATAGACCACAGGGGGACAGTGACCAGAGGGGAGGGGGTGCATTTCAGGGGAAATAGGAGAGGGATTTAAAGGAACATATATAAAGGATACATGGAGAACAACTGAAAAGGGTGGAAATGGGAGGGAGGGGGGAGCACTGGGGGTGGGATGGGATGGGAATAATAGAAAACTGTACTTGAAAAATAATTAAAAATTGGGAAAAAAAGAAATGTAGAAGCCAATGCAAACTGTAGTTATATATGAAAATAATATAATGTAATGAAAAAATATCATAAAAAGAAAATTCTATGAAATCAGAAAGAACTATGACCATTGATGATTTGAAAATAAGGGTGAGTATTGAAGAGCAGGTGTCATTCTGGGGAAATTTCCCTTTCAGGGAAAAGGGATTTTGAATATTGAAAGGAAAGAGAGAGTTCTATGCAGATGAATAACTTGAGCCAATTTAGGAAATTTGGAAATATTGTATGCACTCATGTCTTTAAAAACTCACTAAAATCAGAGAAATGGTCTCTATAATATAATATTTTGTATCTCACAATTCACATATATTATCCACCACAAATACTACACGTTGTTCAAATTCCAGCACAGTAAAACCAGACCTCGTGAAAGGAATGAAAAGAATTCTAAGCCTGTACCAGTGGGGGTGTCATTTGGGATGACTTTTTAAAAATAATTTGGCTATACATATACAATGAATGACAAATTTTAGGTCTTCTAATTTTACAAACACACTTCTAATTTATCCTAAGGAGATGAATAGAGATACACAGAGAACTTTATATAACAAGGAGATCAATTTCAGTTCTACTTAAAAAATTTGGAAACA
Organism: Sturnira hondurensis; assembly: GCF_014824575.4. Lineage (NCBI taxonomy): Eukaryota > Metazoa > Chordata > Mammalia > Chiroptera > Phyllostomidae > Sturnira > Sturnira hondurensis. Next base: position 2,108,111 of record NW_028090025.1, on the reverse strand, counting down.
GCAAAAATGTGGAAACAATGGGACAATGGTTTAATATAAGTTTTGGTACCTTCATGCAAGAGAATATTCTGCAGACAGATTTTTATTCTAAAAATATTTACTGAGCTATTAAAACTTACCTTCTTGGGGGATATTTAAAGATATAGAAATCTTCTTATGACATATTTTAAGGTAAAAAGAAAGTATATTTAGTAAGAACAATGTTTCCAGTTTTGTAAGAATCACTTGTAAAATATAAACCGAAATATTTATAAAAATTATTTGCAGGTGTTAGAGATGTAGAAAAATCACATTTTAATTTTTCTCACTTTATTTATTTATTATTTATCCATTGGTTTTATAATAATAGAAAAGCAAACATATACCTAATTTATGGGAATAGATAAAACCAGTTTAGGAAGCAGCTTGAACATACAACTCACTGCATAAAAATGTCTGGAAAGCAGCCTGGAGCTGCTTTTTTTCCAGAGGATAAAATCTTTAAATCTTCTAAGTCTCCCATAATAACCAAACATTTAACTTTCAGTTATTTCTCATCACACATATATATCAACTGAAATGATATACCAAGTCAATGGATGGTAATTGAAAAATACCAAATAAATAGAGAATATCTGGACTTGTATTTTATAAGAGAGAAAGCAGATGAACATAAAAGAGAAAGAGGTACCATTCCTTCCTATTATTAGCTGACATGTCTCCAAAATACTCATGGATATTATTCAGGGAACCAAATGGTTGATGGGTAAGGTTAGAACTATGGGCCTATGATAAGACAGAAAAGATATTTTTAAATGTTACTCTATTACAGTTGTCCCAATTTTCCCCCTTTGCCCTCTTCCACCCAGCCCACTCCTGCTCCCACAGTCAATCCCCATATCACTGTCCATGTCCATGGGTCATTCATACATAGTCTTTGACTAGTCCCTTCTTCTTTCTACCATTATTCACCTCTCCCCTCCCCTCTGGTCACTGACAGTCTGTTATGTTTCCACATCTCTGGTTCTACTTTACTTGGTAGGTTATTTTGTTCATTAGATTCCTGTTATAAGTGAAATCATATGGTACTTGTCTTTCATTGATTGGCTTATTTCACTTAACGTAATACTCTCCAGTTCCACCCATGCTGTCACGAAAGGTAGGAGCTCCTCCTTTCTTTCTGCTGTGTGAAATGTAACCACAGTTTTTTGATCCATTCATTTACTGATGGGCACTTAGGCAGTTTCCAGCAATTCGCTATTGTAAATAGTGCTGCTACGTACCTAAGTGTGCCTGAGTTCTTTTAAATTGGTGTATGAGGGTTCTTATGGTATATTCAAAGCAGTGAAATTTCTGGGTCAAAAGGCACTTCCACATTTCATTTTTTGAGGCAATCCCATATGGTTTTCCACAGTGGCTGCACCAGTCTGCATTCCCACCAACAGCACACTAGGGTTCTACTTTCTCCGCATCCTTGCCAGCACTTGCTGTTTCTTGATTTATTAATGATAGCCATTCTGACAGGTGTGAGATTATATCTCACTGTGGTTTGTACCTATAAATAAATTTAGCCAAGGAAGTAAAAGACCTGCAGTTGGAAATCTTTGGAACATTGAAGAAAGGAATTGAGAAAGATGCAAATAAATGGAAGTGTACACTGTGTTCATGGATTGGAAGAATTAACATCATTAAAATGATTGCACTACCCAAAGCAATCTACAGATTAAATGCAATTCCTATTAAAATAGGAATTTCGCTGATCAAGAACAAACACAGAAAAAATTTATATGGAACTGCAAAAGATCCCAAATAGCCTCAGCAATCTTGAGAAAGAAGAATAAAGTTGGCAGGGGAATCACAATACCTGCTATCAAACTATATTACAAGGCCACTGTAATCAAAACAGTCTGGTACTGGCATAAAGACAGACATGTAGATCAGCAGACCAGAATAGAGAGCCCAGAAATAAATTCATGTTTCTATGATCAATTGATATTTGACAAAGGGGGCACAAGCATACAATGGAGTAGAAACAGCTTCTTCAATAAATGCTATTACGAGAACTGGACTGGTACATGGGGAAAAAATGAACTAGACCACCAATTTGTACCACACACCTGAATAAAGTTAAAATGGATAAAAGACAAATATAAGTTGTGATATCCTAAAACACCTAGAGGTGAAATTTTACAGGCAGTAAAATTTCAGATATTCTGTGTAGCTATATTTTTGCCAGTATATCTATGAAGGCAAGGGGAATAAAGGAAGTAATTAGCAAATGAGACTATATCAAATTAAAAGCTTCTTCATGGCTAAAAAATTCATTATCAGAATGAAAAGGGAACTGACCACATGGGAGAACATGTTTTCCAATGATACATCAGACAAGGGTTTAATCTCCAAAATAGATAAAGAACTATATGACTCAACACCAGGAAGACAAACAATCCAACTTAAAAAATGGGCAAAGGATCTGAATAGACAGTTTTCTAAGGAGGACATACAGATAGCCCAGAGCCATATGAAAAGATGCTCAGAATCATTAGGCATCAGAAAAACACAAATTACAACTGCAATGAGAAAAAATCTTCATTAGATTAAAAAACTGTGAAACAATTTTAACATTCTTGATTAAAAATTTAAAAAAATTATTTAAAAGAAACCATAAAATTACTTAATGTTGAGTCAATGCTATTCTCATGAACAGCATACATCAAAGAAGAATACGTTATTGCTTTGTTAGAACCTCAGTTGGTGAGTGGGGTTTCTTTTAGATCTACTGTAATGAGTCAAAAAGATAAAAAAGCACTACACACACACACACACACAAAACAAGAAGGGGCATTTTTAAGTGTGTTTGGAGACTGTTTCTGGAGACTATATGGAAATTATTGATGTTTAAAAATTATTGTGTAAATTAAAACTAATTATATTAATGAAATTTATCCTTCTCATTGAGAAATATAAATATTTCTCACAATCTATTGATAATTCACAAAGTAGGCCTGTGCTGATAATCTCCATTATAACTGTTTCTTCTTTCTTTTCCCATCCTACTAAAGTTTCATATTTTCTTTCTTTATTAATTCTCTTTCCACTAAGATGTTTAATCCACAAAGATAGCTTGTCTATCGCTTATGAGTTCTTATGTACTCATCACATATTTGTTTAATGAAAGAAGAAATGAGTAATCATATTATGTAGTCAGTGATATTTAAAATCTGTTCAAATAATCACAGGTATAACTGCATTGTTTAAATCCTTTCAATGGAAACATAATTTCAGTAACAAGAAAATGAAAACTAGTTTTAAAGTATATGATTTAGACAGTATAATTTTTGGTCTGTTTTTGCCATAACAAAAATAGTAATCTAAGCCAAAGACCTCACATTTATCTGTGAGTGGAATTATGAGCTAAATACTAGGAGAGAATTGTTTATGATCCAGAAACTGACAGCTTCTCTTAGACTACCGAGGTAATAGTACTTTTTTATAATATATTTCAAAAGTAATCATGATGAGGAAAGCAGAAGTGTGCAATTGTACTATTCTTACTTTGAAGTAGAAAAATCTATTCCAAACTTCTGTAATCGTTATTTTTGTTTCTTTTGTGAAACAAGTACTAAAGCACAACAGTGGAATTGTTTCACTTTCACATCATATCTCCTTTAGAAGGCTAAGCAATGTGTCTACAGAAGCTCTGCATCTTGTGATTTTTTCATCAATGGCTTCAGGATTTCTAATAAAATTCCTGCTGTGTTTCTCAATTTCAACTAAGTACTGAGAGTCTGTTTGTGGTATTATTTAAAAATGTTGACTTTATATTTGACTACTACAGTTTGGAGCTGTATGGCTTTGGGCAATTTACTTCTCCCTATTATATATGAAAATTAGCAATAATGGCTGTTAAAGTGAGGATTAAATGCAGACCCATTAGCGGGTACAATTAAAACAGAACCAGTAAGTGTTAATGTTGTTGCTTGTGCAGTTGCTGCTATGATTATTATCATTATTATTTTTTGATTCTTTAAGGAGATGCCATTGACCTTGAGAGCCAACTATATATGTCAAGGAGCACATTAGGGAAGCTACATTTATGGACTTGCCTCAGCATTTACTTCCAGGATTTTCTATCTCATTTCTGGTTTGCATTTTCTTGCCTCATGAGGTTTCCAAAGCTGCACCTGCTCAGTAATTTTTACCTCTTCTACCAGTATAGACTGTGGCGGCAACATTCACAGGGAGGAAACAAGTCTTCCCCCCACAATGTGTATTTTAAACAAGGAGAGCTAAGAGGAGTAAGACCAATTCAGTAAAAATGAAACATTTTTAATAGTATGTAAGTAGATAGCAGTGGAATTCAACCTAAATTTGTAGAACTTAAAGATCATTTTCCAGAAGCCAGGGATCCTACAGTAATGTTGATACTAATTTATATGTTTAACTTGCACCAGACATGATCTAAGGACTTTACCAAAACTAATTCATTTGCTCTCTTAACAAATTTACAAGGCAGTTGCTATTATTATGTCCATTTTACAGAAGAGTAAACTGAGGTACAGAGTGTTTAAACTACTTGCATAAGGGCACTGATTTTAAGTAACAAAACTGTGGAACTATGGAGCACGCCCATGACCAGCACACTGTAGCTAAAGGTACGCATTTATAAACACTGCTTTTATACATGTCAAACCAGAGTATTTCTCAGTTTACAGTATCTCAGGAGCATTATGACATTCATTGGAGTCTTGTAATACTTTACTTCACTTCTGGAAATTGATAATCTCATGTAGTGCCTTTCCTCGCTCCACAATTTAGTCTATACTGTGTCTGCCCCTTTGCTATAACCTAATAGCTTCATGATTGGCAGTTCGACTAATTTCCAATTTTTAAATTAACAGTTGAAGTGTTTCCCAGAGTGTCATGCCTGGAAGAGCCCATAGCCAGAACTTTCTTTACCAAGTAGAGAAGGCCTAAAGACACAGTGAGAATGAACTACAGAAGTAACCAGATTGTACAAACGTAGTAAGCAGAAAGCCAACTGAGTGCTGCTGGGCACCTGCCATGTCTCCCCACAACTTTAGCTGAAGGGCTAAAAAAGCAGCACTGGCTGCAGTTGCTAGGTGATCCAGGATTGGAGGATGCCCACTCCCTATGGGCTCCAGGGGCTATGTTGTATCAGGTAATGTTTGAGTCCAGACTCACTGCTAGTCACAAGACAGCTAATAAGTTTAAGTAACAGTATTTTGAGGAAAGCCAGCAAGCCTAGAAAATGGCATACTAGCATCCTAAAGAAGCATCTTTTAAAAGTGCAGAATTCAGGCTTCTGTTACAAGGGAAGAGGGAAATGAGACCAGAGGTGTTTCAGGTTGATTAAGACTGCAGACATTGGGCACCAGCAAGGGTCCAAGAAAGATTGTGAAACTTTGTTACTAGTTTGTTGATTCCAGTTGACATGAGTCCAGTCAAGAGGTTCTTGCAAATCTTTGATAATCAATCATTATTTTTCTACATACTTCCCTTATCTCCTCGAGAGAGAAGCACTTTCTGGTAAAGGGCTGTTTTTTGTAAAATTCAAGCCTCAAACAGAATTCCTTTAATGATTAGCATGTCTACAGGGAAGACTAAGCAGAAGCTATTGATCTCAAGGTCATGGGAACAAAGCAGGCTAGGTCAGGATGGACTCAGGGTGGGTGAGCATTTCACTCTTGCATGAAGAAGTTGTGAAAAGAAGGGAGCCACACAGAGCAAACACACAGCATCATGTACTCCATATCTCCGGGGGGACCCTTTGCATTATGTTTTCACTCATTCGATTAAAACACTAAGTGAAATTAACCATGGCCAAGTTTGGGTTTATTTTGTTATCAGTCCTTGAACTTAAACCAGACACTGCAGTTTGATCTTGAAGAGAGGCCATTTCTACTTATTTTCACTCTGAATTGAGCATAGTTAAGTGTTTTGATACCAAAAAGATCAGACAGATCTCTAATGTACATTGTTGATGCTGTCTTTAAAATATTACCCTACTATATTTGTTTTCATCTTCAAGTAAAACAAATTACAAATTCCCCAAAAGATTTTTGCATACAAATGCAGAATAATGGGTTCTATCATTGTGAAATAAAAATTAGAGAAATTGGGTCACCAAATCTCCTTTAAATTGCTCCATCTTAAAAATCAAATGATCAGCCCTGACTGGCGTAGCTCAGTGGATTGAGCGCGGGCCTGTGAACCAGACGATCGCAGTTCGATTCCCAGTCAGGGCACATGCCTGGGTTGCAGGCCGGTTCTTTGCAGGCTAACTACCAGCAGGGGACGCACAAAAGGCAACCATACATTGATGTTTCTCTCCCTCTCTCCTTCCCCTCTAAAGATAAATAAACAAATAAAATATTTAAAAAAAATCAAATGATCAGTAAAAGAAAAACTGATGTGGATATGTGTACCTCACCCAGAGATGAGCAGGAACCTGACTACTGCAGGAAGGTGGTCATCACTTTAGAAGAGTCATTACATTTTGACTTTCAAAAACTGAGTAAGTCCAGACAGAAAATTTAATTAATTCTTTCATTTAACTTAAGGTTTATTTATTTATTTATTTATTTTTGTGAATGCAGTCTAAAGGCTGTGGTCTTTTCTCATTCCCAGCAAAGTGTTTAAACTGGTTCATTGCAAACCAAATAAATTTCTGAAGAAAAAATCTACTGGGTGGTCCCCCGCTAATCTAGCAATATCCATCTCAATAGAAATACTTTCTTTTTTAAAAGATTTTATTTATTTACCTTTAGAGAGGAAGGGAAGGAGAGAAGGAGAGAAGTATCAATGTATGGTTGCCTCTTGTGAGTTCCCTGCTGGGAACTGGCCTGCAACCCAGGCATGTGCCCTGACTGAGAACCGAACTGCAATCGTGTGATTCGAAGGCCCTCGCTCAATCCACTGAGCTACACCAGCCAGGGCTAGACATACTTTCAAGACTGCCTAGAAACATTCATTTCTGGTTCACTTCCATCATTAAACCATCAGGTAGAGTGTGGTAGGGAAACAGAAGACTCTGCATTCCCTCAAATCTTTCATAATCATTTATTCTAAAGCAGAGAGATGGATTATCAGCGAAGCCACTGCTGGCAGATCCAGCTCTGCTCTGCAGACCTGCCCATCGCATGCCACTGTCAGATGCTACTAGGCATTATTGTCAGGATTGCTGACATTATCAACTTCCTCTTACTGAAGACTCAGTATATGGCCTCTACCCTACAATACTTGGCATCAGTTTGCTAGAAACCTCACAGAATAAGAACTTCCTACTGAAACTAGGATTTGGAAATTTTATGCACAAAAATCATATGAGAGACTGTGAATGCCTTGCTAAAATCAAGGAACATGGTATAGTTTTATCCTGAACTATCAGTATAACAACATTTTTAAGGAAGAAAGTGCTGTTAGTCTGGCATTCCTCAGTCTTAGAGAATCTGTTTTGGTTCTGGTTTTTAATTATTACTTTCTTTTACAAGTAATTTGTCCATAGGGAGGAAATTGATCCTTTTCTACATAGTAAAATAAAATCTATAGCTGACCTTATCAGATCAGATTGGTTATTTTATTCCTGTTTTTCATGATTTTGTTTTACAGCCTTTTTTGAAAACAGCAATTAAGATAAATTTAAGAATGAATAAAACCAGACAATTTAACCGTGTACATTTAAAATCTTAAGGAAATGTGTAGAGACAATGGTGATGTGATAAAACATTGACATTATAAAATCCCAAATATAATTGCCAACCAAACTGTAACCTATAAATGACTAGAAGAAGAACAAAAACCTGCTGATTTTAGCATGAACCTCGGATGGAGCTGAGCCCTAGTGGAGAAGGACATTCACTTTGCCATTTGGATTGGAAATCCTGTGAACTTGTTGAAAATATGTGTTTCAAGAAAAAAAGAATAAAAACAACAAGAAGAAAAACTAGGCTCTGAAAATGAGTGTTAACACTTTTGTAAATCTGCCAAGATTCTCAATACAACTGCCAAAGTTTTGGTGTTCAGAAAAACAGCGGAATTGCTAACATGCATGCTGCGTAAATGACTATTCATTGAGTGAATGCTGTAGCTTATATGTGACTGCTTTCCCTGGCTGACTAATATATCAAGCATGGTCCTTGTTTTGTGCTCTGAAAAACTTTCTCCATTACCATAGTAACCTCCACATGTTGGCGGAAGCTGATGTCATTCAAGGTATTATTCACTCCTAGTGAATTGATACTTAGAGTGCTAATAAGTCTCGGGGAGATAAAAAGAACTAAGTATAAGTACTGGTTAAACATTACTTAACCCTTTCACCCCATACAGTCCTTAAATGTCCACTGAAGGGATTACCAAAGAAAGTTTAAAATGCCGCTTGTATTCAGGAAGATTGTATAGCAAGGGTCACCGTTAAATTATAGTGCACTTTGCACAGGAGGCTTATATTGCTGTACTGGTCTGCTTAGACTGCTGTCACAAAATGCCACACACTGGGTGGCTTAAAAAACAGAACTTAATTTTTGCATAGTCCTGTAGGCTAGAAGTCCAAGATCAAGGTGCTGAAGGTTTTGGGTTCTGGGGAAGTCACACTTCCTGTCTTACAAATAAACAGCTGCCTTCTTGCTGTGTCCTTAAATGGTGGAGGGAGGGAATTCTGGTGTCCTTCTCTTCTCTATGAAAACACCAGTCCTATCTGATTAGATTCCCACTCTTATGACCTCATTTACCCTTAATTACCTCTCTGAAAGCCCTGTCTCCAAATACAGCCATCCTGGGATTTAGGGTTCGAACATATGAATTTGGTCGGGGGGATGGCACAATTCAGTCCTATATATAAAGGACTGAACACTTAAACACTTAAATAGTACATTTCTAGTGGATACATGGTTTTTATTTTATTTAAACCACAAAATAAAACCTGAACCTTGTATGTGAACCTAAACAAGTTAGTAATATTGTAAAAATATCTCTACATCTATATGTTGTAGTTGTGTGAATACACAAGATTATGTTAGAAATATTAAACCATAATTGGAATTTAAGTATAAGAGCAAAAGAAATGAATAGCTACCTTCTATTTTGTTATGCACATTGATAGAAATTTAAACATTCTCCTGTATGAGTTTCAACTTCCACACTTGGATTTGTTTTCATGTGCGACATTTATTAGCGGATTCACAGGAACTTCAGGAGTCAGAAACTGGATTAGTTCTCCATTAAGAATGCACAAAGACTCTATCACCAGACTATTTCAGGTAATGAGAGAATGACTTAAAATGTGCTGTGGCAGAGTACAGAACAATTAGAAATGCACAACTGCAGTGATTCCCAGCTTCATTTAATCATTCAGTAAATGTTTACACACTGGGCAAATGGGCAATGACTTTCTAGAGAGGGAGAGAGTATTTGTGAGGAAAGGAGGAAATAATTGAAGATGAATTTCAGGAATAGCAAGCAGTTGCCTCTGTCTGAAATAAAGAATAGACAAGAGAGACCACTATGGTTTGAATGTTATATCCCCCTATAATCCGTATGTTAAGAACGTCCTGACTGGTGAGATGGTACAGGAGGTAGGGCCTTTGGGAGATAATTATGTCATAAGGGCAGAGACCCCATAAATGAGATTAATGCCTTTATAAGAGAGATGCTACGGGGCCATGTGAGGATACATGAGAAGTCTGTGACCTGAGAGAGAACCCTCACTCAACCATCCTGACCTCAGACTTCCAGCCTCCGAAACTGTGAGAAACAAACTTCTCCTGTTTAAAAGCCACCCAGTGTGTGGCATTTTCTTCTAGCAGCCCCAACAGACTGAGATAGAGACTGCTGAGGCCAGAAAAGCCTGCAGGAGCCATGGCTTTAGCACTGTGTGTAGCAAGACAAGAAGCTTGTCTGAACTCTACCAAAAACCAAACAATGTGGAGAATCACGTTAAGGGATACGGCATGACAGAATTTTATTTTAGAAAAATAACTCTGACAGAATATTAAAGGACCTTGGCCCCACCTCCACCACTTTTTTCACGATTGATTCCATCATAGTGCTTAAACCTTATTTTAAACATTAACTCTTTAGAGAAGCTTTTCTGAGAAAGCAGAGATGTGAAATCTGAAGTTCTTTGAATAGAACTTAGCAATACCTGACTTTTTACTGACTGGTTGCTAGTCATTCACTACAATGAAGCCTCCATGAGAGAAGGGTCTGTGTGTGTTTGACCATCACTGAGAGTAAAGTTCTTATACTGGGAAGTCAATAATATCTGACAAATGAAAGAATGAATGGATCATGGGAAGGACTGATAACAGAAGACCAATAAAAAAACTAAGGGGGGAAAACCCCTGATTTAAGATAATAGTGTGGAGTGGTAAATCAGAACATAAAGATTTGATAAACATTTAAGATGCAGAACAAACTGGATTTGTTGACTAACTGAATATGGACAACAACTGAATTTTGGCGTGGTGATGGCTACTTTATGGGAATGGGGGACCACACAGGGGTGGATGTTGGAGGATGAGAGGAAGCTGATAATTTCTGTTTGGGACAATCTGCTTTTTTTTTTCAGAAAAGAGGGACAGTATCTAAGTAAAAATGGCTATCCATAGTTGGATATACTACTCTGACTTTAGAAAAAGTGATATAACACAAAGAATAAATTTAATAGGAACCTAAGAGTAGATTCTACAAACATAAGTAATAAAAAATAAACAGCAAGAGAGCAGCTCATAAATACAGTGAGCAGGCAGAGAGGTAGGAGGGAAACAAAGACAGGGGATTGTTACCAAGGCTAAAAAGAGGAAAGTTCAGGAAGAAAGAAGGAGTTGCTGGTCACAAGGGCAACAGAGGATCACATAAATGGGCAGAAAAGCATCTCTTGGATTTGACAACATAGAGATTATTGGTGACCTTGGAAAGTTTGTATTTTTAGCTTCATGGATTTATTGACATATACCATATACCATATACATATACATATATATATATATATATATATATATATATATATATATATATATCATATACCAATATTGGCATATTGACATATACGTAATTTTTTTCATTTTATATTCAATATTGTTTTGTATTAGTTTTAAGTGTACAGCAGAGTGGCTAGAAAATCATGTACATTATAAAGTGTTCCCCTTAATATTTTCAATACCTAACTGTCACCATATAATACTTTAATTTTATTGACCATATTGACTTATTATATTATTGACTATATTTACTATAGATACAGAGGTTTCCAGAGAAGAGTGGGTTTGGGGGACTAGGTGAAAAAGGTGAAGGGATTGAGAAGTACAGTTTAGTTATGAAATAGTCATGGGAGAAATGAACAAAAAAGAGGATATGAGATATACAGAACTAAGTTATAAAGAATAAAAATGTCACAGAGTGAAAACTTCATGGTGTTGGCCAGTGATTAGAAGACAATTTCATGGGACGTATGTATTTGAGTGGATTTATAGGTAGATGGAAAATAACCAGTAGAAGAAAATAAGTAGAAGGTAGAGAAGACAGAGATTGTCATGGAGATAGGTCACAGAGAGGCAGGAAGTCTTAGTGAAGAAACAGGTACTGGTCTTGAGAAGACAGAGTTAGAATGATGGAAGCATTCTCGAGAAGCATCTTTAACATCCAGCCACTTGGACTCTGATTAATTTGCACTGACTGCACCCTATACAAGCGTGCTTAGTAGTAAGGGAAGGTGGGTTGGTAAAGTCAGTTTGCCAAGCTTTGTGCTTTGGAGTGATGGCACCTCTCAAAAGCAGATCTTTTAGTATTTTAGATGCAATGTTATGATTCTTCTCCAGAGAGGACAGTTTTTAAATGTTTCCAATGTAAAAGTATGCGAGTGGTCCTACATACAGTATCACTTTCCCTTTTACTTTTTAAGGACTCCTGATCCACTGTTTCATTTGGTCCTCATAATATCACCCAGAGACTTGTGCAGCTATAATTTTGCAAATTCACAAATAAGAAAAATGAGAACCAGAAGTTTAATAATCTGATCAAGGCAACATGATTACAAAGTGACAAACTAGATTAAATTCATGATCAATTGAATTTTATTCAAGTGATGATACCAGTGTGCCATGGTATGCTGGTTTGCCACAGTAACCCTTAAAACATGTGGTACCTGACTATTTAGTCAGGGGCCCTGACCTCTTTTTCCTTAGATCGTCAAATAAAAGAAGTGACAACAGCCAACACAACAATAGCTGTTTGGTGTAAATAAGTCAAAATTAAACCTATGTTTTTGGTGAGATCAATAAAAAATATACTTGCCACTGAATTTTAGTAATTAGTTTGTGTGCCATGAGGTGGAAAATGTTGAAAATTGCTGCCATAGGTAAATATTACTTAAAAAGAATGTTTGCTGAAGAATTGTAGATTTCTGTGACTATCTTTGCATTCTCTTTTCCTTTTATATTGGAAGAGAGAAGAATGCTAGGCATGAGGAAATAAAAATGTTGTAGTTGAGTTTGGGCTAATCTAGGACTTTCTCATGCCCTAATGACAAAACATAATTGAGGTTATGGTTTTATTTAACTTACAAAGCCCTACAATGGAAAAAATGGTATTAATGTAGAAGTTAATGGAGCATTTGGAAAATATATTGAAAGTTCACCTGGGCTGAGAATTGGCCAATATTAATTACAGAGGGTCAAATTCTGGTTATAATTAAGAAAGTATAACATGGACTGAATCTATTTTCCCACATAAAACAACCAAAAACTGTACAAAGTATGTTAACCAGTGTTTTTCAATAAACTGAACATCAAACAATAAAGGAGAGTGATCCCTGAGAGAGCAAAACAAGGGGAGCCTTCCTAGGAGCTGCAGCGCTGGCAGGCTAAACTAGGCAGGGTTTGGCAGGCTCCTTGGCTTGAGAAGACCACTGAGACGGAACTGAGAATGTGTTAACAACAGGGGCCAGGGTTCACACAGGAAAATCCTAGAGGAGAAAAGAGCGCATGGAGAGTTCTGGAGACATGCAGAAGGTCCCCCTGAATGTTCTGAAGCATACTGATAAACACATGGGAGTGAGGGAGTTACCAGGCTGAGGAAAGAACTGAAAGCATTAGAGGAGGGAACAGTACTTACAGCTCAGTGAGGGCTGGGGAATAGTGTTTGTTTCTACAGTCAGACTTTAAAAGGTATGGAAAGCCTTGAAGAGTTTGAGCAAAGGAGAAACACAAAACAGTTTGGATTTTTAAAGGATTGTTCCAGCTACCATGTGAGAATGCACTGTAATGAGAGTAAAAGTAGTGGAGATTCCATTTTGGAGGCTAAACCATAATCCAAGTCACGAATGATGATATTTGGACTTGGTAACCGCCATCATCTCTGTTACTCAAATGGGTGATGAGGAACAGATTTGAGGTGCTCACTTATCATCAAACAGAGACTCGTGGTATTTTCATTCTTATGGGGCAAATATTAGTCTGCTTTTTTAAACCTAATATCAGATTAAGGAGGGCACTTCCTCCAGTGTTGGAAGACAGACATCACTGAGCAGAGCAAAGTCTTCAAGGGGTCTCACACTGGAAATTAGCCAGTGGGTCTCATACTACTATTCACAGAAAAAAAAAATCCAAAGCAGCTTAAGCTAAATATGGGTGTGTGTTCATTTTGAAAATTGTATGTTCTAACTTTGGAATTTAATCACCATTTAACTGTTCATTTTAGAGAGAAAATAGGAATATTGTTCCATAACTGGAATATCTAAACCTCCTTGCTTAGTTTTCTCATTTGTCCTAGGTTGCTTCCTTTACTCCCCTCTGTTAAGAGCTGCAAATCACTTAAACAAAGACCTCTGTTTCCGGCTCTGCTTCTTGGGAGCCTGACCTAACATATGTAAACAGTCAGACAGCCTTACTAAGAATCTAGACATCCAATTCCTTCAGAAAGAAAGCACTGCTTTTTTTTGTTTAGTGAACAAAGAGGATAAAATTGCTTTAACCCCACCATCCAGTAAAAGCTACTATTAACATTTTCATGTATTTGATGCCTTCTTTTCCATGTATAAAACTATGTGAATAATTAAGTCCAACACCAGCTGTACTATATTCCCTAAACAATAAAGCTTAGACACCTTTCTCTGCCACTCCACTTTGTCCTAATGTTGCATTCATAGAGGCTGAATGAATTTCTATGATTTGGTCAATTGAAACAGCAATTGGGGTCACTCTACTTTCTGAGCTGAAGATTGGTTGAAAAATTTCATGTAATAGATAATAGGCCCTTACCAGGATTTCTGTAAATTACTAAGGGTGTTATTTTCTCACCATCAGTCCTGACTCTATTGTCAGGCTTCCATTAAGTTAGTTCTCTCTTAGAATCTCACCATCTCACATAGGATTTCCTCGCCTGTGCATTGACCCAGATATGAATTTCAGGTATTTTCCTTAATAAAATTGTATCCCCAAAAGCATTTGTGTGACTAACTGACGATTAGGGGAGGTGGAGGGGTTCATCTTGCTACAATGCAAACAACCTAACTAATAACATTAGACATCACTGTTCTTAATGTATTTCTTGGCTGAGGGAACTTTTAAAGGCTCTAGTTTCACATCTTATTTCTCAGCATTAATCTATGGTCCTTAGTCCTTCTCCATTTTTGAATGTTCACCCACTTTTCTACCCCTTTCCTCTCCAGAGCAAAACTGAGTTTCTCTCTTCTACTTTCAGAAAACAAAGCACCTTTTGGCAATGTCTGTTCCTGAGTCGAACTGTGGCACTTTCTTTAAACTTTCTCATCTTTTTAAAGATGAGGTAATCTTTCCACTTTTACTTCTTATTTAGGAGAGTCATTTTTCCATTTATATAACTCCTCTAATATTGAATATTTAAAATGTTTCCACTTTCTTGTTAGCATAACTATGATAAATATCTTTATGGCTAAATCTACATATACATTTTTATATCTTCTTACACAGAATGAAGATTTCTACATAAAGTGTATAACAATTTTTAAAGTTTGTCATACATATCAGCAAGTTGCTTTCTAGAAAAGCTATACTAACCTATACTGCCATTAGTAGTCTATAGTGAAGACTTTTGTCTTCCCTGGTTGTTCTAATTCTGTTTTAATTTTTACCTATCTGATATTTGAAACATAAATCCACTTTTTAAATTGATATTTCTTTAATTGTTACTATGCTTGAATATTCTCCCCATATGTTTGGTGGAAATATGAATTCCTTCTTTCATGAAATGCTTTAGTCTCCTGGGAGAGCTGTTCTTTTGAATTCAATGATATTCTGATTAATTTTTAAAAGCTCTTTGAATAGTTATGTCAATAATACATTCTTTGTAAACTACACTATTCTTTTCAGTCTGGATCCTACAGTTTTAAACCTGTAGTTATACAACATTTTTAAGTGGTAGCATAAGGATTCATCCTTTCCTTTATGCTTCCTAACTTTGTGGTGTGTTCTTTGTCCTCCAGGCTACTCAGTGTTCCCTGGTCCCTGTGTCAGTTCCTCCCATAGACTGTGTTACCAAACAGAAATTGGGGGTCGCTGCCCACCACCACCCATACGCAAATTCCAGAGACAGAGGCTTGGTGAAGAAGAAGAGAGGTCTTTTGTTTAAAAACTGCAGAATTTGGAAGAGTGTCAGGCTTCTTCTTTAAAGTCCATACCCTCTAGAATACCCAAAGGAAAAACTGTGCCACCCTCTGACAGATCAGTCCAAGGTTGCTCCTGGAATTCCTTCTCCCATTTAAAAATACTGTCCTGTGGAAACAATAGGCAACTTAGCTTGTTCCCATTTGCAGTCTGTGTCCACACTTCTCCCTGGAATCTTCCCACTTGGCCCATACCACCATGCCACTGACAGCACTGCTTGTGATGGGGGCTCAAGGCTGCTGCTGATTTCTGCAGCTGGCTGTGTGGCAACCCCCTTGTGCCATCCGTGGGTCCCAGAATGTGCTGCTCAGCCATGAGGACCTGCAGGCCCCAGACCCACACATCCATGCCATGGGTCCCGGAGAAAGAGAGCGAGTTTCTCCTTTCCTTCTGTTTAAATCTCCCAGCCCAAACGTCCACGCACTCCAGAAGCATCCAGCACCTCCAGCCAATCCTGGTCTTTTTCCAGGCTAGATTGGCAGTATAGTCCCTCCCCTTGTAGCCCTGTTGACCTTTAAGTTAGAAGTGCCCTTGCCCTGTGGTCCCACCTTCCATTAGGGGTCTGCAAAAGTTAGAAGGGCTTTCCCCTTTGTCAATCACCCTTGCTGGTCTAGCAAGAACTCTGTGAAATGACTTCCTCCTGCTGCATTTTTGTCCAGAGGCAGAGAATCTGTCATCACATGCCACAATAGCTTGTTTACCAGGGGGATATAGTGTGTGCTGCCTTGGGGTCCCTCCCTTCTGCTCCCAGTGCCACATCAGTGTTGTAAGCATGCAGCATGTGGTTCACCCGCTTGTTGCCTTGATATGTGGCACAAAAATTTGAGTTGAAGGAAACAGGTTTTGATTAACAAGGTTCCAATTGGGGGTGCTGAGAGCACTTGTTCTCTGAGCCCTTCTCTCCCATAAGATCCAGCAAACATTCTTTTGCTCCCCAAAACATTACAAGCCAAAACTATGCTCAGTAATTCCCCATTTCCTTATCTGTCCTTTTTGGAGCTTAACACAGCCTCACAAAGAGATCTCCATCCTCTTTGGAATGTACACTCAGGGGTTCCAGAGTCACCATCTTCTCACAGCAGCTCTCTCCGTCAGAATCTGGGGTGCACTGCTCTCAGTCTCTATGTCGCAGTCCAGGAACCCATGTGCCATGCTGCACTGGATCATAGTGTCCAAGAGATTAGAGCCCAGTGAGGCATGCATCCCAGTGTAGGACCCTAACTCTAGAAATGAGCTTGCAACCTTGAGGGACCTAAGCCTCTGGTGGGTCTGGCATCTACCTGGTCCCATGAGCATGTCCATCCATGCAGGGAGCAAGGGCCAGAGACTCAGAGTGTCCAAGTGCACCTGTAATCCAAAGTCCAAAGCTAAGCTCCATGAGCCAAGAGCCAAGAGAGAGCCAAGAGCCTGTGCCCAGCACTAAAAGCCAGAGAAAGCTTCTCCCTGCCCCCTGTTTACAAAGCCCTCTCTCCTGGAATCCTACACACTCCAGAAGCCAGCAGGAGTGTCCAGCTTTTTTTGCCCCCTTTTTAGGTAATGGACTTAAATCTCCAGTCACCCTGGATGGGGCATCCATCCCCCACATTTCATGCAAGCACTGTGTAGCCTGTTGTGAGTAACCATCCCCAGGGCTGAGGGCCATTAAACCCCAGTTCTGGTTTTAATTGGGAAGCTCTCTGCTCCTCTCCTCCTGCCAACTGTACTGTGTATATACTTGCCTCTTGCCTCGGGCAATTCTCCTTTCTCCGGCAGCCCCTTCCTATGTAGGGGGCAGGCTGCTTCACTCTGGCACGCTTCTCCTTCCCCACTCCACCTTTCCTGGCAAGACAGAGAACAGTCTCTGTGCTGGATTTGGGGGTTCCCCTTGACCTGGGGTTTTTCCCCTCTTCTCCAGGGATCTCAGGTCTGACCTACCCCATTACAGTATCGATTATAAAATGAACCGTTGACTTGCTTCTGTTGACCAGACCATGGCAGAAGAGATAGAGTATCATTTCCAAGATCATACGACAAAATGTCTGTGGTTTCTGTCGAGGGTGCGGTCCTCTCTCTCTCTCAAACCAGGGAGAAGCTCTGTAAGAGGTCCAAGTGAGTGAATGTTGACCTGTCCAAATTGAGACTGGTTGACACTGTTACAGAAGGGACTTGTGGTGGAGGGGATAAGATACTGTTACCAAATGAACCCCTCCTTTCTCCCGGGCCCCTCCTGTATGAGGTTCGCCTTGCCTGCCAAGGGAATTATGGCTTACAATGCAGAATTTGGTGAAAAGGAAAGGACTATTTATTCAAAAGTTATACAGACTTAGAGTAACAACTTAATGTCTTCATTAAAATCCCAAAGTCCCTTAAAACACCCCCCACACACACACACAGTCTTTCCTTCCCCTCTTTGCCCAGTCTGGGGTACTGTATCTCAGGAAAAGAAATAGAAGTCTGTGACTCAGGTAGCCCCAGGTTCTTCCCAGTAATCTGTGCTGGGCTGGCAGGCCTCCTGTGATTCCAAGCACCATTAGCTGCGTTGCCATTGTGATCTCCAGTTCTTAATTCAAAACCATGCAGCACCTTCTAACTGCTCACCAGCAAGAGTCCTTTCACCACTTTCCTTCCCTTGAAAGGTCTCTCCTGCTTCCTAAGCCATGTGGCAAAGGTAGCACCCAAAGCCTCTTGGTTCCAACCTGCCTGGCTGCTTGCCTGAGTGTATATCCTGGGGCCCGTCTTCCTCTGCATCCCCGTTTCTGACTTCTCCCATAATTAGTTACACCTGCCAGCACTTCCATATTTTTCCAGCTGTTTTGGGCTGCCATGGTAAGTTCTGGCAGGCGTGGCCCTGTGGCGTGGAACCAACCATCTCCAAGCTCTCAGCTGGTGCTGTGACCAGGGGGAAGTTGCCTCCCAGTTATGTCCTGGGTGGAAGTCTTTCCCATTTCCCTGGCCCAAAGCTGGGCCACAGCTGCTTAAACATATCTATGAAACCAGTTAAAAGTTATAGATATGTTAAATGACTGTTCTGGAGGTTATTTGCAAAAATGTCGATATGCAAAATAACTCAATGGCTCTGCTCCATGTGTTTCATATCCAAGTTAAGACTTGTGGGTGTGAGGACATCCCATATTTTTAATATTTCCTGGACACCCTGAGTTCTGGACCCCATTACAAATCCTTCTTTGTGGGGAGGTCTGTGGCAGCACGCTGTTACAACACCTTGATTGCAGCTTTCTGAGAGATGAGGCAGAACCACCAGGCCTAGCCACTCCCAGCCCATGCTTCACAAAAACAGAGATAATACCTGTTTGTCTTATTAAACTGCTAGGCTTTGCAGCAATTTGTTACACATCAATGAATAACTAGAACAGTAGTTATGAAACAAAAATAGTTGGCATTCATACTGCCTGTCACTACCAGAACCAATAAACAGAGACAAGGATTGAATCTTTATTGGCAGTTTATCTAGAAGGCTGGAGATCTAAGAAGATGGCAAGCTATTTACCTTCAAAAGCTGTCTTAACATCTCTTTTCAAGCAGACCCTTTTATAAGAAGAAAGAGTAGGTAAGAGGTTTGGAAAAAAGTTAATTTTTCCAAGCTATGAGAGTTGCTGTCCAGCAGCAATTTTTCTAGTATTTCTTTCTGTCAATCAACCATTGTTTATCTCCATCACATGCATTCCCTCCCAGGAATACAAGGGCTTGGACTCATCTCCCAGACTTGCAGACTCCCTGGGGCACAAAAGTTGAATCACCTGTCATGCATTCCAGTTCCTGGAATAACAGCTTTCCACTGGCGTTAATCACTTAAGCATATCAACTAAGGCTAAAATCTTTAACTCTTGAGTTCCCCTATCACTTACCTTAAGAAATCCTTAAACTCAACATTATGAAAAATTCACCTGTAACTTATTATAGTTTTCTTATGATCTCGTCTTAATAATAAATGCTTAACCCATCTGGAATGTATTTTTGCACTGGAGAGTACTTTAAAAAATCAAATTACATTTTTTCTGTAAAATTAGAATAACACCTCTCTATTCTTATTGCAGAATTTTGCATCAATTAAGTGAGAAACTACTTGTGAAAATGTGTTGCATCACAATTGTAATGCTTTTTATTGTGGTTACATACAGTGTAAGCTAGAACATCTTGCATAAATGTTTTAATCTATCATATATTGATTGTATTGATTATGACTCCTTATTTCTTGTATTTTGATGCTTTAAATTTTGGGGCTCTATACTCTGGAAGAACTGCTCCACCCAGAGTTAGCCAATTTTTAGAGATAGTAAAGGACTCACTTTACTTGCTGTCTACAAGTGTGCCTTACATATGAAAATCAACCAGTCCAGATCCTATAACCCCACCATTTCTTCTATGGGGCTGTCATATTCCCCTCTTTTTTCCCTCCCCTTATCACCTCAGGGCCATGTACCAGACAACTAACAACACCACTACATCCTGGAGCACACTGAAATTATTCAGACTAGCCAATCCTAAATCTGCTTGTACTGTGTAGTCCATTGCTCCCTACAGAAACCACAGTAAAGGCTCTTGCCAATGTTTTCCAAAGGCTCTTCTGAAGGACCGTGGTGCTCCCCATGTGTCTGTGCCAGGAATGACATGACCCCTCATCTCACGGTCTGTGAGTATAACAATTCATCTTTTCAATGAATCGTCTCCTGGTCTAATGGGCTCATCATACCTGAATAATAACATCCATATTTTAAACATATGTATAACTATATATGAAGTTGCAGTTACCTATTATGTACATATACATGTGTATGTATGAGATATGCAATTACATATACATACATATAAAATGTATATAGCTGCTCTTGCTTTTAATAAAATCACTCTGTTAAGATTACTTTCGACAGGGAAATGTGCTATTCTGTTTTGTATCCTGAATGCCTGTTATGTTAACTGATCGAATAATCTGAGGAAAAAAAGACAGTTTTCTAGCATATAGTAACCATTCTCAAACTTCTTTAGTGATGACAGACATCATTCCTAATCTCCATTTCTTTAATTACGTTACTTTTGGACATCATGAGATTTTCAGCAGATTTACGATGGAGGCTTCTGAGAAGAGCCCTCCTGCTCTGGATTGGGATAGCACGTTACTATCATTGTGTATTATTGCAATGTTTCGCTGAAATTTATAGTGTTTCTTTTACTAGAAGTTGCCAGTTGCACCTTTTGAGCTCACCATGAAATGATACTGTAAGCATCATTACCATCTTTCAACATTTATGGGTTGTGCAGTGTGACGATGGGACCCTGAGGTACAGCACTCAACTGAGAGTCAATCAGCCAAATGTAACACATTTTTCTGACCATGACGAAGGCAATCTTCTAAGAAAATCACATGGGTGGTATAACTTAAAATAGGAGATTAAAGAAAAAAACATAAAAAACCCTGCCATATTGCACTTTTCCCACGAGAAAAAATAAGCCCCTAAGAATGTATTTTCAACCACTTTGCTAATCATAGAGTAAATTCTGTTATATAGCCTGACTAGAGAAAAAGAGGGGTGAAATCAAAGTTAGATAAGACATAAGAAATGACTGAGATTGTCATTAAAGGGCAGTGAGGGATGAGATGAAGGTGAATAAAGGCTAAATGAAGAGTGACAGGAGAGAGAAATGTGGGTAGTCAAGTGAGAGCAGCTGCTCCCACTAGAGACTGTGAAGTGGGCTCAGAATAATGAGTCCGGTGGATTTAGCACAATCCTAACCCATTGTCAGGGCCTTAGGGGACGACAGCACAGTCTGTAAACCAGCTCCTGCCAAGGGGTACTTCTGCAGGTTTCTCTTGCAAGGAGGTAAGCTGGAATTTCTGTGGCTGAGGCTCTGCAAGTCTTCCCAGCCCATTTGGGTAAGGAGTGCATCACGCAGCCAGCTCCTGCCTTTGCTGATGCACAACACCCTGGTATAAACGTGCATGAGAAAGTGTCACAGTACGTTCTGTGGGGTGGTGGTGACATGGTGAAAGGAGCTTTGGGATCAGTAAACCAGACCTTGATATGACTTAATAATTGCCTCTCTAGCCAGCTGAATGGTTTTGAGCTGCCATTGACCTCCTTGAAAGATTCAATTGCATTGGTAAAATAAAATCAATAACAGTAATTTAAAGCTTACACATTACACAAGGTTGCTGTGAAATTCACATAGGAGATACTTTATATTAAAATCTGTAAATGGGAAAGAACTACAGAAGCCCAGAGTCGGGGAGCTCCAGACGTCAATGTGGCATGATAGAAAACACAACATTGTTAGAGTCAGGCCCTGCCCACATCTACTGAAGTGGAATCTGTATTTTTAACAAGATTCTCAGGCAATTCCCATTCACATCAATGATGACCAAACAGTCTTTTAAATCACCTTGGTAGATGGGAGATACTCAACTTACTTTTCATACTCAAGAGAATTTCCTGGATAAAGCTTATATGCTAATAAAATTATTCTTGATATGTTGAGATATACTTACCTCTAATAAAAATTCAGAAAAACTAATATAAACTAAAATAATAAATAATAAGTTTAGAATAAAAGTATAGTTTTATGCCTCAAGTTCTAGAGAAGTATATGAAAAGATGATCTAACTTTGGGTCGTGGGATCTGGATTTGAATTCTAAATGTGTTTCTCAGCCAGTTAGGTCAGTTGCTCCAAATCTTGAAGCCCATACATAAAATGGGAGTGATAATAATTGTTTTTATAGAGTGGTGCCATTAAAAGACCTGTTGAATATAAAAGTGATTTGTAAGCTGTCTAATAATATACAAATGTTAATTATTTTTGTTGCTTCTATTTTGAAATGCTTCACATTTTCTAATCGTGTGTATCCTTAAAAGTAAAATTAGCTGCAATCATTTCTGAAAGACTGACTTTTGGACAACCTGTTTATGTGCATCTTTCAAGGAAATGCCCCATAGAAGATATTTTTCCCAAACCAAAATAAAAAAAAAGGAAAGTGTGGCTTTTCCACAGTAAGTAATACACTTTTGTCTTGTAAAAAATGCAAATGTTGAGAAAGATTATATTTACATTCACTTTTATTGCTTAGACTGAAACAATGATGAGGTCCAATTTTAGTGGTCATTCATGCTCACTATATTATTAATCAATTATTATAGATTTTACAGTACAGTTCAGTGTACCGATTACTCCTCTCATCTTACAATGTTGCACCTATTTGGCTTTTGCCTTTATTTTAAACTCATTTATCTGTTTATACTCTAATATTTCTTCTTGTAAGCCATCCTATGCCCTTTTGGAAATATAAGAAAATTAAGAATAAATAAGTAAATAAATATCTCAGAGTACTGTTCATAAGCAAGTTATGTTTGAGATAAGTATACATTATCTATATGTGCATTATATATGTATAATATATGCACTATACACACATTATATAGATTTTTAAATGCCGTTTATGATGGAACCAAATTGAGGATGTTGAGTTAGATATTAATCACACATCACAATTGTGCTTGGTGTTGTTAAAGAAGCAAGATGTAACTGTTAAAAATTCAAGTTTTGAACATTGTATCTTCCAAGACCAATGACATTTTTGCTTTCATTCTTAGTAGTTTTCTAATAAAACAGGAATTTACAACAACCACATGAAAATCTACTGACTAAAACAAACCACTTTGGTCTTTTTCTTTGACAAATGTATTCTAGTACAAAGAAATTTCTAAAATGCCCAGAGGTAATGGCATTCACACAATTGATTTGAAACAAAGCAAAAATGATTGATTATATACATTTCAACATTGAAACAAATAGGGTCTCAGTTGCAAACTGACATTCACCTTTAAGATGTAAGTACTGTTAAGAGAGGCCTGACCTTGGGTGAAAATCAGGATGGCCTGGGGTGCATCAGCCCTCAGGCAGGAGATGCTTTTCCAAGAGGCCTGTAGGTGTGAAATGCTTTCAAGAGGAACTTCTATCTGCTCTCCTCTCCTGACTAAGAAGAAACAAGATTATGGAATCAGAAAAACTGGCTTTGGGAGTCTCTAGCCTTTGTTTAGCTTACTTCCTTTCTTCAGTGTCACTTTTTTTCCTACCATTCCTTAAGAGTATCTCGTGAACTTCTAATAAATGAAAAAGAAATCATACCATCATTTACACTGATGGTTAATGAACTCCCTGTCATGTGTCAGCTTTAACATTCTCAGATATTTTGCTTTTAAATATTTCCAGGAAATCCAGGAAGCTCAGAGAGTGCCAAAGAAGTTGGACCCAAGAAGGAACACACCAAGGCACATCATAATTACATTAGCCAAGACCAAAATGAAGGAGAGAATCCTAGAAGCAGCAAGGGATAAGGGGACAGTCACCTACAAAGGAGTACCCATCAGNCCTTAAGAGTATCTCGTGAACTTCTAATAAATGAAAAAGAAATCATACTATCATTTACACTGATGGTTAATGAACTCCCTGTCATGTGTCAGCTTTAACATTCTCAGATATTTTGCTTTTAAATATTTCCTTTTTACTTTTGGAAGAAAGGAATTTGTTAAGAAATTTTGGCTAATATGAAGAAGTAAAAATTTTAAATAGGAGTTGGGTGATGTTCTTTCTTAAGACCACGATGTACTTAAGACCAGCCTGAGAGTGAACTTATTTACAGTTTTTATGGTTCCATAAAAAGGATGAACCAAAATCCAAACTGTGAGCAGACATATGAGAGAGTCCTGTTGCTTCCCTTTACTTTTCCTTCTGCTGCTGCTTTCCTAAAATGACCCTCTTATCTCATTCCTCCGAGCCCTGTGCAATGTTTAACTTCAAAACCAGTTCTTAGTTTACTCAGCATAATGCTTTCTAGTTCCATCCATGTTGTTGCAAAAGGTAGGAGCTCCTTCTTTCTTTCTGCAGCATAAAATTCCATTGTGTATATGTACCATAGTTTTTTGATCCATTCATTTACTGACGGGCACCTAGGTTGCTTCCAACTTTTGGCTATTGTAAATTGTGCTGCTATGAACATTGGGGTGCATAAGTTCTTTGGGATTGGTGTTTTAGGGTTCTTAGGATACAATCCCAGCAGTGGAATTGCTGGGTCAAAAGGCAAGTCCAATTTTAGTTTTCTGAGAAAATTCCATACTGTTTTCCATAATGGTTGTACCAGTCTGCAATCCCACCAACAGTGGACCAGAGTCCCCTTTCCTCCACACCCTCTCCAACATTTGTTGTTTATTGCTTTGTTTATGATAGCCATTCTCACCNTAACAGGAAGCTAAACAACAAAACAAACAAGCAAGCAAAATATAACCAAAGACACTGAAATAGAGAACAGGCTGACAGTGACCAGAGGGGAGAGGGGAGGGAATTTCAGGGGAAATAAGGGAGGGATTTAGAGGAACCTATATAAAGGATACATGGACAACAACTGAGAAGGGTGGAAATGGGAGGGAGGGGGGAGGATAGGGGGTGGGATGGGATGGGAGTAATAGACAGAAAACTGTACTTGAAAAATAATTAAATAAAAAAAATGAAAAAAAAACAAAACAAAAACAAAACCAGTTCTTAGGATAGGCTCTCCTCCACTGGGTGTCCGTGCTTCCCACTGGTGCCTGGTAGTAAGGATGCTGCTGTTTCCCACCATGCTGTTTTTTTAGCATCTCAGCTTTGACAGCTTCTAGGATACCTGCCATAACCAGAGGGCACAGGAACAATAATTTGTGTCTGTATGTATTGGGGGCACGTGGAAGGAGATTTGACAGACTGTCATGGATGAGCTTCTAAGATCATCTAAGACTAAGATCATGAAAGGGGTAGGTAGGTGTTGAAGAATAAATATCTAAAATGTTTGCCTTTTAAACTCTAGAAGACAAAATTTTAAATATAATATGGTATCTATTATAGGAAAATGTCCTATTAAACTCAATTATAAACGTAAGGTTAAAAAAGAACTAGAACAGTAACTGAAGCTGTTTGGCCACTGGAATATAATGTTAATTACAAAGGACTGTCTTACTTTTTTTATCTAATTAGCATGAAGTACAATAATGATCACAAGTCACTACATAGATAGACTCAGCTAGTTGAGTGTTTATTACAATAATAAAAAGTCAATATATGTATGTCAATCATCAAGAATTGCTGGGATTATGATAAAGTTGTATACTTATCGTAGTCATTTAATCACATCTTTAAAAATATATAGATAGCACTAATGAGAAGAGTGATACAGTCTGGTATTAATAGGCTATATAATAAAAAACACCAGTGTAAGAACAGAAATGAACCACAAAATTGTAGCTTAAGCAGACTTCATAAAATTGGAGAAAAATCAGTTTCAACATGGCGGCATTATCTGGGAAGGAAATTTTACTACAAATAAAGAGAGGGCTCAGAGTCTTGGTTGGAAAATGCATTTTATTTTAGGTCAGCAGGTAAAAAAGTATACTTATATTTTAAAAAGTAGGGGTTGCAGAGGGAGTAATTAAACTGGAATCAGAGTCTGTGTGGTCACAAAGCTTGGATGGGACTAAATCTAAGACAATATGACCCAGGACATGAGTATGTAGAACAGAGTAAGGACCCTGGGAGGAAGAGGAGCTGGTGTGCCTTTATGAGACACATCTGACTGCAGACCACATGTGATAAACACGCTAGTGGAGTCCCACTTTTAAAAGCTTGATACTCACACTAGGAAAGCAATTTGCCATTTGTTTAATAAAGTAAGAGAATTTCAGTCTTGGACCACTTAAAGGAACTGAAATAGTCTTACTGTAAACTGCACCCTATTCTTTGTAGCAGTGCTAAGCATCCTTTAATAAGAGAATTTAGCAGAAATGTGTTATTCTCTTCTTTACCTCAGGAGTTTTCAGGACTACTGATCATTGCTCCACGTTAAGTGCTAGGAAGTAAAAGGAGTGAGGGAACACAAATAATGGGCAATTATAAATACACAATCAAATATATTTAGATAAAAATATAATTATTTCTAGAAAGTGAGAATATT
Organism: Sturnira hondurensis; assembly: GCF_014824575.4. Taxonomy (NCBI): domain Eukaryota; kingdom Metazoa; phylum Chordata; class Mammalia; order Chiroptera; family Phyllostomidae; genus Sturnira; species Sturnira hondurensis. The sequence continues at coordinate 2,081,506 of NW_028090025.1, read as the reverse complement.
TTAAAACTAAAAATGATTCCAGACCACTTTTGTATTTATAAAACTGTAAATGTTTTCATGAACTACTCACAGATTTATAAATAGATTTCACACCACAAATGTGGTCTCAATAATTACTACAAATGTCTAAAGTTTTTAAACCTCATCTTTTTGTCAATAGGCTCTGCATACAAATGACATTAGTGTCTCCATGGTGACTAATGCATGTTAATGCTGGTTTACAACCTCAGGATTTCAGGGGTGAAGTCAGAAACTGACCTCATATGTGGTGGGTAAGAAGAGACAGTAGAATTAAGGCCACTCCAGATGGGAAGGTGGCAGGTTTAGTAAGCAAGTCTTACTAAATGTAAGGCTTGTCCTGGGTGCTGCAAGATGAGTACATCTCCATATCTGCCTGCCAGAATCTCAAAAGTTTTAGAGAGAGGATTGAACAGTGTGCAGTCATTTCTCCAGTCCAGATGGTCTCAAAAACCCACTGCTCTCTCAGGATTGTGACCTTGAAAACGGGCTCCTAGTGTGAGAATGGTGAGCTGAACATATAGTCCAAACACAGGGGAGTGGGGAGGAGCCTGGGATTACCAGAGAATCACCTGCTGGAAGATCCACCACAGCAGTCATGTTCTCTCCATGACCTCCTCCAACAGAATTGCACTTTAAATGTAAAGACACAAATATTTTAAAAGTAAAATATGGAATGATATACCATGCTAACACTAATCAAAAAAGAAGCTGGCATGGCCCACCATACCAGTGTCAGAAAAAGCTGATTCCATCTCATGGAATATTATATCTTCTTTATCTCATAGATAAAGAAGATAATCTCAAAATAATAAAAGGATCAGTTCACCAGGTGTACATAATTCTACACATTAGACAATGAAAACAGAAATTCTTAACACATGAAACAGTAACTGACAGAACTGTACAGAGAGACATACAAATTCACAATTATAGTTGGAGATTTCAACACTCCTCCCTCAGCGATTGGTGGAATAGTGTGTTAGCCTGTTTGGGTTGCTATGACAAATTACCATAGGCTGTGGGCTTATCAACAACACACTTATTTTTCAAAGTTCTGAGATCTGGATGTCTGAGATCAGGGTGCTGGCATGTCCTACTGAGATAGGCCCTCTTCTGGGTTCCAAAAGACTACCTTGTTGTATCCTTACATGGGGACCATGTCCTTCTTGTCAGGGCACCAATCCCACTGCTTCACCCTCATGACCTAACCATCTGGTCAAAGGCATCTCCTATAACATCATATTGGAAAGTAAAATTTCAACATATGAATTTTGGAGGTGCCTCTAGGGGTGGACACTCAATCCATTCTAAATAGAGAGATTAGGCTTTTATGCAAACTGTGAAGTTAGAGTTATAACTGTACATTGATTTAAAAACATGATGCTGTGTTTCTCAATAATACACATGAAACTCTCTATTTTTTAGCCTATACCAATACTTTTAGATACATGATTTTAGTCATCATGTGTTGTTTTATGGGGAATAAATGTTTCTACTTCTGAAATAACTGTTAAGAATTAGCAAATTACTTTATTTCCATGTTTAAATTTCCAATGTATTTGAGAAAGTTATAGAAGAGGTACAGTGGATTATAAGCATAATGTGATAAAAAGCATTCATAGTCATTCTTACTAGTCTACATTATTTTTAGACCATGGTTGAATTGCTTGATACATTAAATAATTTTGTAAATTAATTTCATAAGAATGAAATTTTATTTGAGACTTCATTCTTGTCATATTATGTATGCAAAACATCTCCATGTAGTTTCATGGTAATTATAAGGTAAATCAATTCATTTAATTGACCCTATCTTTTTTTAAATTTATTTAATTATTTTTCAAGTACAGTTTTCTGTCTATTACTCCCATCCCATCCCACCCCCTCGTGCTCCTCCCCTCCCTCCCATTTCCACCCTTCTCAGTTGTTGTCCATGTATCCTTTATATATGTTCCTCTAAATCCCTCTCCTATTTCCCCTGAAATTCCTTCCCCTCTCCCCTCTGGTCACTGTCCCCCTGTTCTCTATTTCAGTGTCTTTGGTTATATTTTGCTTACTTGTTTGTTTTGTTGTTTAGCTTCCTGTTAAAGGTGAGATCATATGGTATTTGTCCTTCAACACAAATCTTTTTTTAAAATATATTTTATTGATTATGCTATTAAAGTTGTTTTCATCTTTCTTCTTTTGCCCTCCTCCAACAAGCATTCCCCACTTTCTCAGACAATACCCCCACCTTTCTTCATGTCCATGTGCCATGCATATAAGTTCTTTGGCTATTCCATTTCCTATGCTGTACTTTACATCCCCATTGCTATTCTGTAACCACATATTCCTACTTATTAATGCCCTCACTTCTCTACCCATTCCTCCACACACCTCTCCCATTTGGCAACCAACAAAACATTCTTCTTAACAATGATTTTGTCTATGCTCTACTTGTTCTTTACAGTTTGTTTTTTACATTCAATTGTTGGTGGATATGTATTTTTGCCATTTTATTGTTCATAGTTTTGATCTTCTTCTCTTTCTTAAATAAGTCCCTTTAACATTTCATATAATAATGGTTTGTGATGATGAAGTTTAGTTCTTTCTTGTCTGGGAAGCTCTTTATCTGCCCTTTGATTCTAAATGATAACTTTGCTGGGTAGAGCAATCTTGGCTGTAGGTCCCTGCTTTTCATGACTTTGAATATTTCTTACCAATCCCTTCCAGCCTGTAAAGTTTCTTCTGAGAAATTAGCTAACAGTATTATGGGAACTCCCCTGTAAGTAACTCTCTGCTTTTCACCTTGCTGCTTTTAAGATTATCTCTTTATCTTTAACCTTCGGCATTTTGATTATAATGTATCTTGGAGTGGGCCTATTTGCATCCATCTTGTTTGGGACTCTCTGTGCTTCTTGGACTTGCATGTATATTTCCTTCATTAAATTAGGGAATTTTTCTTTCATTATTTTTTCGAATAGATTTACAATCCCTTGCTCTTTCTCTTCTCCTTCAGGCACTCCCATCATGCAAATGTTGGACTTCTTGAAATTATTCCAGAGGCTACTTATACTATCCTCATTTTTTTGGATTCCTTTTTCTTCTTATTGTTCTAATTGTTGGTGTTTTTTTTTTTTTTTGCTTCCTTATGTGCCATATCATTGATTTGAATATCAGCTTCATCCACTTTACTGTTGTTTCCAGGAAAATTGTTCTTTATTTCAATTAGTGTATTCTCATTTCTAACTGGATCTTTTTTACGCTGTTGAGGTCCTCACTAAGTTCCTTGAGCATCCTTATAATTAGTGTTTTGAATTTTACATCTGATGGATTCGTTATCTCCATTTTGTTTAGCTTTTTCTTTTCTGGAGTTTTGATCTGTTCTCTCATTTTGAGCATGTGTTTTTGTCTTCTTGTTTTAGCAGCCTACCTGTGTTTGTTTCTATATATTAGGTAGAGCTGCTTTGACGCTGTGTGTTATTAGTGTGACCCAATGTAGTAGGTGTGCAGTAGGGTCTGGTGGCATAGCCTCCTCTATCACCTAAACTGGGTACTTGAGGTGTACCCTTTGTGTGGGCTTAGTACACCCCCTCTTATAGTTGAGCCTTGTTTGCTGTTAGCATATCAATGGGAGGGATTTACCCAGACCAGTCGGTTCCAAGGATTGGCTGTGACCACTACCTTCTGTGGTGGATCAACTGTGCAGGGGGCAGGCTGGTGGTGCTCCAAAGTGGTCTATAACTGTCCACTGGGTGTTCTGGCCCTAGGTTTTTTTGGGTGATGCAGGCCAAGGACCACCCTTTCTGAGCTGTAAAGCAATCTAGGATGGCTGCTACTTGTGCTGGGCTTGGAGATTCTAAGGCGATGCCACATATTCATAAGGTGATGCTGTGAGTGTAAGCTCCTGCTGCCATTGCCAGGCCTGGGGTTCACTGAGGCTAACTGTTCCATGTTTGATAGGATTTAGGAAGTTGTGAAGTCTGAGCTAACACCAGCCATTTATATGGAAAAGCAGCTTGGGTAGGTCCCTAAGTTGGGTGGGGCCTAGTCTCTGGGGATCTGCCTGGGTGGGTCAAACAGTGTTAGCCATGCTGATGGCAGCTGCTTGCTGGCTCTGTGGCTCTGTGGGGAGGGGGGAGGGTTGAGAAAAAGGACGATGACCTCTGCTCCCCTTGATGCCAGACACTTCAGTTTTTCCCTATATGTCATTGGTGCCTTTTAAGCTACTACTCCCTCAGAGGGAGTGAGTCTGAGTAGGTTAGTCCATTTGTGGGTTCTTTAAGAGGAATTGCTTGGGGCTCCTGCAGTTTCTTACACTAATTCAATCCCAGCTGGTTTTTGCAGCCAGAAGTTGTGGGAGCTTATTTTCCTGGCCCTGAAACTCTTGAGGGGCTGGTGTGGGGTTTGGTCTCCTCACTCCCTAGTTGTGGGAGCTTATCTTCCTGGCCCTGGAACTCTTGAGGGGCTGGTGTGGGGTTTGGTCTCCTCATTCCCTAGATATCCCTCCTAAACTTTTATCTACCACATGTGGGTGTGGGATCAGCCCATTCTGTCTCTGTGCACCCCCCCACCAATCTGATGGATGTGGTTTCTTTAATTCCATAGTTGTCAGACTTCCATTCAACTTGATTTCTGACTGTAATCGTTGTTCTATATTTTACTTGTAATTTTGATGTGGTTTTGTGAAGAGGTGAGCCACATCTACCTATGGTGCCGCCTTGACCAGAAGGCCCCGATCCCATCTTAAAATTCTCAAAATGCCCCCAAAATATAAATGAAAATTTAAGCAGTATCACAGAATTATGATTTAATTCATTCTTGAACATGTTTACAGAGTCAGCCAAGAACAAAATTTGTGTGTATGGTGGGGTGAGGGTGGAAGCCTACCGTTTTGTTATGGAAATTGCAACAGAGAGCAGGTCTCTAAAGTGCACAAGTTTTTCTTTATCCTTATTCGTCTTGTCCTAAGCTGAAGTTCACATTTGGAGATTTCAGGAGAATCTCGGAGGCTTTCAAACACCAGAGGGGGAAGAAGTATTATGGTCTCTGTATCTTTAAAAAGGGTCACTCATCTGCCATAGTCCCCGCCATGGCCTTTGTTCTGGTCCGGTGGTCCAAGGGGGATGGGTGTCCAAGGGGGGTGCCGGCTCCAGGTCACAGTTCCCCGGCCGCTGGGCAGAGGACTCATGTCTGGGACACTCTCTTCTCCTCCCACTCTCTCGCTTCTTGCAGAAGTCGGGACGAAAAAGTTTGAAGAGTGAGCCCTATTCTTTGAATCGTAGCAAAGCGAGAGGCGGGAGAACCCAAAGAGGGAGGATCGAAGACGCTAGAATTGGAGACACAGGCGCGGTTTCAAACAACGCATGAAAGCGTGGGAGGGAGGGAGGCAGGGGACCTGGAGGGGCCACCGTGGCGGGAGTGACGGAGGCGAGCTCCGTATCCTGGCCGAGGAAGGAGAGTGAGACACGACCACAGGCGCCCCTGGGAGCTGGAGCAGTTCAGCCCCGTGGCCGGCGGGGCGCGCGGGGAGGGGCGAGTGTGTCCTCACACCACGCACTCCTACCGACAAGCGAGCACAGCCCACCGGGTGGCGAACGGCAGTCATCATCAGCCCCCCGCGGGCCGTGCTGCGCTCACCGAGGCCGCTCTGAGCATTCCGGGCGCAAAGGGTCTGCGGCACAGCGCACCGAGCACAGGCTTAGCCACAGCCCCTCCTCGGACGCATCAGGAAAGGATCCCGCACAGCCCGCAGCTCCCGGCTCCCTCCAACCCTTCTCCAGCAGGTAGGGGCCAAGGGGGGCGCCGTGCGCGGTCCCCAGCGCGGGGCAGTTGGCGGAGCAGCCTCGCCTCCGGGTCTGAGAACCGCGGGGCGCAGTGCTCTCCTACCCCGCGGCGCTGACTACTCCGGGAGGATGCGGGGTGCTCGCACCTGCGTCTCTGGGTACCCAGCCCTAGTCTCAGCCTGGAGTGGGGCGTGGAGAGGAGGCAGGCGGTCCCTTTCCGGGAAAGGGACTCGGGGAGGTGTGTGAACGCGAGCTGAGAGCAGAAACCGTCTGAACTCTGGACCTAGCCCAGTTGAGGAGGCGAAACTGGCAGTTTAGAGGGACGTGGAAGCCTCTCGTTGCTAAGGGAGATGGGCGAAGCGCGGTGGTCACCTATAAACCACTGTGGGGGCGACGTGGGGGATCGTCCTCTTTTCCTTTTTCTCTGGGCATGAAAAAGAGCGACTACTTCAGAGAACAAAGATGTAGGGGCGGAGGAGGGTTCCCTGGCTGTTGCTTTTCTATAGATCTACTGACCCCTGACCGCGACCCCCGCCGGACAATGTCAGCCCCATTGTCTTGGAGGCAGGCGACTATGTGTTGGACCAAATCAGAGGCTTGGTATCCACCCGTGGCTCATCATTCAAGGCTCTTACTTCTCCCGGCCCCCACCCCCTATTCCCTTGCTGGGTAAAACCAACTAGGTCGGTGGAAATGATGGGTTTAATTGGTACCCTTTATGCCCCTGAAAGGTAATGGAGATGATTTTCATCAAATTCTCTTAGCGTTTCTATCATTTATTGAAAAGCTGCTGTCACTGACTCGTGGCTCAGATCTCTGTTTTGGAAGAATGAGCCAAATACATTTAAATTGTGTGTTAATCAATTTAACACACAATTTTGCCACTTGGAAGAATTATTTAGCCATTGGAGAAGGAAGGACTGTGTTTTGCTGAACAGGGTCAAGTAAAACTTAGCTACTCTGAATCGGCCAGAGGAGACAGTGAGCAGAAGGCAGGCTGGGAAGGCGTCTTTATCCTCCCAAGCGCAGAAGCTCCTGAAAGCTCTCATCCTCTTCGAGTTGTGGCTTTCTTTGAGGATCTCATAAAATGACTGGAAGAATCTCGGCTTAGGTGAAGGTTAAAATGTTTGCACATGTTTGCCATGGGCTAGGGGGTATTTATGAAGCCCCTACAGTCTACCATACATCTCTTAGTGATTTTCACTTATAATCAAGAGAAAGAATAGGAGACCCTAAAGTTAGGCATGAACTCCTGAAATCAGAGCCAAACGACGGAGGGGCAACCACCTGCCTGGACCGTCAGCTATAGGAGAGCTGCTGAAATAAACTTTGCTCTTGTTTGTTACAGACTTTGAAGCTAATTTACCATTGTGGGTTAAGAGTTCTCTAAAAAGTGTCTGTCTGTGTGAAGTTGTTTAGTTTATTAAAATTATACATGCATATATGGCATATACTTAACATTAACACATGTGGTTCCTTATCACACATGATCAACTATGTGAACATATGAAATGTATATGTAGTGGACTTTTTGTAAACCAGAATATGTGGCATTGCTTAGAACACAGTATTAATATAACCCAGAGATGTATTAGTTGGTATAAAATCATCCAGAATATGATGTTTATTCACTAAAGGAAAAATAAGGTTAATCAATAAAATTTCATCCAGAGGGCATGAATGTGTTGGTATCCTGTAGGAATAGGGGAGGTAAAATGATTTGTTCCATTTACACTAAAATAGCGGAAGCATTTTATTTTGCTCATGCAATTAATACTTTAAAGATTTTTCCCCCTCTGCTTTGAGAATCCTTGATTCTCAAAGACACAAGTTCCAGTAGCTACTGTGGCAGGCTGTGCGTTAATGTGATCTGTGGGTAAGTCAGTATTCCTGAAGATAAAGGAGAATGTACACTAAATATGAGCCCACTGCAGAGCACAGAGCTTCTTGGAGGAATGAAATAAAAACAAAAACATTTTCTACTCCTTAATAAATCAGAAAATAAAATTTATTGAGTAAAAGCATAATACATATAATGCACATAGTATGTGTGTGTATCTTTATCTCTGTAACTTGCAGATTCGTAAATGTATTCAAATATTTGCATAAGTGAGAAAAGACATTGCATTGGAACTGGGACATTTGAAAATGATACTTCTTTAAACTTGAGACTGTGGTGGATTAGCTGAGCACTTCAAATGTTCAGCTCAATATATCTGCCTTTTTGGGACCTTGTTGCCAGGGCAAATCTGGGCTAATGACAGCACATGTTCATAGAATGAGAAAACATCAGGGTGAAAAGAAATTTATACAGTTACCTGCTCCAGTTCCCAGTACTACAAATGAAGAAAATAAGGCCTAGAGGACTTAGGCCTTTTTTTTCTTCAAATTCATAGCTTTTTCCTGTGAACAGGAAATGTCAGATGTGTGGGAAGTTAGGGGGTGTCCTGTGTCAGATGTGTGGGAAGTTAGGGGGTTTGGTTACTTTCTTGAGAGAAAGGCATACAGGTGAATCCTGTTGTAGATGGTGTGTTTTTACATCAGTGACCCTCTCTCGCCTTTCATCCCTATCCCTTGGGGTTCTCCTTCCCCCAGCCCTTCTCTTGGACATGCCTTTGTTCTATTCTTTCTTTACTAATGCATTGTTCTGTAGGAATTCCAGAAAGTAAAAAGCGAGCATATCAAGAGAACAGGAAAGTTAAAATGCATACAGTTTACCCATGTGGGTAAAAATTTTTTAAAAATGTTTTTAAAAATTCAGGCATAAAAAAGATAATTTTTGCCAGGAATATGTTGAGGTGAGGAAGCAGTTTCCAGAAGTAAAGTGTCTTTGCCTTTAGAGACTGAGAGACTCATAGTAACTACACCTGACCATTTCATAAGTTGCTTTTCTACATAAGCTCCCCCTTAATCTCCCTTAACATTCACAACTGCCCCTGGAAGGAAGCAGGTGGGCATGGTCATTAATTCCACATTTCCCATTTCAGATAACTGAAATGTTTCTTGTCCCTTGTATTGATGCCCCCAGGCAAAATTCTATACTTTTCTGATGCTCCTCTAAAGATGGGTGATTATCACATTGTATGTTTATCATCCTGAGTCTGTTTTCACTTTCATATCCCAGTCACCTGCTCAGCATGCGGCCCTCAGTAAGGATTTAGTCAATGCTTTTAGAATATATTGAACTAAGGAGTTAATTTAAAGCAAGCATTTATGTTCAATTGACCTTTTTTAAGCACAGATCTTTTTAAAGTGAATGTGCCAGTCATTTTTAGATGATAAAATGATGGAAATTTATTAACAGTTCTGTAGTGACATTATCTGAGAATATGCAATCACTCAAGTTCACAGACTTAGAAAAGAAGATTGCACACCTGTAAGGACTAGGGCAGTGTGCTCCCTGGGCTTCTAACTCTATATTTCCCAGAGGTGCCCATATGAGTGGGTTTCCTCAGCCTACCCCAGATCTACAGAATCAGGGTCTGAAGTGGGACATAGGAGTCTCTATCAACTAGCCCTGAGTGATTTTCCTAAATACTACATTTGAGAACCACAGTGTTAATGATTATTCAAGAATTTATGTTTCGTCTCCTCCACCCAGAGAAAATCACCTCTCTTTCCTACCTTATCTAGGAATCTGCAAAGATTTTCTTACTTGGTTATTCTCATGCTTGATTATAATAACTAGGGAGAATTGACAATTAACCAGGTTATTGGTTCTAAGGAGAGTTAGATTCACATTATCTAACTGTAACTAAAAGCATACACAGACAAAATGGTATTATATAGATAGATTATAAACTTTAAGTAGTGAAATTATATCAACTAATTTATTTCCTATTTCAGGTAGAATTACAATACTTTGTATGCAACTGTGTTAAAAGAATTATTTTAAATGATCTGGTTTTATATTATCTGCATTGTGTTTATTTCTGCAGATATGAAAGAAGCTAGGAGTAGAGTGCTTACATTCACCGTACATCATTCAAGTTCATTCTTCAGGCTTTATAATCCAGCTTCTATTTAGAGGATGCTGCTGAACTTGTTTTCTCACTCCTCTATTCTCACTAAACAGCATTTGATAGCTGATGTCTTACCCCTTAGCTCCTCCTGGTTCCTTTATGTTTCCTTCTCTGGCTTTGCTACTCTTGTTCATGTCTTCAGATTGGTTCTTCCATGCTCTCTCCTTTGGCTTCTGCTTCTCCTGCTTTCCATATTGCACTCAGTTTCTCCTTTGTTCTCTGCATGCCTGCCGCTGAGGTCCAGATCTGCATCTCTGGGCCTGACTTCTTTTTGTTTTCGACCTGTATTTGCCTGCAGGACACATTACCTGTGTGTTCCATACCAAGTCTGATTTCTCATATCCAAACTGGAATTCACGATCTCTTACTGTCTCATGGCCTGCCTCTGTTACTCGCGTGTTTCCTTTTTTCTTACTTGCCCCAGTAGTAGAAGAACCAGCCACAGTCTTCTCATTTATTTGCTCTTCCTTTCCCCTCCCCTACTTTTCCATAAAGCCTTTACAATTTATTTTATAAATATTGCTGAGATTACCCTTTTTTCCCTGACCTTTTGTGACTTATAACTGCCCTTGGTAACTGCCCTTGGTGAACTCTTTTGCAACTGCCCTCGGTCAACTCTTTATCAACTCCTGCCAGGGATAAGGGATCAGTTTCTAATTCATCTTCCTGCTCTAGTCTTCTCACATCCAGTCTTATAGTTGTCAGAGTGATTTATCTTAAATGCAAATTTGGCCCTGAGACCTCTGTGGCAAAAAGTTAAATGATTTTCTGTTACCCGTAGCATACAGTGTATGCTCCTCTATGCGTCCTACATTGTCCTTCTTGACCCCACCCTCCAGCCTCCTCTCACCTATTCTGACCTACATCTTCTGCCTTGGACAGCTTGGAGTTCTGTCATTGCTTGGAGTTCTCCACTGGAACATAGCCTTTCTTACACTGGAGTCCTGTGGGCTGGGGATGTGCTTCTTCCCTTGCTCAGCTAGAGTCAAATGCAGATCATCTCTTCTCGAGCATCTGTGCCCCATAGATGTCTCTCTGGATCTGCTTACTGTGTTTGAATATCTAACTTTCTCCTCTGCTGTAATTTCTACTACCTTGTTCATCTCTGTATAAGTGTCTAGATGGGTTTTATGTTAGATGAATGGATATAAGCATTTCACAGTCAAAAGGCAAGCTGCCTTAGAGGCCTGAAATATGTTCTTCAGGGAGCCTCGCTCCACAGATCCCTACAGTTGTGTTCACATGGAGCGTTCATCTCACTTTTGTAAACCAAAAGGAACTTTATTTTTTTAATATTTTATTTATTTGTCTTTAGAGGGGAAGGGAAGGAGGGAGGAAGAGAAACATCAATGTATGGTTGTTTATCATGCATCCCCTGCCAGGAACTGGCGTGCAACCCAGGCATGTGCCCTGACTGAGAATCAAACCGTGATCATCTGGTTCACAGGCCCGTGCTTAATCCACTGAGCTACACCAGCCAGGGCCAAAAGTAACTTTAGAGTGTGATAAAGGATAAAAAGCATTGGCTTGAGTGAAAGGAGATGCAGCCTGGGAGACAGATTCAGGTAGCAACTTACAGGTTCCACTGAGACAAGGGGAGGCAATTTTTTTACAAAGTTCCTGCCTAAGTTCCCAATTTTATGGAATGAGGTTGCCAAATTGTGCAGTTCTGATTTGTCAGTATAGATGCAAATGAAGATACAATTTGTGCATTTCTGATTAGATAGGGCAGTTCCCAGTCCATTGGTAGAAAGGCAAAGCCAGGTCTTCTCTACAGTGGTTGTGTAAATAAGGGGGCATAGTGAGGGAAGCCCAGTTTAGTCTGAGGTTCTTCCCAATACCCAGAGTACATGAGGAGCCCATCAGCAAGTGGCCACTTATTATTCATAAATTTGGGCCCTTGTTTGACCAGAGGAATCCATCTCGGCAGACAAATTCTTCCTCAGGTTTCACATTGCCAACTGATGATTGTCAGTGTCAGTTTAACACTGTTGGGAATTCCCAATTTGGGGTGCAGTGAAGAAGAAAACTTTACTCTGTAAACAACTCAACTGTGATACAGCATGGCTGTGAGATCAGTGCCTGTGGAGAGCTCAAGAGTGTTACAGCTCAATTATAAAACAGCACAGCTGTGGAACAGCAAGGCTATGAGGTGGCCCTGAGGTGAGGCCCTTTCTGGCTAGACAGCTCTGCTGAGCATGTCTCCTGTGCTTTGCCCTTCTCTTTATCTGCTCTTCTCCACTGTGGTCCACCAAGGTGTCTTTGGTGTTTTATCTCTGGGGTTTCAGCTGCTGCTGGGGATACCCAGTCTTCAGTGGAAAGGGCAAGTGTGCTCCCTGAGTGGCAGGACAGCTGACTTATAGAGAGAGAAGGCCCCACTTTTGGTACATGATTGGTCCCTCATCATGCAAATGAGGATTCCAAATCCTCCAAGGTTTATTGCTCCAAAAGGCACTGTCCTGCCTGCTTAGTTAGAAAGGAGCCACTCTGATTGGTCACTGAAGATGCTAATGGAGATATAGCTTCAATTGATTTCAGTCCTTTTGGTTGAAATACAGTTACAGCAACTCCTTTATAAGGGCTGGCTCAGATGGCAGGAGCACAGTGCATGCAGGGAGTTCACTGCAGGCTTCTCCCAAAGCACATTTGCCATTTTTAAATTTGAGCCCAGTTAGCCACTAGGAGCCCTTCTCAGTAGGTATCTTCTTTCTCAGGGTCCACATAATCAAATGGATCTTTCTTCTCTGCATCTACATTAAAAAAAAATAAATCTCTTCTCTTTCCTGTCACCCCAGATTCTACTCTGTTGACTCCTCTATCTTCTTCTCCCTCCATGAAAATCCCCAGTTCAATTTACAGATAAGGTAAAGAAAACCCAGAGAGACTGAATAATTTATTCAAAGTTATACTGATAGTTTAGGATAGATCGGATTTGCATACAGGTCTGATTATAAATCCTATGCTCTCTCTTATCACTAAGCAAAAACCCAGGTTCTTTCTTTTTAAGAGAAAAAAATGTGTTTTTTCAACAAGTGACATAGAAAAACATTACAGCTGGGGCAACAAACCATAGCCCAAGGGCCAAATATAGCCTGAGCCTGTGTGTGTACTGCTGTAACCTAAACATGTTGTTCACATTTAAAAATTTTTTTAAAATATTTTATTACTTTATTTTTAGAGAAAGAGGAAGGAAGGGAGAAAGAAAGGCAGAGAAATGTTAATGTGGGAGAGAAGCCTCTTGTGTGTGCCCTGACCAGGGACTGACCCCACAATTCAGGCATATACCCTGACTGGAAATTGAACCCACGACCTTCTGCTTTGTGGACAATGTCCAACTGAGTCACACCAGTAAGGGCATTAAAGATTTTGTTTATTTATTTATTCTAGGGAGAGGAGAAGGGAGAGAAAAAGAAAGAGAGAGACATCGATGTCTGAGAGACATCCATTGGCTGCCTCTTGCACTCACTCAACCCAGGACCTGGCCCACAACCCAGGCAAGTGTCCTGATGGGTAATGGAACCAGTGATCTTTCCATCTGTAGGACGATGCTCAACCCACTGAGCCATGCCAATCAGGGCAATGCTGTTCACATTTTTAAAGGATACTAAAAGCAAAGCAAAAGCAAAACAAAGCAAAGAATGTGTGCCCTATGTACATCCTATGGCCATGGTCACTTAAAATATTTACTGTCTCGCCCTTTATAGAAAGTATTTGCTGAACCTGATACTGAGAAACAATGAGATCTGAAGATGAATTCCAGTGCACTTTATGTGGTGACTGACTTTGGTAAATAAACTGGACATAAAATAAGTTGTAGATTTAGTGAATTTTAAGAAGGAAAAATGAAGGTAGAGCCCATACTTTATTCAAAGGGTTGATATCTTATATTTATTTCTTAACTTTTGATGCTTCTCATTTACCCAAAAGTAATTACCATAATATATTAATTTTATATTATTTATTGGTTTATATTTTATATTAATTAGTATTAAATAATATAAGTAAAATAAATTAGGTAAATCCTTACAAAATCACTAGAGCTGTATGCCTTTAATGAGCCCATTTAAAATATTAAATAATTCCTTTAAGAATGATAAAGTCTTATACAGGCTTACTCATTTTCTTTCTAATTTAGATTCTTGGTTATAAGCAGCTCAGTAATATGTGGTTGGTAGTCCCTGGGTAGAAATCGCTTCATGAACTCCTAAATCTTCTTTCAAAAAGTCTATTAATATGCCTTTTATCTTTATGATTTGGAATAGCAAGTCATTAACTTTACATTTATTTCAGTGATTTAAAACTAAATGTGAGAGCAAGACAAAAGAACTTTGGCATAAGAAATAAGGAAGTTTAATAGAACAGAATACTGAGAAGTATATGCACACACAGGTTTTAGCTTACTATTTTCATTTTCAGTGTATAGAAAGAAACCTAAGACATGTTATTTCTCAGGAAGGGGTTTGCTAAAGCAACAGATTCATAAGAATTCAACAAAAAGATAATAAACTGAGTTCTCCTAACATAGATGGATAAAAGAATCATTGGTATGGAAAATTGCAATGTAGTATAACTGGTCAATGAGATAATGAGCTTGAGGTGGACAAGCAATGGTTGGTATTCCAATTCTGTTTACTTCTCTGGGACTACGTACATATGAAAAAAACTTTCTAGGACTCATCTGTGAAATGGGGTGAGCACAGTGCCTTTCTTATTTGTTTAATGTGGGATTAAATGAGATGCAAATGTCTGTATGTGCTTATCACTGAGCAGAGGCTCTGTAAATTTCAGCTGTGGTTTCCATGCCTGAGTAGCTCATGTGAGAGTAGATTTTGAAATGTTAGGGGTAAATGTAATTATTTCCCAGTGGACAGAAATTGTAAAATCTGATATGACATAAATGGAATAAATTAGAAGCAAAATAATGACTTTGCAGTTACATATTATTAAGAGGAATAAATTAGAAGCAAAATATGACTCTGCAGTTACATATTATTAAGAGGACATCACATAGAAAGGTCATGCCACTCTCCAGAGCCACTTGTGTGATGACATTTAGCCATAGTATGTGTGCAAGGTGGAGATTTGGCCAAGTGTCCAACAACTTAAGTAAAAAAAAAAAGAGTAATGTGAACCCTTAATAAGGATGTCATAACAAAATCCTAATATGAGTGCAGGTATGAAAAAGTGCTAAAAACAAACTGGATTATTTTTTGTGTGTTTATAGTAAGAAAAGCAAGGCAGTGATCAACTTCTGTTTAGAATGGATGATATAAAAAGTAAGGATGATATAAAAGTGGATGCATTCATCATGATTTTGGACCCCACTCTCTTCATCAAAGAGAATGAGTTCAAAAAGGAAAAACAAATCAGAGTCTTGAACTAAATCTTAACATAGGTGTGGAAATTAAAACAAAAATTTAGCTCCTTTAAGTGAATTCAGGTTAGTCTCTATTTTTGAAAAAAAAAGCCATCTTGATTTTAATAGATTGCATGGAATCTGTAGATCACATTGGGTAATATGGGTATTTAATATTACCTTTTAATCCACCAACAGAGGATGTTTCCATTTATTTGAATCTTTTTAATTTCTGTCAACAATATTTTGTAATTTTTAGTATACAGGTATTTTGCTTCTTTGGTTAAGTTTATTCCTAAGTATTTTATTATTTTTGATGCTATTATAAATGAGATTATTTTCTTAATTTCATTTTAAGATTGTTCATTCATAGTGTATACTAAACACAACTATTTTAACAGGTTTTGTGGAATATTTAGGGTTTTCTAATTATAAAAGACATGATATTACTTCTTCCTTTCCAATTTGGATGTCTTTGATTTTCTTTTTTCTTTCAATGCCTTAACTTGTTGCTCTGGCTAAAGCTTTCAGTACAATGTTTATAGAAGTAGTAATAATTGACATCCTTGATTTATTCCTTATCTTAGAGGCAAAGCTTTCAGTTTTTCAACATTGAGCATAATGTTAGCTGTGGCGTCCAGTATGGCCTTTATTATGTTGAGGTAATTTTTTTTTTACTTCTAGTTTATTTAATGTTTTTTTTTAAATCACAAAAGTGTGTTAAATATTGTCATATGCTTTTTCTGTGTCAATGGAGATAGTCATGTGAATATTAGTGTTCCTTCTGTTAGTGTAATGTATAAATTAATTGACTTTCATATGTTGAAAACCCTTTTAGCTCAGGGGCAAATCCCTCTTGGTGACAGTGTATAATGCTTTTAATGTGCTATTGAATTCAGTTTTGTAGTATTTTGTTAAGGATTTTTGAATCAGTATTTATCACAAGTTTTCTTGTAGTATTTTTGGCTTGATATCAGGGTAATAATGGTATAAAATGAGATTGGCAGTTTTCCTTTTTCTTCAGCTGTTCAGGAGAATTTGAGGATTAGCATTAGTTCTAAAAATGTTTGATAAAATTCAACAGTGAAGCCATCTGGTCCTGGGCATTTTTATGTTGGAATGTTTTTGATTGCTAATTCAGTCTTATTACTAGGTATAAATATGATAAGAGTTTTTATTTTTATTAAGTATATTGTATTGATTATGCTATTACAATTGCCCCAGTTTTTGAACTTTTGCCCCCCTCTACCCAGTACCTTCCCTCCCTCCAGCAATCCCCCCTGCCATAGTTCATGTCCATGGGTCATGCATGTAAATTCTTTGGCTTCTCCATTTCCTATATTATTTTTAATTTCCCCCTGTCTATTTTGTTCCTATCAATTATTCTTGTTAATCCCTGCACCATTTCCCCACTCTCTCCCTTCCCCTTCCCAGCTGATAACCCTCCAAATATTCTCTATATCTATGATTCTGTTCTTGTCCTGGTTGTTTGCTTAGGTTTTTTTGGTTTGGGGTGTTTTTTGTTTGTTTGTTTTGTTTTGTTTTAGATTTAGTTGTTAATAGTTGTGAGTTTATTGCCTTTTTAAGTTCATGGTTTTGATCTTCTTTTTTCTTAAATAAGTCCCTTTAACATTTCCTGTAATAATAGCTTGGTGGTGATGAACTCCTTTAGCTTTTCCTTATCTGGAAAGCACTTTATCTGCCCTTCCATTCTAAATGATAGCTTTGCTGAATAAAGTAATCTAGGTTGTAGGTCTTTGCTTTTCACCACTTTGAATACTTCTTGCTAGTTCCTTCTTGCCTGCAAAGTTTCTTTTGAAAAATCTGCTGATAGTCTTATGGGAACTTCTTTGTAGGTAACTCTCTGCTTTCCACCTTGCTGCTTTTAAGATTCTCTCTTTATCTTTAATCTTTGGCATTTAATTATGATGAGTATTGAAGTGCTCCTCCTTGGCTCCAACTTGTTTGGGACTCTCTTGCTTATATGTCTATTTCCTTTGCCAAATTAGGGACGTTTTCTTTTATTATTTTTTCAAAAAAGGTTTTGATTTCTTACTCTTTCTTTTCTTGTTCTGGCATCCCTTGATTCAGATGTTGGCATGTTTGGAGATGTCCCAGAGGTTCCTCAGCCTAAACTGGGTTTTTAAAATGCTTGCTTCTTCTTTTTGTTTTGGTTGAATGTTTAACCCTCCCTTATGTTCCAAATTGTTGGTTTTAAATACCAGCTTCCTTCCATTCTCTATTGGTTTCCCGTGGATTATTATTTATTTCACTTACCTTGATCTTCATTTCTTCCTTTCATTTTTTTGCTGTACTGAAGGAGTTCTTTGAGTATCCTGATAACCAGTGTTTTGAACTTTGCATCTGATAGGTTGGTATCTCCATTTCACTTAGTTCTTTTTCCAGGGTTTTGTTCTGTTCTTTCATTTGGGCCATTTTATTTGTCTCCTCAATTTTATCAGCCTCCCTGTGTTTGTTTTTGTATTTTCAAAGAGCTGGTTTTACTTCCTAGCTTGGTAGCATGGCCTATGTAGAAAAGGCACTTGTAAATTGTATGGGGCAGAGCCCTAGGTAATTGCTGGGCAGGACAACCTGCTTTACTGAGTTGTGGCTGTGTGGGAAGGGCTCCAACAGAGGACAGTGCCATTTCCTGGCTTCTGGTGGTCTTCCCAGCACTCTCCCTGTTTCCAGTCACTTCATGGCCTTCCTGGGTATGACTGGCACCCTCTGGCTACTGCCCCAATTGTGAATCCTAGAATGGGTGGGTTTGTGAATGTTCTAAGACTGTGCTGGCCCTTTAAGTGGCAAAAATCTCACAGTCTCTTCTGTTACTCCAACCCCTACTGGTTTTTACAACCAGAGGTAATGGGGATCTATCTTCCCAGTGCTGGATCCCTGGTCATTGCAGTCTGGCCTGGTGCTGGGATTGCTTTCTTGCAAGGTGTCCTTCCTGTCCTTCTGTTCCACCACTGCTGCCCCTGCTGCCTCTCTGCCGCTATGCCCATCTCCACGACTGTGACACTTCTACCTGTCTGGATGAGTGTGGCTTCTTTAAATCCTTGGGTGTTGGATTTCCATACAGCTCGATTTTATGCCAGTTCTGGGTATTACTAGTTTGGAGATCTGGTTGTAATTCTTTCTATGGTTGCCTGAGGAGGCAAAGTGCATCTACATATGACTCCATCTTGACTGGAAGTCCCAACATTGATATTTCAGAAGTTTTTATTTTTTCATGATTTAGTATAGTTGAATTGTATATTTTAGGAATTTACTCTTTTCTTCTAGGCTATCCCCTTTGTTAGCATATCATTGTTCATGTTGTCTCTCATAATCTTTGTTTTGTTTATCTCAGTGGCATCATTTTAATAACTCCTGTTTTATTTCTGATTTATTTAACTCGTCTTTTTTCCTCTCTTAATCTAGCTAAAGGCTTATCGATTTTGTGAACCTTTTCAACCCAGCTCTTGGTTTTCTTTTTTTTTTTTAGATTTTATTTATTTATTTTTAGAGCGGGGAAGGGGAGGGAGAAAGAGAGAGAGAAAAACATCAATGTGTGGTTGCCTCTCATGCACTCCCTAACTGGGGACCTGGCCCACAACCCAGGCATGTGTCCTGACAGGGAATCCAACCCATGACCCTTTGGTTCACAGGCTTGCTGGCACTCAATCCACTGAGCCACACCAGCCAGGGCCCAACTTTTGGTTTTAATGATTTTTATCTTTATTTTTTATATTATCTATTTCATTTACTCAATATTTTTGCTGTAATTTTTAAATTTCTTTCCTTCTGCTAAATATTTGGGTTATTTTTCTAGTTCCTTAATGCATAAAGTTAAGTTGCTGATTTTAAATCTTCCTTTTTGAATGTAGGTATTTATTGCTACAAACTTCTCTCTGGATGTTATTTTACTGCATGCATACATTTAGCTATGTTGTATTTTCAATTTCATTTGTATATGATATTTTCTAATTTTCTTTAAATATCTACTTTGATCCATTAGTTGTTCAGGAATGTGTTTTTTGATTTCCACATATTTATGAATATTCTAGTTATTCTTTTGCCATTGGTTTCTCGTTTCATTTCTTTGGGTCAGAAAATAATACTTGGTACAATTTCAATTTTTTTAAGTATGTAAGACTTGTTTTCTGGCTTAAGATGTCCTAATATGTTATCTATATTGGAGAATGTTCCATGTACACTTGACAGAGATGTGTGCTCTGCTTTTGTTTCATGAAATGTTCCATATATAGCTGTGATTAATTTGTCTATAGGTTTTTGTGTCCTCTGATTTATCATTGATCTTTTGTCTGGTTATTCTATTCATTATTGACAATAGAGTGTATTCATTATGGCTATTGAGAGAAACAGACCCAATAGGATACAAAAAGAGATTTTTGAAATCAGGAATTGGCTCATATATTTATCAAGGCTGAGAAGTCCCAGGAAAGCCAGGTGAAGTAATTCTGTCTGAATTTGAAAGCTTGAGGACCAGGGGAGCTTATAATTCAAATCCCAGATTAAGTGCTGGAGATGATGAGATAGGTGTCTCAGCTAAAGAGTGAGACAAGAAATAAAGGGACAGATTTGTTCTCTTTCCCCCCACCCCCTTTTTTCTATTAAGGACCTTAATGGATTGGACACTGATTTGCCACATTAGGAGGGCAATCTTTTTAATTGTGTACATGATTCAGATGACTCTTATCCAGGAACACCTTCACAGACACATCTAGAAGGAATGTTTAATCTGGAAATCCCATGGTTGACTCCAATTGATATATAAAATTAACTATCACATGAAATATTGAGATCTTCTCTTTTTGTGTTCTGTTTCTCCCATGAATTCTATCAATGTTTGCTTCATATATTTGGGTGCTCATATGTTAGCTGCATGTAAATTTATAATTGTTACATATTACAGGTGAATCTACCCTGTTATCATTATTATTGTTGTTTTAGATTTTTAAAGTATATTTTATTGATTATGCTATTACAATTGTCCATTTTTTTCACACCTTCCCCCCCCCCACTCCTTCTAATTTCCCCTTTCCCCCTTAGTTCATGTCCATGGGTCATCATATAAGTTCTTTGGCTTCTTCATTTTCTATAATATTTTCATCCCCCCGTCTGTTTTGTACCTGCCATTTATGCTTCTTATTATCTGTACCTTTTCCCCTATTCTCTCCCTGACCCCTCCCAACTGATAACCCTTCATGTGATCTCCATTTCTGGATTTTGTTCCTGTTCTAGTTGTTTGCTTAGTTTTTTTTTTTTTTAGGTTCAATTGTTGATAGTTGTGAGTTTATTGCCATTTTACTCTTCATAGTTTTGATCTTTTTCTTAGGCAAATCCCTTTAACATTTCATATAATAAGAGTTGGGTGATAATGAACTACTTTAATTTGACCTTAGCTGGGAAGCACTTTATCTTCCCTTTCATTCTAAATGATAACTTAGCTGAGTAGAGTAATCTTGGATGTAGGTCCTTGCCTTTCATGACTTGGAATATTTCTTTCTAGTTCTTCTTGCCTGTTTTCTTTTGAGAAATCAGCTGATAATTTCATGGGAACTCCTCTATAGGTAACTGTCTCGTTTTCTCTTGCTGGCTTTAAGATTCTCTCCTTATCTTTAAACTTGAGTTATTTAATTATGATGTGTCTTGGTGTGGTCCTCTTTGGCTCCAATTTGTTTGGGACTCTATGCTTCCTGGACCTGTATTCTGTTTAAGTATAACCAGAGACCTTTATATTTTTGTATGCCTTCTTTTTTTCCCCCCAGGATTTTGAAGTTCAATTTGAAGGACTCATTTTAGCACTTCTCATAAGGCAGCTCTAGTGGTAAGGAACTCCCTCAGTCTTTGTTTTTATGAGAAAATCTTTTTCATCTTTATTCTTGGATAAGTTTTGTTGGCAATAATAATTCTTGGTTGGCAGCTTTTTTCTTTTATATTTTATATTAAAATATAAATTTTATATAAAATATATTTTGAATATATCATTCTGTACCCTTTATGCTAGGTCTATAAAATTTTTGCTGAGAAATCTCCTGATAATATCATGGGAGCACTCTTATAAATGACAAGTCACTGCTTTTAAATTTTAGCAATTTGAGTTCACCCTAGTTGGAATCCATTGAGCTTCTTGAATTTGGGTGTTCATTTTTCTTCCTTAGATATGGGAAATTTTTAACCATTATTTCTTGAAATATGCTCTTTGTCCCTTTCTTTTTTCTCTTCCTTTTGGGACTCCCATAATGAGTATATAGATACTTTTATTAGTATTCTTTATATGCCTTAAGTTTTCTTCACTTCAATTTTTCTTTTTCTTGTTGTTTCCTTGACTCAGTAATTTCAAATGGTCGCCTTTGAATTTGCTGATTCTTTCTTCTGTTGATTAAGTTTGATGTTGACTCTCTTTAGTGAGGTTTTCAATTCAGGTATGGTATTATTCAGCTCGAAAATTCCTGTTTAGTTCTGTTTTTTAGTTTCTATCTTAATGTTGATTTTTTTTCATTTTGTTCATTCACAATTATGCTGATTTTTTTGTCACCTTTTTATCTCATTAAGCTCATTGAACCAGTTTAACGTGTGTGCTTTGGTTTTTGAAATTCTTTGTTAAGTATTTCATAAATTTCCATTTCTTTAAGATCAGTTTCTGAAGATTTATTGTGTTCCCTTGTTTGTGCCATGTTTCTCTGTTTCTCTCTATGCTTTGCAGGTTTTTTTTTTTTTCTTGTAGAGACTTGGGCATTTAAAAAAAAACAATTACTTTTCCCAGTCTTAATGGATCAGTTTTATATAGGGGAAACCTTCAACAATCAGCTTAGCTAGAGAAGCTAAGAACCTCTCAAGTCTTTCTGGGGATGCAACTTCTCTAGGCTTGAGTGAGCAATTTTCTAATCAGAGAGGTTTACCTTTTTGTGTTTTAGGAGTTTGTGATCTCTTGCTCCCTCTAGTGTCTATTTTTGGTGCTGCATGTTCTCTAGTTCTGCAGCAAGTTGCCAACTTTTTTGTCCAGTGGACCCCAAACATCCAGAGTATGCTGTTTCTATAAGCATTCTGTGTCAGGATTACAGAAACCAGTCTCTGGGGCAGCCACGAAAACTTGGAACACTGTATGCACATTTTTTGTTTTCCTATTGAGGGAGAAGGTGTTAGTTGGCAGTTCTCTTCCAATCATGCTGAGCTAGGTCAACTAGGGGGGCAGAGGGGTCATGGGTAGAATGCCAAGGTTTTTCTTACTTATTTAAATGCAGCTATTTTCAGCTTTTTTTGACTGTGCTACTGTAACTACTTACTTGATTTTTGGCATTTACTTAAGGACAAACCATATGGCTTTTGGCCCATATATTTTCATAAACTTAGTGTTTCAGTGGGAGAACAAAGGCTGGGGCTCCTTATCCCACCATCTTGTTGGTGTCACTAAATGCTGGAGTTTATTTTGATTTAACAAGGCATTCTGAAGACTCTCTTGGATTGGACAGAAAACATCATGGCCCTGATCAGTTTTGACCCATGTCTGTGGACAGGAGAGCTGGATTAGGTGAGAGAGGTTAAGCTGAGCCATGTTGCCTTTAGGCAAAATATTTAATCAACTAGTGTCAGCTTCAGACAAAGATAAACTTGTATAAGACACAGATGAAAGAACAGGCAGAAAGAACTGATAATTATAGGAAGTACTGTTTATAAATATACACTGAAAAACTTAGCATTTATTTATTAAAACATACAGTAAGTCACCTTACTTCAAATAAAGTAATACTGTAAGTAATAGATTCTCCATGTTCTGAATCTGAGTCCTAGAATTGCTGCAATTTATTCATCTCCCCATGGTTCTCTTGATACATTTAGAAATGGTGGTAACTACACAGGGAGGCTGGGTGTCTCAGTTATATCCACTTAGACAAGGCAGCAGAATTGATCTTGACAATTGATTAAGATCATATAGTTAAATAACAGGAGACTTAAAAATCAAGACCAGTAAGATGCATACACAAAAGTAGTTCATGAGGAGAAGTCACATTCATTCAGAAACTAGAAATAGGGTATGTTATTTTTATAAAGACACTGCAAAGTACATATACACCAAAAGAAAATATATTCATGTTCTCACTATTGTGTGGAAATGTACTCTTTATACTTCATCCCTCCATAGCAGTGTCTGTAAGGTTGTGCATAATTATGTATGTATGTATGTATGCATGTATGTTTGTGTATGAGTATATATAAATCACCATCTATTTCACTGTTTTCCCCATTATATGATAACCACATGGTTTGGGTAAAATAGACCCAAATCAAACTTCAGAAGTGGGCTGTGATTGGCTTAGCTTGATCAGCAAATGGTATTCTGTTTGCTCTGATGAATTTTCCACTGTTAAGAACATGATCCAACTGAGGGCGGTTCAGGGATTTTCTTCCATTATTGAGAGTCAGTCTCTGTCTGTCTGTCTGTCTGTCTTTCCACACTGTCCTACTGTGGCCATGGTGCTATCAAGACAGAAAATAGCTTATTAATAAACTATCACAAGATACAACAGAGGCTGAACAAGAAGAGAAAGGGGTAACACCACGATCAAACAGCACCTGAAACATCCCTCCTGTCATTACCTTTGATCTAGAATGCTTGTGGGTTATAGAAGGGCAATGATTCTAATGAATTCTTTAAATTTAATTTTAATCTTTTAAACCTGGGAACTATAACACTTACAGAGAAAAATGCATACAAGTGCACACTTCAACTATAGTAAGGTAAGCATATGTATCAAGAAATAAACTATTGTAAGCAACTGCACTACCCACTATTTTACTTTTATGGTATTTGTTTCATATGCTTTCTGTATAGTTTTATGATATATGCATCCCTAAACTGAAAAGGGAATGGAATTAATGATAATTATTGCCTGAGTTGTAGCTTATTTAGTTTCATTGTTGGACATATTTGTTTTTGTGAGTATACCAGAATGTATTAATCCATTCTACTGTTACTGATCTTTGGGTTTTTAAGTATTAAGTTTGGGGATATTATAAATAATGCTACTCTGTCAAGTTCTAGCTAGACTTCTAGATGTATATATGTATATATGTATGTATGGTATATACTTGGGAGAGAAGGGCTGAGTCATGAATATGAATACTTTAGGTGATTTAGATCAACATTTTGAAGTTCATAATAGGTTGATATTTTAGTCCAAGAATAAGGAGGGAGAATTTATTAGGGGGAATTGTAAACTTTGTTAGTAGATTCAAAGTATCAGTGGCAGAGGTTCAGAATGCCTGAGACACGTCTTGATAATAGAACATTTGGAATAAATATATATGAGTGTTAGTTTGACCAATGCTCAATATAATAAGCCCAGTGTCACCATAATAAATGCCAATATACTATTGAAATTGAATCTAATGTCTAATATCCTAAATAGATGAGCTCACATTTAGAATAGTATATTCATTTCAGAGACTCATGTATAATTAAGGATTTGACAAATCCTTAATGATATACAAAGGAATATATACAAAGAAATAAGGTAGAATGCTTAAGTCTCAGAAAGAGCAATGTGAAAAGTTTATCCTGGAAAAGATTTACTCTGGAAGAGGGCAGAAAGGATATTGTACCTTTCACGTATAAAAACTATTAATACCTATTTTATTATCTCTATGTAGTCAATCTTGGAGCAGTGGGAGGGCTGGGACAAGACTGTATTAAGGCATATTTCATGTGTTTAGTCATTTCATGTAGGAAGTCTGTCCAGAAGGTATCCAGCCATATAGTATAAAAAATACAGACATTTATTGAAGAAGATACAAGATACAAGAAACACTGTACAAAGGACAATAACACCTCGGTCCCCTTCAAAGTAGGCACCTTGGGACCTCACACAGTTCTCTCAATTGCCATGAGGTGTCCCATCATATTTTCCGGAATTTTATCAATGGTCTGATATCTCTTCCCTTTCAAAAGTAATTTTAGTTTTAAGAACAGCCAGAAGTCACAGGGCACCAAATCTGGGCTGTAGTGGGGCTGAGTCACCTGGGCGATTTGATGTTTCACCAAAAATCTCTGCATGATACATG
Organism: Sturnira hondurensis; assembly: GCF_014824575.4. Lineage (NCBI taxonomy): Eukaryota > Metazoa > Chordata > Mammalia > Chiroptera > Phyllostomidae > Sturnira > Sturnira hondurensis. Next base: position 2,056,274 of record NW_028090025.1, on the reverse strand, counting down.
ATGCACGGACAGGAGCATCATCATGATGAGGCTGCCAATCAGCAGTTGCCCATAGCTGTGGCCTTAGGAATCATCCAAATGATTTCCGTTGAGGAATGTTCAAGTTTAATGAAAATTTGAATCTTGCTCAGTCGTTTTGAATGTGATGGCCACACAGTACTCACTCAAGGGCATCTAACACCCCACTGACTAGGAGAGTGAAGTAGTCATTGTTCACACATGCACATTCCAGTCTACTGTCTTTGGCTGCCAGGTCACATCGATGTTGCACAAACAGTTTTCATTGTATTAACAATGGCTAAACATTTTCTGGACAGATCTTACAAATTTGAACTCTAATAATTTTGAGGAAAAGAAAAGACAATCTTAAAACATAAGGTAGCTCACTAACAAAGTAGTTTCAAATAGAAGCAGGAGATGTCTAGGTGTCCTGAATATACATGATCACTTTTTAGAGTTTTCTAGCATATCTCTCAAAAGAGAAGTAGAAAAAACCCACAGCCCCAAACAGAAAAATTCTGGAAACCTTAAATATCCTGCTCAGATTTCTCTACTTCTTGAACAGAGAGGTGTTTCTTAGTCCTAAATTATAGCTTCCATTCACCATATGTAATGTGACTTAGAGAATTGCACCTGTTTTCCATAAAAATAATCACTACTTTAAAAAAGGTTGAAGTCAAAACAAAAGAAAAAATAACTTCTAAGGATAGATATGTAAAAGAAAAAAAAATTGCACAAAATCACAGGCCATAGTAATTTATGTGGCCTTTTTTAGAGCTCTAACTTACCTAGCCCTGAACAGTCTTGATTTATAGAAGCAGGAATTTCAGTGGAGAGGGTTCTTACTGAGGAAAAAGAATGTTCGAATTCAAGATGCTTTACAAGCTTTATAAATTCAATGATTACAATTTAATACATTTCCTAATACAATTTCCTAATACAATTTAATAGAATTAAAAATATCAAGCCAAAGGGCGGACATAAATTTAGTGATGTGTCCTGAAATTGACACACTTAAAAAATGCAAGTGTCCCTGAGCATTTTGCAACACATGTTGTTTTAGAAGTGTTGAAGAAAATAGAAAAATATATTATTGCTTAGATATTTTTATATTCTCAAGAGAGCAGTAGCATAATACATTTCTTAAATCTGCATCATGATCCTCTTACCAGAGGCAAGAAGTCCAGATTTTCCCACAGGTTAGCACAGAATAGTTTAATCTCGCATAGCAGATGGCTCCAGGTCAGTGGCCAAGAACAATTTGTAACACATCAATGATAATGTAAGGAAGCCAGCTCTCTCTTTGGAATGCAACCTCCTTTATAAAAATAAAAGAGGCTGGTGACTTTTTATATAGGATAGAACTCTACTTATTTCCTCCCTTCCTTCTTTTTTCCTCCCTCTCTCCCACCTTTCCTTTCTTTTTTTCCTTCCTTCCTTTCAATTATGGAATAATTTTTTATACCTGCATTGTAAATTTGAGATTCTTATATTTTTTTGAACCTTGCCAATAAGTACTTTCTTAGGAGAATTAATAATCTTGAAACCTTGAATGAATAAAATATGGCAGGCTTATTGAACAAGATTGGTATTTTTCAAGTAGAAAATTGGCTGGTAAAAATCTATTGACAATCTGTTATATTTTTACAAGTCTATTAAATTATAATATATATAGAAATTCTCTTCAGTTTCAGATACATTTAAGCCAATAAGCTTATAACACACTCAGTATGTGGACATTCAATTTAAGGCCATGGAATACAGACAAGATTTAAACAGAGTAAACGTGTGTATTATCAGACGTAAAGATATTAACAGCGGCTATAAGCTCCCTCCTAGTGTTAACTAGCAGCAGATGCTCTGACAATCTTCTTCCAGGTGGCAGAGGACTGGCATTTGCTGGGATTTGGGCCAATGGACTCAAATTACTCTGTGTAATTGGTAATTCCCATCATACATATGTTCTTTCTCTCTCTCCCTCATCCCTCATTCCACCTCTCCTCTCTGTCTTTTCTTCCTCCCTTTTCTTACCTCCCTTTCCTCTTCTTCAACCCTTTCCTCCTTTTTCTCTCTTCCTTTCTATTTTTGTTTTATCTAAAGTGTCTGATAAATTAGATGTCCTATTGGGCTAGACATGAGATGGAAACAGCGCATGACATATTCTCTGACTTTCTGGAACTTGCTATCAAATGGAGAGAAGGGAAACATGCCTAGGAAAAAGGTAAGGCACATCGCAAGCCAGTGTGTGCTATGTGTCCCAGCGAGAGGGTAGACAGTGGGTGCTACACAAATTCAAGAAAAGGGCAGGTTAGTGACACTGAGGTAGGTGCGGGAAGTGCCATGAAAGTGTTATGTATCGTAAATGCCTGAAGTACAGGTACGGTTAAGTTGTATGAATAATAAAGGTCATATGATAAGATTTTGTTGTATATTAACCATTTTAAAAAAATTCAGTGTTGGGTAGCAAGTAGGGCAAACAATTAAAACTTTTCAAATGGATTCCAACTGATTTTAATTCTCCATAATGTTTATTTCTAACACAGATATTTGTTAGAGGAAAAACATCTTGTTTTATATCTCCAATATAATTGACTGTGGTATAAATGTATTAGGTGTCTGCATCTGTGGTATAAATGTATTAGGTGTCTGCATTCTGTGTACTCCCATCACCTGGGGCAGCTGCCTGGTAAATAGCACTATTCACACTGTTAACTACCCTCTGGACGTTGGACGATCTACCTTGGAGCATGACAGTTGGGACCTGAAATAGTTTTGCTTGTAAGTGTAATTATATTGAATGATCTGTTTTATAAATACAATAGTTTTTCTTTTCTGTGAGTAGTCAACTGAATCTGAATGTGGAAAAAATGAAGACAAGAAGTGTGAACATTATACATTTCAGAACATGTTACTATTATTTTCTACTTTGTTCTAGATTTACATTAAATACAACTTTATTATTATTAATATCAAATAACATAACTGTTATGATTTTTTAATATTCATGAAAATGTGTTTTTGCAATTTTTCCAACCTTTTTTCTCAAAGGAATATGTACAGAGTTGTATACAAATGATGCTAAATAGTTATTACTTATTTTCCAAATATAAAAGCAAAATTGAAGTCATGAAGGGAAGAAAACAAACCCAAGGACATAGACTTTTTTGCACAGCTACCGAAGCCACATATAAAAGAATAGTCTTTTTAATATGTTCTGATGTAGTCCAGAACTGGGCCAGAATTTTGAAGATGCTTAAATTCTTCCCCAGTAATAAAGCAATGACATCTTTAAATTATGCAATCCAAATAGTGAGCTGGTAAGCAGGCCTCTAGCAAGTGCATTCCTACTTGTTTACTGAATGAATGAACAAGCAAATACATAAAAATTACATTTGATATCTGTTACTTCTTCTCCTCATGGATTCAAAAATGTATTTCAGGAGAGTCCAGTTCTGTAATGCTATAAATTCTAAAAACATGCCAGTCATTTTTCATGAGTGTATTACTCTGCTAAGGCTGTGTAACAAAGTACCATAGACTGGGTGAATTCAACACAGAAATTTATTTCCTCATAGTTCTGGAGCTAGAAGTTCAAGATCAAGGTGTCTGCAGGGCCAGTTCTTTCTGAGGCTGGTAGGGGAATGTCTGTTCCACACTTCTCCCATAGCTTCTGGTCATAGACCTCTGTTTTAATCTTCACATGGCATTCTCCTTGTTTGTGTGTCTGGTGTCTGTCTCAGTGTCCACATTTTTTTCTAAGTACATTAGTTATACTGTTTTAGGGCCCACCCTAACAATCTCATCTTAACAAATTACATCTGCAATGACCCTATTCCCAAGTAAGGTCAAATTCTAAGGCACTGGGCATTAGTACTCCAACATATGTATATATAAAAATAAATATGTATATTTATTTATTCACACATACATATAAAAATTTTTGGCTGGAACACAATTCGACCAATAAAAAAGAGTGTCAAAGAAAAGCCCCAGTTTTTACTACCTAAGAATTACTTAGGCAGAAGGTAAGATTAAATATAGAATGTGAGACATAACAGAAAATCAGTAAGATGAATATTAGAGTAAAAAGAGGTCTCAGGTGTAGTGGTAGCAATGATGACAAAGCCCTTATGTCTGAATGAGGAAAGTCAGGAAAATCTTAACAGCAGAGGTAGATTTGAGAGATGAAGAATGTGTTAGAATTCATTGAACACAAATTTCAAATTTAACTTATTTAAAAGGAAACTCATCTCCTTACAAAAATCACTGTGTTATTTTCCCTCCACTCTATTTTCACTGCTACTCTCCAGCTTAAGGTCTTACTTCTGGAATGCTAGTGATATCCCTAAACTTATCCTCTTCCCTGCATCACCATCCTGCGCATCACTACCTTATTCATCTCTTTAGTAACAATTTGGTCATTACTCTGAAGATTCAAAACCTTCAACATCTTCACATTACCTACCAGTCTTATTCCGGTTCTTCACCTCAATAGTAGAATTATTTCACAGCCTGGCTCTAGCCTACAGTTCTCAAGTCAACATTCAGAAGGGGTAAAGAGTTTCCGCTTGGGAATGCACTTTAGAAGTCATCTGGTTTATCCCTCTATCATGTGTACAAATGCTTCACAACATTTCAACAAAGTGGTCATGTCTTACTTCTGTCCCCAGTTTCAGGAACTTGGCCTGTTACAGAACTCATTTATGTTCATGGCCATTTCAGGCATGTGTGTGTGCTTTTCCCTTCTGCATTGTCCATGCCAATGTTATGTTTTCTTTTCTGAGACATCTACAACTTTGCCCATGTTCATCCCATCATTTGAGCCTTGGTTCAGATGCAACAACTGCTATGAAAGTGACTGTGGCACTTAGATTATAACAACTAAACCAAGGGCTGTGCTGTGATTACAGGGGACAGATGACAAATGTGAACAAAATGGTGAAATAAAGATCAAGACGGTAATAGAATTCAGGGAGAAAATGTAAGTGGAACTCAGATATGAAAGTTTTTGTTGAAATTTTATGTTTACATACAATTTATTTTTGAAAATATGAAAATTTAAAATGTCAACTTGAGCAATATTATTTATGATTTCAAGATAAAATGAATGTCCTATTCTTTTTATTTTAACCACTTTTAAAAGTATTAAACTACTGTGATATGATTAATCCATATTCAGTAGTGATAGAACAAGGAAGAAGAGTTCAGTGTGGAGACCAGGAAAAGTCCCACATAATAGGCACAGACATTACCTCTGGGTCCCACTGAGAATAACAATCAAAATCACCTTAGGATGCCATTAGATAAAATATGAATGAGTGCAGATGGTGCTGCTGGTTGCATTACCCTTCTTCCCTCACTTTCTCATGAATATGCTCCATAGTGGAGCATTATCATCTCAGAAATAACCTTGCTTAATATATACAGGGTCCAGCACAAAAGACACACTGTTTTATTACAAAATCTTTTATTATAAAATTATGAGCATGTAATTCTGTAACACAACAATATCTATATAAGAATAATTATATGACATGTTAGGTGAAATGTTCAAATTAAAACTGTAAATTATTACACCCATACTATTACTCCAACAACCATACTCAAGCAGATGTTACTTCTGCCAGATCCTGTACATTAGGAAGCAAAGTACTAACTAAATTATTTGGATCTGCCAACTTTGAAGTAGTCAACAAGTGTTAGGCATTTTTTTGTCTATAATGGAAATAATTAAGTTAATGATATAATGAACACCATTTACAAAATGTTGTGATGCTTGTGCTGTGTTTTCAGCCTTTGGAACTTGGCGGGGGGTGAAGTCACCACATTTTATAATATCATTTGCATGCACATTCAAGTGGCATTTTGCCCCTGGTTCACAGTAGCATTTTATGGTTTGTATTTTCCATCTGAAGAGGTAGAACTGAATGAGAAAAGAGATATGACCTCCTGAAGGACAATGCTGGCCTGGCCATCAGGTGGCCAACTGTGTAACCTTCAGGCACATCCTGATCCAATTGGTGTTTTCTGACTCTTTAGAAACATTGACAGTGAAATAGAAAGTGGTAAACTCATGCACATCTCGATATCTAGATTAGGGTTTTTCCGACTCAGTACTATTGACATTCTGATCCAGATCATTCTTTATTTTTGGGTCTATCCTGTGCGTGGTAGAATGTTTAGCAGCTTCTTTGACCTCTACCCTAGATGCTAGTAGCATCTCTTTCCTCCTGTTGTGACATCTAAAAATATCTCCAGATTTTGCTAAAAGATATAGGGAGCAAAAATTACTCCCAGTTGAAAAGCACTGATCTAGATATCGACACCAAATCCATTATCTTATTTTTCATTATATTCCGTGCCAAAGACTTTGTGGGGAACACCTACTCAATGTATCACTGTGTAACTGCTTAGTAGGCTATGTAGGCTTATGAAAGGGGCTTTAACAAGGTTCTGAATCCAAAACCCATACATTTAGTATTCCTCCTCTGTGTATTATACATAATTTAAAGAATGTAGAATTAATCACTTTTTACTCATTTTACACAATTTATGTGTGTATTGCTTGAACAAATTATGCCTTTTAAAAAAATTAACTTTGGCAACAGACACTGTGCTTCATCTTCCTACGTTTGATTTACTTCTTTCGGGGGCTGGGGAGGAGGGCAGCAGTGACACCAGCTGGTGAGTGTAGAATTAATTACAGATTGTTTCTCTAAAAAACGACATACATGGATTACCAACATCTAATGATTTTGGCAGCTGTTCCTGCCCTTTTAAGATTACCAGTAACTGGACAGATACTCTACTCTTTTTCTTGGAAGCATATGTTGCAGTTTTTTGGGATTTGGACACTGGAAGCTTTGTTACGGATGCCACATCTGACGAACATTTTAGGCTATATGCCATTGTCTCAGAAATCCAGTATCAAATTTATTAATTCAGTAAAAAATTTACTGACTTTTGGGTAGTACTTGAATTTTGGTTAAGTACGAATGTAAAAATGCATTTAAAAATACTGACTTAGAATTAAAGCATATGTGTCTTAAAAGTAGAAAACTTTCAGACAGGCAATGAATGGTCTTTCAGTTTGTATTGAATTTTAAAAAGAATGGTCTCAACAATAATTAAGTGGCTCTTAAAGTCTGTTGTGTTCATGACAATGATTTTTGAGTAGGTGTTTCCTTGAACCCTGGTAAGTGAATGGTTTAACTACATTGCCATAGAGCCTTTCAAAAGATGCAGGTGGATAAAACGACAAAATCGTTGCTGAATTAATAAATCTTATAAGTTAAATCATATTAATTCACATGTCATAGTTGAAAGGAAGGACCTTAATAGTCTCAAAAATACAATCTACCTACAGTTTCCAATTTCTCCCTTCCCATTTGCTCCTCAGTCCAACTAAATTTGAATTTAGGACAAAGTGTTTCACTAACTAGTCCATTGGATATTCCTGTGAATATTCTGTTTATTTCTGCCTTTCTTTCCTAGTCATCATGCTGCTGATTCAATCATTAGCGTTTTTCTCTAATATGTCACTTCTTTTTTGAAGAAGTATTATAGTGTCAGGGTGAAAAGTACAAAACTTACTGTCAGACTGCCTGGGTTCAAATCTTTGTTCTGCAAGAGTTTGATCCTGGAAAAATCCATTACAAGGTGCCTTCTTGTTTTTTCACTGACAATTAAGGTCAAGTAATTAAATTTGGATGAAGTTACAAAATACTTTGAAATCACAGATGGTGAGTTAATTATGATGAGGTTATGGACAAAATCAATCAACTATGACAAAATAGATAATAACTTTAAGAGTTTTTGAAGATAAATTTCTAACAAATGGAGCATAGTACAGCAGGCATTCATAAGTACAGTCCTTGAAATTTTTAAATTATTTAAACATATTTTTCAATATTTACAAGAACATGTTTTTTCCTAAATCAAACCAACTGAGTTGCTGTAGATATTCAATCTTACAAGAATAAGTTTTAGATTAAGTGTAGAGTCAACTGAGTTTGAAGGTAAATAATAAGTAAATTTAAACAATGTTTTTCTTATTTTTTCATTTTCAAAAAGATTGTATTTATTTATTTTTAGAGAGAAGAGGGGAAAGGAGGGACAAAGAAAGGGGGAGAAACATCAGTGTGTGGTTGCCTCTCACATGCTCCCTACTAGGGACCTGGCCTTGCAACTCAAGCATGTGCCCTGACTGGGAATTGAACTGGCAACCCTTTGGTTTGCAGGCTGGTGCTCAATCCACTGAACCACACCAGCCAGGGCTCTTTTTTCTTATTTTTTTAATATGGCATAATACATAACTGCATATTTCATTTCATTACATTCTCTATATTAATACTAAATTCTTTTTATGCTTCCTATACCATGTTCATGGATTGGAAAAATTAACATAATCAAAATGTCCATACTACCCAAAGCAATTTATAGATTCAATGCAATCCCTATTCAAGTACCAATGACATATTTCACAGACATAGAACAAACATTTTGACACTTTGTATGGAACCATAAACAGCCCAGAATAGCCTCAGCAATTCTGAGAAAGAAGAACTAAGTAGGAGAGATCACAATAACTGATATCAAACTGTATTATAAGGCCACTCTGCCCTGGCTGGTGTAGCTCAGTGGATTGAGCGCGGACCTGCGAACCAGAGGATCGCGCTTCGATTCCCAGTCAGGGCACATGCCTGGGTTGCAGGCCAGTTCCCTGCAGGCCAACTCCCAGCAGGGGACACACGAAAGGCAACCATGCATTGATGTTTCTCTCCCTCTCTCCTTCCCTTCCCCTCTAAAGATAAATAAATAAAATATTTTAAAAAAATTTTAAAAAAAGGCCACTCTAACCAAAATAGTCTGGTATTGGCATAAAAATGGCACATAGATTAATAGAACAGAATAGAGGTCCCACAAATAAATCCAAGTCTCAGTGGTCAATTAATATTTGACAAAGGGGATAGAAGCATAAAATGCATTAAAAATAGCCTCATCAACAAATGGTGTTGGGATATCTGCACAGCTACATGTAAAAAAAAAATGAAACTCAATCACCAACTTATGCCACACACAAAAATAAACTCAAAATGGATAAAAGACTTAAATATAAGTCCTGACACCATAAAAGTCCTAGAGGAGAACATAGGCAGGAAAATCTCAGATATTTTATACAGCAGTATTTTCACTGATATGTCCCCTAGAGCAAGGGACATAAAGGAAAAAATAAATAAAAGGGACCTCATCAAAATAAAAGGCTTCTACATGGCTAAAGAAAACATCAGCAAAATGAAAAGAAAACAAACTGTATGGGAAATATATTTGCAGATGATACCTCGGAGAAGGGTTTGATCTCCAAAATATATAAAGAACTCATACAACTCCACTCCAGAGTGGAGAGACAAACAAGACTGTTTGTCTTCCACAGGCCCAATTGTTTGTCTTTAACTGGAAGACAAACAACCCAACTGAAAAATACACAAAGCACCTGAACAGATAATTCTCCCCAAAAAACATACAGAGGGCCCAGAGACATATGAAAAGATGCTCAGCATCACTAGCCACCAGAGAATCAGAAAGATGCAGATTAAAACCACTTCACATGGGTCAGAAGGGCCATCATAAACAAAGCAACAAACAATAAGTATTGGAGAGGTTGAGGAGAAAAGGGAACCATAGTACATTGTTGGTGAGAATGCAAACTGGTGAAGCCACTGTGGAAAACAGTATGGGATCTCTTCAGAAAACTAAAAATGGGGCTGCCTTTTTTGGCCCAGCAACTCCACTCTTGGGATTATACACTAAGATTCCTGAAACACAAATTCAAAAGAACCTATGTACCCCGATGTTCATAGGAGAATAATTTACAATAGCCAATTGCTGGGAACAACCTAAGTGCCCATCAGTAAATAAGTGGATCAAAAAACTATGGAATATTGGAATATTGTACAGCAGGAAGAAAGAAGGAGCTCCTACCCTTCATGACAGCATTGATGGAACTAGAGAGCATTATGCCAAGTGAAATAAACCTGCAGTGATAGACAAATACCATATGATCTCACCTATTAGTACATTCTAATCAATGAGACAAACAAGCAAGCAAAATATAACCAGAGACACTGAAATAAAGAACAAACTGACAATAACCAGAAGGGAGGGGAGAGGGGGATAACAGGGAAAAGGGAAGAAGGGGAAGGGTCGTCAAGGAAAATGTATAAAGGATCCAAGAACAAAGCCAGAGGGGGGTGGGATTCAGGTTGGGAGGTGACCTGGTTGAGGTGGGGGAGAGGGACAGAGGGAGAGTGGAGACAACTGCTTGAACAACAATTAAAAACAAAGACATGCATATGTAGTGAAAAAAATCTTCATGCTTCCTTATTAAACTGTTAAGGCTTGCAGCCTCTGGATTTTGTTATTGTTTTGAGTAAAGGCTGAATCAAAGAATTTGGGGCTTATAATTTTCCATTTTCATATCCTCTCCTTAGAGAAATCATTATCACAGATTCCAGCACGTGCTCAAAATTGTTCAGCAATTTGAATTATTTGGCATATGAGTAATCAATCAGTTTAGAGTGGCCATTTTGACATTTCCATGATAATAATATATACCGAAAAAGGATTTTTTGAACATGAGAGGGCATGTCATGATGTGTTCACTTTATTTGTAATGCTTATTGAAATAGGAATCTTAGTTAAGGCATAATATTGTTTGTTTTGCCCACCTTATTAAAATTTTTCTTTTCAATCAGTCCTCCTAATGTCTCTGTGTTAACAGGTGCACCAATGAAAGGATTCTTTGAAATTGAGGGTGTTAGTTTTTCTACTTATTTACAGACTTCCAAAATATGCTCTTGTTTTATGATTCCTGCATATTCCATGCTTCTCTGGAGTAAATGCTTCATTGTAGTGACAGTCCACTTCTCATGACCTGACTCCATTGTTCCACATATGGCAAGTTGGTAACCATAGGATACCAAAGCATCTATTGAGATGTGAGGAAGTAAGATTACAGTAAACGAGAGGAATGAAAAGTGGTAAACATTTACAGATGTGAAGCTTTAAGCAATTACATGTTACTAACGCTTCATGGAAGCAAATTAGTATATATTCACCATATCTGACAGCTTTTTAAATACGGCATTTTATTTTAAGTGAAAGCATTGTGAATGAGGTGAAGGACAAGCTCCCATAAAGAGACAGACTCTACAAATAGTTAACCTTTTGGCCAGATGGCACAACTTGAGGCTGTTTATCAGGATCTAAGGATAGAAATTGGGACAAGAAACACAAAGTCCAATGCCAAGAATAAGACAAGAAACTAACATAATGAGGAGACATAGATTTATGCTGCTTGAAAAAAATACAACACGATTTAAAGTTGAAATTCTTGGGAAACATTAGTTCTTTAAATTATATTTCACGGCTGGGAGGAGTAAGGACTGAGGGTAGGAACTGGATAAGAAAGAAGATAGATTTAGTAGACAGTACAGACTTTCATTTTTCTTTCTTTTTAAAAATTTTATTTCACTTTCTCCCATATTCCTTCTTCCCTACTTTCTAATTTCTCTCCTTTCATCCTTCCTTTAGTCCTTTCATTCCTTCTTTTTTACCTTTTGTTCTGTTTTTCTTTCACCTTTTGACTTTCTCAGAAGACATGGGATGGGAAAAAAAAGGACAATACTTTAGTCAAAGGAGGAGATGGGAAGGTGAAAAGAAAAGAAGACAAGTCAAAGGTTTAATCCAAGCCAGGGTGCCAGATCAGAAGTGACTGTTTGATAGCAACAACCGAAGCTCAAGAAAAAGTCTGAGATCAGAGAAAAGATGAACAATGCAGAATTATAGAACAATGAATTAGAGAGATTAACAACATGGCATTTTAGATACTGGCTGGGCTAGCCCTTTGGAGCACCACGGTGGAATAGATAAATCCTTGGTCTAAAAGGCAGGAGTGAATACCAGGTGTGTCCTTGCTAGCTGTGCAAAAGATGCACTTAACTAGTCTCACTCTGTGTTCCCTTAGTTAAAAAGAGAAACAACAGCCCTGGCTGGTGTAGCTCAGTGGATTGAGCACAGGCCAGTGAAGTACAAGGGGATGCTGGTTTGATTCCCAGTCAGGGCACATGCCTGGGTTGCAAGCCAGGTCCCCAGTAGGGGACACATGGGAGGCAACCATACATTGATGTTTCTCTCCCGATCTTTCTCCTTCCCTTCCCCTCTCTCTAAACATAAATAATTAAAATATTTTTTTAAAAGGAACAACACAAAGGGTTGGATTTACTTTAAACAAATTATTGGTTTTTTTGTCACCAAGAAGCCCACCATATTTTTTTAAAAATATATCTTTCCCTTCATCTTTCCAAATCTATCAAACTGTAACTTAAATAGCATTTCCTTCAGAAAGCCTTTCCTATTAATTCACCCCAATTTGAAATAATCTCTCTACTTCCAAACCCTAATACCAACCATTAATGATGCCTGTAGTGTAACTGTCAATTAATTATGTATTCCATTATGTGTATTTCATTGTTATCAACATTTTCTTATATATTTTGTCCTTTGATTATCATCACTTCACCTAGACCTTTAGAATTACTTGGATATTCAGGGCAGAGAGAGTTTCACGTGCTCTTTTATCACCTCAGCACCTACCATGGTCCTTAAAGAGAAGATGTTCTCTGTTTGATACTTTACGTCTTTATTTGTTGAATTGTTAGTCTGGAAATCTTACACATTTCCACATTAAATTTGTTTTTATAACTAAATAAAGCACCCTCCTTTGGAAGCTCAAAAATATTCCAGTTGGGGAGAAAAACAATCCATAATTTATTTTGGATTTGTTTTCCCTCAATTAAAGCCCCATTAAGGTCAGCTCCTTGCTCTTCTAGAACCAGCAGGGTTCCTCGCGCACATGGAACAAGCGAAATCAAACAGATCATCAGAGACATCAAGCACAGAGTATGGACCCCAGTTGTATTATGTTCAATGTATTTTTTCTTGAACATGATACTTAATTGTGCTGTAATTTACTGAATTGGCAGAGTAAATTAAAATTGATTCTGCAAAAAAAATACAGCCTCCGCTCTAATAATGTTATTTTAATTAATGCTGATTTGCTTAACAACCAGGGTTATAACTCAGTGGGAAAACCAAAAACCCCTTATGATGCTTCTTGGTTGAAAAGGACCAAACTTATGATGATTTTAGCTAAGCGTGCACTCTCATAACTCACTTATGGTGTAGCCTGTATTCCCATAGTTCCACTCAATTAAAGCACACTGGTGGAGCAGTAACATTATAGCAGAGTATTCCTTTGCTTTTTCTCTCACCAGGATTTTCTGAAACTCCAAACATCTCCCAACAGTTTTTGGCATTCCCACAGGAAGCCTCCCAACTGGTCATGAGGGTTCATGTTCCCAATTCCCTTTTGCTCCCAGAGTGGGCCCTGTGCTGATGTATCTCTACATGGACTGCTGCAATACCCCCCATTACTGCTGCAAATTCTTCTCTGGATGCCCCGGTCACTTCCAAGTTCTATAGATGGATTGATCCCAGAGAGAGAAGAGCCCAGAAGATGACAGCCCACACTTTGAGAGTAACCACACATAGGGTGTCAGCATGAGGAAAAAAAGAAAATAGGAGAGAACCTGAAAAAAATAAGAGAGATTAAAAGGGAAGGTGTATAGTTCTAAAAGCTGCAGACAACAGAAAATTGATTTTTTAATTGTGTGGTGTGTTAGGATTATAGGATTAGATCTTTATTTTTAGCAGTTTCTTTTACAGAAATTAGATTTGAATAGCTCAGACATCAAGCTATGTTACCTAATTGAATAATGGGATCCTGATTTTCAAAAACAGGTTTTTACTTGTGTTATGAACACATTAATTACATATGATTAGTTGGCCAATAAGTCTCCACTTTGCTAGAGTTTAGGCTCTCTGGAAGCAGAGAATATATCTATTTCAGTACTGCCATATTCTTAAATTAGTTAAGCACCTAGCTCATGGTAAGAACTTAAATTTAGTATTTATCTCCAAGTTATAATAAAAAATTGTATCCCATATTTGTTATATTATAATTCCAATTCCTAACAAGTTTTGTAATTTTTAATGACTTAATCATTGTACTTCCTTTTTGGAAAATTTACACATTTGCCATTTGGGTCTTAATTTTTTTTTACACCCCTCAGGTACTTTTATTAGCTATATATAAGCCATATGTGCATATGTACACACATGCATATAACTAACATACATATATTTTTGAATTTTGTTGCTGTCCACCATACCTCTCCATTCTTTTTTTAAATTTAATTCTTGTTCAAGTACAGTTTTCTGTCTTGTATTCCCAGCTCTTCCCCACCCAGTGCTCCCCACCTCCCTCCCATTTCCACCCCCCCACCTTAGTTATTGTCCATGTGTCCTTTATACTTGTTCATGTGAGTACTTCCCCTTTTCCCCTGTGATTCTCTCCTCTCTCCACTCTGGATACTGTCAGCACATTCTGTATTTCAGTGTCTTTGGTTACATTTTGCTTTCTTGTTTGATTTGTTGTTTAGATTCCTGTTAAAGGTGATATCATATGGTATTTGTCTTTCACCGCCTGGCTTATTTCACTCAGCATAATGCTTTCCAGTTCCACCCATGATGTTGCAAAGGGTAGGAGCTCCTTCTTTCTTTCTGCAGTATAGAAGTCCATTGTGTAAATGTACCATAGTGTTTTGATCCAGTCATTTACTGATGGGAATCTAGGTTGCTTCCAACTCTTGGCTATCGGAAATTGTGCTGCTATGAACATCGGGGTGCATAGGTTCTTTTGGATTGGTGTTTCAGGGTTCTTAGGATATACTCCTAATAGTAAAATTGCTGGAGAAAAGGCAGATCCATTTTTACTTTTCTTAGAAAATTCCATACTGTTTTCCATCGTGGTTGTACCAGTCGGAAATCCTACCAACAGTGAACTAGAGTCCCCTTTTCCCCACAATCTCTCCAACATTTGTTCTTTGTTTCTTTGTTTATGGTAGCCATTCTGACTGGTGTTAAGTGGTATCTCCTTGTGGTTTTAATTTGCATCTCTCTGATAGCTAGTGATATTGAGCATCTTTTCATGTGTCTCTGGATCCTCTGTATGTCCTCCTTGGTGAAGTGTCTGTTCAAGTCCTTTGCCCATTTTTTAATTGGATTGCTCCTCTTCTTTGAGTGGAGTCATGTGAGTTTTTTGTATATTTTGGAGATTAAAGCTTTGTCTGAGGTATCATTGGCAAATATGTTTTCCCAAGCTGTTGCTTCTCTTATTATCTTGATACTGTTTTCCTTAGCCATGCAGAAGCTTTTAATTTTGATGAGATCCCATTTGTTTATTCTTTCCTTTATGTCCCTTCCTCTAGGGGACGTATCAGTAAAAATCTTGCTGCATGGAATATCTGAGATTTTCCTGCCAATGCTCTCCTCTAGGGTTTTAATGGTTTCCTGGCTTATATTTAAGTCTTTTATCCACCTTGAATTTATTTTGGTGTATGGTGTAAGTTGGTGCTTGAGTTTCATTTTTTTTTTTGCATGTAGCTGTCCAGTTCTCCCAACACCATTTGTTGAAGAGTCTATCTTTACCCCATTTTATGTTATTGCCCCCTTTGTCGAATATTAATTGACTGTAGAGATTTGAGTGTATTTCTGGAATCTCTGTTCTATTCCATTGGTCTATGTGCCTGTTTTCATGCCAGTACCAGGCTGTTTCGATTACAGTGACCCTGTAATACAGTTTGATATCAGGTATTGTAATCCCTCCTACTTTGTTCTTCTTTCTCAAAATTGCGACTGCTATTTGGGGTCTTTTATGGTTCCATATAAATTTTTGAAGTGTTTGTTCTATGTCTGTGAAATATGCCATTGGTACTTTAATAGGTATTGCATTAAATCTGTAAATTGCTTTGAGTAGTATGGACATTTTGATGATGTTAATTCTTCCAATTCATGAACACAATATATGTTTCCATTTATTTGTGTCTTCCTTGATTTCTTTCTTCAGTGTTGTGTAGTTTTCTGTATACAGGTCTTTTACCTCCTTGGTTAGGTTTATTCCCAGATATTTTATTTTTGTGTTTGCTATATCGAATGGGATTTTTTTCTTGATTTCTGCATCTGCTGATTCATTGTTGGTATACAAAAATGCCTTTGATTTCTGGATATTGACTTTTTATCCCGCTGTTTTGCCAAATTCATTTATTAGTTCGAGCAGTTTTTTGGTAGAGGCTATAGGATTTTCCATATACACTATCATGTCATCTGCAAACAATGCCAGTTTTGTTTCCTCCTTTCCGATTTGGATGCCTTTTATTTCCTTTTCTTGTCTGATCACTGTGGCTAGAACTTCTAATACTATATTGAATGGAAGTGGTGAAAGTTGACAACCTTGTCTTGTTCCTGATCTTAGTGGAAAAGCTTTTAGCTTTTGCCCATTGAGTATGATGTTGGCTGTAGGTCTTTCATATATGGCCTTTATTATATTGAGGAATGCTCCCTCTATTCCCATTTTTCTGAGTACCTTTATCATAAATGGGTGTTGTACCTTATCAAAAGCTTTTTCCACATCTATTGATATGATCATGTGGTTTTTGTCTTTGCTTTTGTTTATGTGATGTATTACATTTACTGATTTTCGTATATTGAACCATCCCTGCATCCCTGGGATGAATCCCACTTGGTCGTGGTGTATGATCTTTTTGATGTATTGTTGGATGTGATTTGCCAATATTTTATTGAGGATTTTAGCGTCTATGTTCATCAGAAATATTGGCCTGAAGTTTCTTTCTTTGTTGTGTCTCTATCTGGCTTTGGAATTAGAATGATGCTGGCTTCATAAAAAGAGTTGGAGAGTTTTCCTTCCTTTTGGATTTTTTTGGAATAGTCTGTGAAGAATAGGTGTTAGCTCTTCCTTGAAAGCTTTGTAGAATTCTCCTGTGGAACCATCTGGTCCAGGGCTTTTGTGTGATGGGAGTCTTTTGATTACTTCTTCAATTTCCTTTGCTGTTATTGGCCTGTTCAGGTTTTCTGCTTCTTCTTCATTGAGTTTTGAAAGATTATATTTTTCTAGAAATTTGTCCATTTCACCTAGGTTTTCAAATTTCTTGGCACAATTCTTCATAGTAATTTCTTACAATCCTTTGTATTTCTGTGGTATTAGTTTTAATCTCTTTTATTTCTGATTGTATTTATTTGGGTTTTCTCTCTTTTTTTCTTGATGAACCTGCTTAGAGGCTTGCCAATTGTGTTTATCTTTTCAAAGAACCAACTCCTGGATATATTGATCCTTAGAATTGTGCCTTTAGTCTCTATGTCTTTGATTTTTATTCTGCTTTGATCTTTATTATTTTCTTCCTTCTACTTGCTCTGGGCTGTATTTGTTGTTGTTCCTTGAGTTCATTTAGGTGTAGGGTTAGGTTGTTTGTTTGAAATGTTTCTGTCTTTTTTAGGTAGGCCTATATTGCTATGAAGTTCCCTCTCAGGACTGCCTTTGCTGTGTCCCATAAGTTTTGGGTTGTTGTGAGCTCATTTTCATTTGTTTACAGAAACTTTTTGATTTCTTCCTTAATCTCATTCTTGATCCATTCATTGTTTAATAGCATGCTCTTCAATCTCCATTAGTTTGAGTCTTTTGGGGTTTTTTATCTCCTCATCTATGGATGGATACTTGGGTTGCTTCCATATCTTGGCAATTATAAATAATGCTGTAATGAAATGAGGGATGCTTATGTTTTTTTTTTTTTTTGAATTAGTGTTTTGGGTTTCTTCAGATATATTCCCAAAAGTGAGATCTCTTGGTCAAAAGGCAGACCCATTTTAATTTTTTGAGATATCTCCATACTGCTTTCCATAGTGGCTATACCAATCTCTATTCCCATCAACAGTGCAAAAGGGCTTCCCTTTCTCCACATTCTCACCAGTACTTATTTATTGATCTATTGATGATAGCCATCCTAACAGGTGTGAGATAGTACCTCATTGTGGGTTTTTCCCCATTTCTCTGATGATGACATTGAGCATCTTTTCATATGTCTATTGGCCATCTGTATACCTTCTTTGAAGAGGTGTCTATTCAGGTCCTTTACCCATTTTTAAAATTGGATTGTTTGCTGTTTTTCTTTTTCTTAAAAAAAACAAAAGCTTCAATATTTTAGGTAATTAGTAAACACTTCATTAAGGTTTCATGTGGGAAAAGCCTATTTATTTCTATTTAGTGTGATCACTGTGTTGTGTGACTGTGTTTGCTGTTTTAATGTTGGGCTTTGTAAGTACTTTATAAATTTTGTGTATTCACCTCTTATCCGATGTATTGGCGAATATGTTCTTCCTTTCTTTGCATTGTCTTTTTATTTTATTGATGTTTTCTTTTGCATTGTAAACCCTTTTAAATTTTATATAGTCTCATTTGTTTATATTTTCTTTTGTTCCTCTTGCCTTGGGAGATATATCCAATGAAATATTGCTATGAGCAATGTCCGAGATTTTCCTGCCTGTGTTTTGTTCTTAGATTTTTATTGTTTCAGGTGTAACATTAAGTCTTTGATTTTTTTTTAATTTACTCTCATGTGTGGTGTAAGAAGGTGGTCTAGTTTTATTTTTCTGCATGTGCCTGTCCAATTTTCACAGCACTATTTATTTAATAAACTATCTTTAGCCCATTTATGTGATTGCTCCTTTTGTTGAATATTAATTTACTGTAAAAGTGTAGGGTTATTTCTGGGCTCTCTATTCTGTTCCATTGATCTATGTGTCTGTTTTTATGCCAGTACCATGCTGTTTTGAGTACAATGGCCTTGTAGTATAGTTTAATTTTAGGTAGTGTGATTCCTCCAACTTTGTTCTTCTTTCTCAGAATCACTTTTGCTATGCAGGGCTATTTGTGGTTCCATATAAATTTTTGAAATATTTGTTCTAGTTCTGTGAAATATGTCATTGCAATCTTGATAGGAATTGCATTGAATCTATGTATTGTTTTGGGTAGCATGAACATTTTAATGATGTTAATACTTCTATCCATGAATACCATATGTGGTTCCACTTATTTGTATCTTCTTCAATTTTTTTCTTCAGTGTTTTATAATTTTTTGAGTATAGGTCTTTTATTTTCTTGGTTAAGTTTATCCCTAGGTATTTCATTCTTTTTTGAAGTAGTTATGAATGGGATTATTTTCTTAATTTCCTTTTCTGTTAGTTTGTTATTGGTATATAAATATGCAACTGATTTCTGGATGTTAATTTTGTATCCTGCTACTTAGTGAATTCATATAGCATTTCTAGTAGTTTCTTGGTGAAATCTTTGGGTTTCTCTCTATATAGTATTTTGTCACCTGAGAAATAAAAGACAGTTTTACTATGTTCTTTCCACTTGGATACCTTTTATTTCTTCTTCCCATCTTATTACTGTAGCTGGGACTGCCAGTACTATGTTAAATAAGAGAGGTGAAAGGCAGACACTGCTGTGTTGTTCCTGATCTTAAGGGGAACACTTGTAGTTTTTGCCCATTGAGTATGATGGTATCAGTGGTTTTGTCATATATGGTCTTTATTACATTTAGGTGTGTTTCCTATATTTCGACTTTGTGGAGAGTTTTGATCATAAATGGATGCTAGATTTTATCAAATGCTTTTTGTGCATCTATTGATACAGTCATGTGCTTTTTATCTTTCATTTTGTGTGGTGAATCACATTAATTGATTGGTGAATGTTGTGCCAACCACACATTCCCAGAATAAATCCCACTTGATCATGGTGTATGGCATTTTTGATGCATTGCTGTATTTGTTTTGCTAATATTTTGTTGAGGATTTTATCATCTATGTTCATTAGAGATATTGGCCTATACTTTTCTTTCTTTGTAGTGTATCTTTCTGGTTTTGGAATTAGGATAATGCTAGCCTCATAAAATGAGTTTGGTAGCCTTCTTTCTTCTTGAATTTTATGAAATAGTTTGAGAAGGAGAAGTGTTAGTTCTTTTCAGAATGTTTGGTGAAATTCCCTTGTGAAACCATCCAGTCCAGGGCTTTCTTTTGTTGGGAGCTTATTTGATTACTGCTTCAATTTCACTAGGTGTAATCTGTCTATTCAGATACTCTGATTCTTCTTGATTCAGTTTTGGATGATTGTCTGTTTCTAGAAAGTTGTCCATTTCATCTAGGTTGTCCAGTTTGTTGGCATATAGTTGTTCACAATGTTTTCTTAAAAATCCTTTGTACTTCTTTGGTGTCAGTTGATATTTCTCCTATTTCATTTCTGACTTATTTATATGGGTCCTTTCTCTTTTTTTCTTGATGAGTCTGGTTAAAGGTTTGCCAATCTTGTTTATCCTTTCAAAGAAATAGCTCTTGGATTCATCAATCTTTTGTATTTTTTAACTCTAATTTATTTATTTGTGCTCTGATCTTTATTATTTCCTATCTTCTACTCATTTGGGGCTTTGTTCTTTTTCATGTTCCTTTAAGTGTGAAGCTAGATTGTTTATTTGAGCTTTTTCTTTTCTTTTCTTTTTTTGAGATATACCTGTAATGCTATGAATTTTCCTCTTAGGATTGCTTTCCCAGTATTCCAGAGATTTCAGATTATTGTGTCCTCAATTTCATTGGTTTTAAAGTATCTTTTGATTTTTTCCCTTGATTTCATTGTTGACCGATTCATTGTTTAATAACATCTTATTTAACCTACATGTCTTTGTGTATTTTTCTGTGTTCTTGTGACTGATTTCTAGTTTCATAGCATTGAAAGGAAGATGAAGATGCTTGATTTGATTTCAATCTTCTTATATTTATTAAGACTTATATGTGTCGTAACATGTATGTGATCTATCCTAGAAAACATTCCATGTGCAGGATATAAGTTTTAAATTTTTACTTTTTAAATTCTCTCAACTGAAAAAAGCACACCACCAATTGCTGCCTCTTCTGCTACCTACACCCCATGCCACTCTGCCTTTGCCTCGGTCTTTTCCATAGCCTATACCACCACCTTTAAAATGTACTATGCTGAGTTGTCATTTATCAGAAAAAGTGCTTTCCAGTGTTTCCTGTCTATACTTGAATTAAAAGAAATGGATCTGATCAGTGTTTGTCAAAGACTATACCTTTCTAAGAAAATACCATCTAAACATGAATAATTTACATGATACACAGACAAATAATGTTTAATACCTGTTTTTTAGAAGAGCAAGCTGTTTTAGGAGTTTCAGAGGTCCTCACCAATGCACATTGCAAAGCAGAACAGGCACACATTTCACTGGTATTTGCAGAATAACTGTCTGCATGGACCCTTTCTGTTTTGTTTTTCAGTTCTTAGAGACCTGGCATTTTATCTTTTGGGCAAATGAATGATGAATTACCTAAAACATGTATTACACATTATGGTTTGTCCAGGAAACCAAGACAAAGGAACTGTAAATTAATTTATCTGCCTCCCTGTGTGTCAAATATCTTGTGATCTGTCAAATGGTGAATGAAATGCTATGGTTGAAATGGAACATTATGAAAGTTATGTGCAGATGTTTCTCACCTTAAAAATGAGTTTATTAATGGCATGCTTATGAGAAAAATTCTCATCTGGGATTCTGTGACCATATTTAATTAACTAGCAGGCCTTTGAAGATCCATGAGGCTCAGACCTAGATGTGAGAGATAATCAATTTTTTATTTTACTTCGTCCACAGCTAAAAGGAGGATGGTTGTAATACTCAGAAAGCTCAGTCAGAAGAATAGCTCAATATTTTGTTTTGCCTTTTATCGTTGGTAATCCAGTGGGAGGAAATACACACATGCTCTCCTTGCTCTTTGTTTGGCCTTACATTTGCATAGTGTTAAGGGGGTGTAAAGCTGGAAAAAGAGTATGAGATCATTTGTATCATTGCAAGATGAGTGTTACATGCCAAGATTGTGCAAACAGTGTTCATCACTAAAATGAAAACTAGTACAACTCTAATGGGAAGTGAACACCATTGACAGAGCCTTCTTAAGAAAAAGATCCCCAATTTTAGCAATAACGATTAGCTTGTTTTCTATATGACTAGATTCATACCTTCCTTAACACAATTCTTGAATAAGATTCTACATTAACTATACTGAAATGACAAAAGTGGGAAATATTTGATATCACATTCAACATGCATAGGCATGCAGTAGTCAAGATAATGGCAGAAATACCATGGGGGTCTACCAAATAAATGTTTAATGCTGTATTTGTATGCATTTTACTTTGTGGCAAAGCCAATATTTTATAGTTACAATTAAATTACAATAGCTCCCATGTAAAATGAGGATATTGCAAAATTTTTCTTTTGCCCACTTGGAAAAAGTCCCTTTTTGCTAACAGTTGCATTTGAAAATGTGATTCAAAGGAAATGAGCCTGGTATGACTAAGGAACTCATTGAAGGACTGTAGTATATGGTATAATTGACAGTTTTGCCACAAAAAATAAGTTATTTAGAACTCGTTTGATTGTAAACATTTATGTTCAAATACTCAGTTCGGTTAAAGGCTAGAAAACTGGAGATTTTTTTTGCTGTGTGTACATATATATGCAGTGTAACTTTAGTTAGGAATACACATTCCTGTTTCTTTACCTGTTTCTGTATTCATTGTAACAGTAATGTTGTAGAGTGTATAGTTCTGAAGAGCTGCTCTTAGAAACAAAAGTCAAATGACTTAGTTGTATCAGAAGTGTGAAGTTCAGTGTTTTTCCAGAAGCTGTATTATCCCAAGAATGTAGTCTCAAAGTCAATTAGCCAAGAAAGAAAAGTTTCCATCTTCCAAAGTCATAGCAAAATTTTAATTTTTCACATATTAACAATTATAAAGGTCAATTGTATTACTCAAAATATACATAATAAGTGGAAATTTGAAAGTTAGGGGAAATTTTAGGTGAGATATGTATATTGGGATAGAATGGATGTTGTTCTCATTGTTCTCACTTGGCAAGGCCTGAAACTTTACTTGCTATATGATCACATGATTTCCAAAGGAGAGTGAGCATTATTGAATGCTTGTCACTCAGAAACCCTCCATTTCCTTGGGTGAACTTCTTATCCTTGGCTATGTGTCATGATATTATTCAAATCAAAATTGGGAAACTGAAGTAAACATTTGCACATTTCCTACAAGTGACTTTAAAGACCTAAGATGTATATTATTTGCTATATGTCTTTGTATAAATGTTTGTGCAGAGGGAAGAAGGGAAGTGGATGTGGAGGTGGAGGTAGGGAGGTAAATGGTAATAGCAGGAGGTTTGACTTGCAGTGATGAACATGCAGTACAGTGTACAGATGACATGTTGTGGAATTGTGCACCTGAAACCTCTATAATTTTGTTAATGAGTGTCACCCTAGTAAATGCAATAAAGGAAAAAATATATATGGTGTCAGATGAGTACTTGATTTATCAGGGTGATCACTTTGTAAGTTAAATATGTAATTGTCTAAGCACTATGTTGTACACTTGAAACTAGTATATTTTATGTCACCTGTAATTGAAAAATAAAGCATTTTAATAGTGTGGGGGCGACTTCCCCCACAAGTTCCCCCATGCACCACAGATGAAAGTAAACACTACGAAGACACAATCTGCTTGGGAAGGAAAGGTGGCCTATCCCTCAAAGGGGAAGGGCCAAGAGCCCTCTGCTCAAGGGGCTTTTATTGGGTTCATTTGCACAAGAATACAGGTAAGGATCAAACAATAGATGTCATTCAAAGAACTGTGAGGACTTATTCTTAGTCAGGGTCAGATAGCTAAGGAGCCATAAAACTTTGAGGTATCAACTTCTTGCTTTGACCCTTATCATTTAAATGAAAGCATTCTAAACAAAACAGGTTTCACAGGATTTTTATTTATTCTTTCTTATGCCTGATTTATGCCCCCCCCATGCCCACCCTTTCCAATACAAGGCTGTACCGCCTTCCCCATCATAGGTTTTTAGGGTTAAGTGGATTAGAGCCAGGCAGTGCTTCTCTCAGATGGAAATGGGGACTTGGGTTATGTCAAAGCTGGCGGAGGGGGTGAGAGTCCATTGCTCTTTGTTGCAGTGCACCGCCTCCCCACCGCTGTCCTTCCATCATGGCCTCCCAAGTGATTGTCTAGCCTAGGTTGTCCCTCTCTGTGGGGTCATAATCACCATGGACATCAACCATGCTTTGGGGGCAGGGGAAGAAGCAGAAGCAGCACATGCTGCCAGAGACAGCTTTATCTCCTGTGACCGCATTCCAGAGGTTACTCCCACTTAGACATGGGAGGCAGTTACAACTCCTGAAACCAGGCAGGGTGGTTCCCAACAAAATAGTATATAGAAAAAAGTTTAATTACAATAATTCCTGCTTCTTGTGATTGGAAAATATACAGTAATATCCATTGTGCAATGTGATGGTGTAACACCTCTGGAGAATTGATTAATCTCAAAGAAATCTCTCTTTCTTTCTCACTCATACACACTCTGAGCCCCAGACAAGTCTGTGGTCAGCTCACCTGTATCTACGAGCAGTATTGTCTATAATATCCAACAATTGGCTCTCCCTGTGGTGGAGGGGCTTCCTTGCTATTAGCTCTTCCTAGTTTCCAAAGTATGACTATTCCCACTGTGTCTGGTTTTACACTACTGACATGATGTCACTGCACACAGAGGTGGAAAGCGATGCGCACCATTGACTGCTGTATGCCTGTGACAGACGTCTGTTGCTTACCACTCTTCACACCCAGTAAGCAAACCTTTTTGGATATTCAGTTAGTCATTTACAGGATATTTATTAGGTCATTTCCAGAGCAACACGATGTACTACAGCAGTTATAAAGAAGTAGGCTATACAATGTCTGTAACCCAAGAGCTTAAAAATAAAACTGGTAAATGGGATGCTTGAAGGAGTGCATCATGATACAGTCAGACGTTAGTTCTTATAGTTGCCATAGAAATGCTGAGGTGAGTAAAATCACTGAAGGCTGGCTGAACAGGTTTTGAGTAATTGGAAGAGTTGAACTATGTGGAACCCTTCAGTATGCAAACTGAGTCATGAAGGCAGACCCTGTCCTCCTTTTTAAATGTGGATCATTATTTGAATTTGTCACCATCCCTTCTAATTCAGATGCCATTTCACTTAAACTTTTGAAGAGACAGCAGAGTTTTGAGGAGAGAGTGCTGAGTCATCAAAAGGTCTAGGTTAAAGAGTTGATTTGTTACCTTCAAGTACAAGGTGTTGGACAGGTTCCTAAATGTCAGCACTTATCTGAGTCCACATTGTCATCATATATGAAATATGTGGGGTAGTCCTCTAGGAAGTTTCAGTCTACTTTACAAGCTTTGAGGAAAAACAGTGCATTCACATTGTAAAAACCAGTTTACAAGTGTACCATGCTGTAATGGGCTGCATCTTGACAGCGACTCTGGTGAGAGTGATGGGGATGGTGATGATGATGTTGGTGTTGGTGGGGATGATGATGTGGGTGATCAGATGGTAATTATGATGATGGTGATGGTGCGGTGGTGCTAATGATAAAGGCAGCGGTGCTGGTGATGATGATGGGGAACTTCATAAATATTGTCACTTCTGCTGCCCACCTTGGTGATTTAGGTTCAAATTTAGCAAATACAGTTTCTTGTGAATTTATGAATTGTTGTAAGTAGTTACACTAGTATGGATGAGTAAAATAAAATAAGCAAGGGTCCCCAGTACACGTGTTCCTCCTTGTGCACAGTTACTGAGTCCTAGTCTCCATTTTCTGGCAAGAAGCTCTGACAGCACCAGGCCAACTGCAGAGTTGTTTCATATAGAACCTGGAGATTTACCACCTACTCTAATCCTCTATCTTCTTCGTTGTCCTTGGTATGTTAAGATAGTTTTATAGTGTTAAAAATAAAGGAAAGGAAACTATCTGAAAACGGATTCTGTTAGGCAGAAAATACAGTTCGCAGGGAAGAAAAGTTACCTAATATTCACATAGATCTCCTTTCTATCATTTCTTTTATGGTTTACTGCCTGGCATGTGAACATATGAAATAAGCAGAACCTCTGTGAGAGGCTAAGGTGCAGAAGAATGGTATTTAACATCTGTAATTAACGTATGTCTCTAAAATGTTGCAGCATGCCTTTCTTACCAGATGAGAACTTTGTTTTAAAGTTGATGTAATAATTATGCCTCGTTTTCATTCCTTATCACAATCTCATTTTAAAAATATAACTATAATTTTGAAAAACTACATTTTATTTTTCATCAGGAACTTATAAAAGACTGAACTGTATTCTTGTTATTTCCACAAGTGATGTCAGGGTTGGTTGGCCATGTGTGAATGCGCTGTGTGTGTGTGCATGCATTCATCCTCACATATATACACTTTATCAACAATGATTCATTTTATTTAGGAGAAATGGTAAAGAAAGTAATCAATCAGAATAATTGTTACACAGTGACAATACATCCCAAGTACACCATATAATAGAAACCAGGGTTTTAAATGGTTGTTTCTGGGCTAGGAATGGCCCAGGATATATATATATATTTTTTTTACAAAGATTAAATGATAAGGTGTGATGATTATTTATTTGTTCAAATTTATTTGCTGTCAACTGGTTTTTGTTTGGTCAGATTTTACATTCTCCTCACGCAGATGTTCATTTCAGGCTTGCTGGTGAAGTCAAAGCTCTTGCAGGAAGCTAACATTGCCAGAAGTATATGGTTACAAATTCTTTGTTTCTGGGGTCATATCAGCAAGGGGTTCCATAGCTATTAACAAGAAATGAATACTACATATTCTAATGATAAATTTTAGCTCATCTGCTTGCCTTAAAAACATTTAACACATTCATAAACACTTTTTTTAACATAAAGATCTCAGCTTGAAAAGTTTTGCTATTTTTGAAGTAGAAGATAATTATGGTGAATTATATTTTATATAATTTTAATATAATAGTAATTTTATCTTATATAACGTATAGTATATAATTAAGCCAATCATTTTTGCTTTTAAAAATGCTATTTATTGCTTAGAGAATTTAAAATACTAACATTCTCAGAACATGGCATGCATTTCCATTAGTTTAAGTTTACTTTTATGTTTTTTAAGAGTGTGTTACAATTTTCCTTATATAGGTTTTGGAAATATATTGTTATATATTTTATATAATTATAAATAAACCTTTATATATATTAAAGGTGTGAAAGAATGTTTCTTTACCCACCATTTCTACCTCTGTGAAACAATTTTTTCTGTAACATTAAAGCATAGTACATTTTTTACATGTTTTTCTCCACAAAAATTTATATTCTGAGGAGAGAATTTTTTGTTTTGTTTGTGATTGGATTCCCATTGCTATTCATAGTACCTGGCATGTATGAATACTGAAAATATGCTGGTTGAATAAATAAAACCAGATATACCTATCATCTTCCCTTTTCCTGAGCATTTTACTCCCAAGCACATTTCTACATTTAGACAAGTTATCTTAGTTATTTTCATTATTTCTTGTATTTAAGTAAAGTTTGTTATAATTAACATTGAACAACTAAATTTTATAGCAGAAATTGCAAACTGGCTATTCATGCTGAATTTGGCAGACATCTTTGTTCTTCTCTGAATAAAGTTTCATAAACTTCTATTTTAGTTAAGTGATACCCATGAGCTCTGTGGTTTTACCTGACTTCTGTTGCCCCATGTGCATGACCACCAGCCAGGTGCATCCAGATGGTCCCTGCAGAAGACCGATGTCTCTCTTAGTTCACCACAGCCATCATCTCTGCTTTCCTGTGACCCTTCACCTGGATTCTTTTACTAACCATTTGTCCCTTCTGACCTTTGAAGGCATCTGCATTTTCTATCTAAATCCAGTGAGTCTGCTGTTTGCACAAGATAAAAACTGCCATATTTTGAGAGTGTACCAGGGGTCAGACTACTCTTAATATTATCACATTTCCTTCTTACAGTAACTCATTAAGTATAGCCTTCTTGTCTCTTATGTGTCAGAAGAAACAGCAAAAAAAAAAAAAAACACACAATAAAACAAAATCTAGATCTGTTTCCAGGGCATATTTCCATAACACTTCTTTATGTATCATCATAGCTGTAGCTTAATAATTTAACTGAGGGGCAATAATTTCATTACTTGTAAAATTAGCATTTTTGAAAGATTTACTGTTTATTTTTAGAGAGAGAGGAAGGGAGGGAGAAAGAAAGGAAGAGAAACATCAATGTGTGATTGCCTCTCCCACGCCCCCTTCTGGGAACCTGGTTGGCAACCCAGGCATGTGCCCCAACTGGGAATCAAAACAGCGACTCTTTGGTTCACAGGCCAGCACTTAGTACACTGAGCCAAACCAGCCAGGACAAATTGGTTGGTTTTTAACCTCTGAAAACCTTGTAAATTAATTCTCAAGTATTATTAATTTACTCAAAAACATTTCTTATATTTTGTATATTCACAGTAACCTATGTAATTCTCTCTGCAGTTCTCTGTAATTCTGCACAAAGAATTGTTGGTGCTTATTGCGTAATAAAAGAAGCAAATCTGTGAAGCATTTTATTTCTGGAAAGGAAATAAATTATGATAAATATGTTGGTCACATCATTGGTTATTTTTTCCATTAGATAAGCCTTTTTTCCCAAGAAGAGTTGTCTGGACATAAAGAAAATGCAGCAGTAGCCTGGGTGGGAAAGTGTAGAGAGACACATTTATTTGAGTTTAAACTCAAATAAATGAATCTTGCAAAGTTTCCATAAAACTAAAGTTTTAAGGACTTGGGGTAAATTGGATTGAAGATTGTATGAAAGAAACTGGAAGTGAGAGCAAAGGCTCCATGGAGGTCCATGTGATACGGTTAGCCTTTCTGAACAGAAGACAGTGAGTCAGAAACTTTGATGAAAACCTTTTAAATGAATGAATGATCAATGTCTTCATCAGCTCTGGCCTCATTCTATTGAACTTTACACTTTCATAGTTAATGCAGCCTTCCACATTATTCACACTCCACTCATTAGCTGCTACCTCAAGTCAATTTCTCCTTTTGTATACTTTTGCTTAGCACTAGCAACTTACAGCAAAAAAACATGCTTACATGTGTCTATTCAATTTATTCCCACTTTCTAGGTTCTGTGTCAAATCTTCACCTTGCACCTAGCTAGGCATAGATACAGCTCCTCAAGTACTTTTTCAAACTAGTCTTTAGTTTCAACTTCATCCACCACTAATGTGTCATATTTATCTACTTTAAAGACAGATCATTTTCTGCTTAAAGCCTTCAACAACTCTCCATTTCCTAAAAATCAAATTTCAACTTCTTTACCCTGCAATGAGGAGAGGTAACATTTAGCTACTGCCCAACCTATCTGGTGTCTCCCTTCCTCATATTTTCTATATCATTAAAGGTGGACAGTTTCTACTTCTCCCCCCAAAACTACTTTACTTAATCCTCAGCTCATTCCTTATCTTTACTCTTTATACAATTTATTATTGTTCATCCATTGAAAATCAGGTTACTTGTCCTATTATCCAGACAGGTCTGACTATCTTGACACCCTCTTTCTTTTTTTTAAATTTTTTAATTTAATTTTTGTTCAAGTACAGCTTTCTGTCTTATATTCCCAACCCTGCCCAGCCCCTGCCCCGTGCTCCCCACCTCCCTCCCATTTCCGCCCCCTACCCTTAGTTGTTGTCCATGTGTCCTTTATACTTGTTCATGTTGACACCCTCTTTCCAACTTGAATTATGTGCTTCACTTTCATGATTCCAAAAAATTTCAATTTTATTAGAATATGTATATGTAATTTTCCCCAAAATATCTTCCAGCTGAACTGTTCTATTTTTGAGGACAAGAATGTGAGGAATGCCTAGATTCCCATATGTGGCAGGCAGAAGAATTCCAAGACCCCATGAATATGCTATCTTACATGGCAAAAAGGACTTTGTATATGTGGTTAAACTAGAGATTTTCGAGATGAGAAGGTTCACTTGGATTCTGGGTGGTCTCAGTAAGTCTTTATAAGAGGAGGGCAGAAATGTCAGAATGCAAGAGAGATTAGAAGATATTATATTGCTGGCTTTACAGATGGAGGAAGGGGTCAGAAATCAAGAAATGCAGGCAGCCTCTAGAAGCTATGAAAGAACAGGGGACAGATTTTCCTCTGAATGCTCTAGAATGACATAATACTACTGACACTTAGTTGTCCCCCCCCACCCCCCGGCCGGTAAAACCCATTTTTTATTTCAGAACTTCAGAAATATAAAATAATTAATTTGTGTTGTTTGACATCAAGTTTGGAATAATTTGTTATAGTACCAATGGGAAATCAGTACAAGATACACAAAAGAGAGTTAGTAAATATTTGATGTGTAAGTAAATGAAGGTGGAATGGAGCATATGATGGAGCATATTAGATTTCATACTGAAAATATGATGGGAAGTGTCCTTAGGGGATAGAAAGAAAATTATATTGGTGGGATTATGGGAATGGGAAGGAGAGGGAAGAAGACTGATGCTTGTAGATGTCTGAGACTGAAAATTTTCAGGTTGTTGAAATAATAGAAATAAATGGCAATAAAATCCCAACCCAACTTCTACTATAGTAGAAAATATTAGAAAGTGATTAAATGTTAAAAAAAAGAAATCATAGGATATGGAATTCTCATTCTTTGCTGGTGGGAATGCTAAATTCCACAGCCACTTTGTACCACAGTTTGGCAGTTTTTACAAAACCAAACATGCTCCTACGATATGATCCAGCCATTATGTTTTTTGCTATTCATCAACACAAAAACCTGCATGTGGATGTCTATAGCAGCTTTATTCATAATTGCCAAAACTTGAAAGCAACTAAGATGCTCTTTAGTAGGTGAATGGATAAATAAAAAGTGGTAAGGACCCATGGACAGAGACAACCAGGGCAGGGAGGATTGGATGTGGGAGGTGGAGGTGGGTAGGACAGGGGAGAATAATGGGTTGGGGGGAATGGGGACAACTGTAATTGAAGAACAATATAAATGGTAAAAATACCTGAAAAAAAGTGGTACATCAGAAAATGAGCTGCTGACTCATGCAAAGATATGGAGGAAACTCAAATGCATGTTTATAAGTGAACCAAGCCAACGTGAAAAGGCCACATACTATATGAATGCAAATATATGATATTCTAGAAAAGACAGAATTATGGAGACATTAGAAACACCAGTGGTTGCTAAAAGTTGGAATTGGCAAGGGATGAAAAGGATTTTTAGGACAGTGAAAACACTCTGCATGATACTATACAGAGTACATGTTGTTACAGTGGGTATGTGTTGTTATACATTTGTCCAAACCAATAGAATGCACAACACTAAGAGTGGACCCTAATGTAAACTATGGGCTTTGAGTCATGATGACATGTCATTGTAGGCTCACCAGTTGTAACAAATGCACCACTCTGTTGGGGGGATGTTCATAATGGGAGAGGCTATGTATTGTGCAGCAAGGGATACACAGGAAATCTCTTATTCCTTCACTTTTATTGTGAACCTAAAACTGCTCTAAAAAAAATAAAGTCTTAACTTTTAAAAATCTTAACAAATTTGACTTAAAATAGAAGCTAATTTTGGTAATAATGCAATGTAAAAGGAATAACCATGAGCTCTAATTCCTGGCAGTGTACTTTGGTGCAGATTCCCTGGCCCCTCCCTGGTCAAGATATACTAAATTTATGTCTTTGACGTTTCCCATACTGAACCCAGCTCTATTTTGTGCCCATGGTGCTAATGGAGCACACCATCTCACCATCTTTGTGCATCTATGACCTCAAATGTGGATGGGCAAGGAGTGGGGCATATGAACAATGAGAAGAGACAGCAGGCCTCAGGAACAGGTTAGCCACTGGCCACACCATTCCTCTCCCTCTGCTGTTTGACAGAGCTGCTAGGGGTGCTATTTCCAGTGGTGTCAGCCCTTTGTCAGCTGTGCATATGGTCTTGGAAAGCACAAAAGTCTTTACGGTTTCCTGGTAGTCCAGCCCCACTCTACCCTTGAGCTTTTACCCAAGATACAGAGCATGTGTGCTCAGGTAATATCAGAAAATTATCTTTCAAGTGACATTGATGCTTATACTTAACACCTGGGACCTGAAAATGTAGTCTGTTGTCATTTAAAGAAAGTATAAAAATAATTTTCTTCTCACCTGCTAAAGTACAAACAAAATTTAAAATAGAAAGCAAGCTGGTGCTGTTAGTTAGATCTGTCGTTTGTATTGTCATGACTCTTAACTAAAGCAAATGATGTTGAATCATTTATAGCACTTAGAGATTATTTAAGTTATAATGTTTGTGGATCTGTAATAGAAATAAAGTAAATTGAAAGAGGAAAATAATGATTATCATTTGTCTTTATTTTATTATACTTACCAAAGTTATTCATCTCTTCTAAATTTGCTTTTTCAATTAAAAAACATTTATTGAGTCCCTGCTAATGCTTTGAAAATAAATTACTGCACTTGGAAGAAAAGCATCCCATTATTTTTCTCTTTTCTTCTTTGCTAAAAGTGTTAACTTGCTCTTTGAGAATGCATCTCAAAGAGAAATAGTATAACCACAGGCATGATTAAAAATGCACCTAATATTTTATGGGTTTGATAAATACCAGTGTCAGGAAGCCCATGCTTTGTAGCACTGGCACTGTGCCTACGCCCTTTAATGAAAACTTCCTTCTCTTTTGTAACCACAAGAACACTTTGTCACCTTTTACAGAGCAGGTACTACTTGCCTACCTTCACACACTCATTTTTCTCTCTCCTTTTTGCAACTATTGGAGTTCTACAAAATCCATTGGTTCCATGTTTGTCTGTTTTCATATATTACAATCCCTCTCTTGGGTTCATGTTGCAAACTGTACACAGGAACTTCCTTATCTACGTGTCAGCCCATGTGTTATTTGTAAATTTCAGAATCATCTATCCAACAGTGTAGTGGGCCTCTGACATCAGAGATTGAACTCCTGCTCTATTCCACATAGGAAAACCCTGTCCTGCCTAGTTATAACTCTGATGCTTCATTCTTAATTTTCTTATCCCAAGGGGAAAGAGATGAGTGAATTAATGTGTATAGGATGGGGTGCATGCAGGCAGAGGACCATATGGACTGAGTCTTGGGATGAGGATGAGGATTATATAAGGACTTGAAATGAGGTTTGGGCCAAGAGTCCATGGATAGAATATGCCTTGGGCCGATGCCAGGTGCTTACTAAATATATCAGAAAGCTGGTTTATCTGACTACAGTTACCACTTGATTATTAGCCTGATAGGGGCTTTCAGTGCTTTTCTTGTGTTGAATATGTGTAGGGCCAGAATGGGAGCATATTGGGTGTCACCAGTAGGTGGTTAAATTTGGGTGAGAGAGCTATCACCCCAGAAATGACAAGATAATGGTTTAGTTCTGTCATCTTCAATACCTATACACATTACTCTTGTTTGTTGAAGTGTATTTTATTTTTATTCATTTCCTCTATCTTTGGCATGTCTTACAGCTCATAACAGTCTTCTCAGTTCTGCCTGCATTGCACAGTTTCTTCTTTGCACCTTACCTATAATTAACATATCTCGTGCATCTAGAATTTATCTCTCAAACTACCAGCTTACCTACTTTTTACACTGAACCCTTTTTATGAGTTTATCCAACATATTTATATTTTTCTTATATCAAAATTAAATATTCTCAAACACATTCTCAAATGCACATCTTCCAATACATACATACTTTACAGCTGTGCCCCGTGATATGCCCTCACGAACTAGCTCTGCCCTCCTGTCATATCTGTCTGCCTTCCATTTGCTGGGCTAATTTTCATTCACCTCCCAAGGCCCAGTTCTTGCTTCTCTTCCTAAGGAAGAAGGAGGAGAAGGCAGAACTGTGAGCCAACTGGTCTGGATCACAAGTCCTAAATATAATGCTTCCTTTGTCTTTATCTGTCATAGCATTTAATCATGGTTTGTTGTAATTTCATACTTTCATTCTCTCACATTACACTGGGAACAGCTTTGGGCAGAAATTGTCTTTTATCTATTGTATTTCTGAGTTATTCCAGGCTCAATTATTCCAGAGTGAATGTATGAGGTTATGGTGTTGATCATAAACAGTATTCCTATAGTTTTGCTTCTACCCCCAGTTGCAAATATTATGGTTCTACAAGACAGTGCCTTCCTCCATTATATAAGAAATCCCCAAAGGCATCTCATGTACATTTATTGCATAGTCTTTTTAGCTACCTTGTGGAGTGTGCTGTTGTTATATTTCTGTTCTTCCTTCAGTTCCTCATGTCATCTGCTGCTCACAACTCTAGTGCCCTGAGAAATGAGAGGAAATATAGTTTGAAATCATCTGTATGTTGAAGGTGCTAATTCTGAAATTGAGGTGCATTTTCCCCTATGTACTACAAAGTCACAAAGGCACTGTGTTCTCTCAAAGTTGCTGTAGCATTGGTTTCCCTTGATGAGCTGTATGAAACTCTTGGAGGAAATCTCTGCATTTTGGGGCACATGTTCTCTCTGTGTTAAACTGCCTTCATGATTACAATTCAATGCCCTTGACTTACCAAGAAAATACAGAAATTGTGTAGTATGGTAATACTTTTCCTTCATGAAAAATTTTAGTGTGACCTTTGTAGCACTGCTCTGTCATTTTACTCTGACACTTTTGTTTTGTTTTGTTTTGTTTTTTTTGTGATGAAGGCTTCTTTATCTTTGTGAGGCCAGAGCTCATCTCCCCAATTTTTCTGTAAACACCTATATCACAGTTCATTTTTGCCTTGAGTTGCTCAGAGGTGTTCAACCTTTTGGCATCTCTGGACCACAATGGAAGAAGAAGCATTGTCCTGGGACACACATTAAATACACAAACACTAATGAAAACTGATGAGCAAAAAAAAAAGGTTTTAAGTAAATTTATTATTTTTTATTGGGCTGCATTCACAGCCATCCTGGGCTACATGTGGCCCATGGGTCCCTGGGTTTGACACCCATTATGATTTTCACTCCCTATTCTAAATTATTAATTTTATCATGTTGTTCAAGTACATATTCTCATTATTGTCTTTTTTGTGGGGGGCACATAATATTTTCCAGCTTGCATTAGCTTCTTCAATATACATTTATTATCTTATATTGAAAATGAGGTGCCTCCACTAATGTTTTGGTGATGGTCCCTCAGAAATGTTGAAGAGATCGGGATATTACCTAATAAGTGCAAACTTCTTAGACTATACGGAAATCTAATTTATGTATTTACTCTACTTTGTTAGCATTGAACATCCTACCTGTTTTTTGGATGTCTTGTCACTTTAATTTTTTTAGTATTTTTATTTTTTCCATTTTCAATTATTCTTGTTTATTCTGTTATAGTTGTCCCAATTTTCCCCCCATTGCCCTTCTCCACCAGCCTACCCCCTGCTCCCACAATCATTCCCCACACTGTTGTCCATGTCTGTTGGTCTTTCATACATGTTCTTGACTGATCCCTTCCCCTTCTTTCCACCACTATCCCTCTCCTCCTGCCCCTCTGGCAACTGTCAGTCTGCTCCCTGTTTCCATGTCTTGGGTTCTGCTTTTCTTATTATATTATTACTTCATTAGATTTCTCTTATAAGTGTGATCATATGGTATTTGTCATTCACTGCCTGGCTTATTTTACTTAACATAATAGTCTCCATTTCCAGCCATGCTATTGCAAAAGTTGGGAATTCCATCTTGGCTGGTGTGGTTTAGTGGATTGGACACTGACCTGTGAGCCAAAGGGTTGCTGGTTCGATTCCTGGTCAGGGCACATGTCTGGGTTTCAGGCCATGTCCCTGGTGGCTGTCCTCATGAGAGGCAACCACACATTGGTGTTTCTCTCTCTTTCTCTCTTCCTTCACCTCTGTCTAAAAACAAATAAATAAAATCTAAAAAAAAATTTTTAAGATAGGAATTCCTTCTTTCTTTCTGCTGTGTAGTATTCCATTGTGCAAATGTACCACAGTTTTTTGAACCATTCATCTACTGATGGGCACTTAGACTGTTTCCAGCACTTGGCTATTGTAAATAGTGCTGCAATGAAGATAAAGATGCATGAGTTCTTTTGAATTGGTGTTTCTGGATTCTTAAGATATATTCCCAGCAATTGATTGGCTAGTCTCAAAAGAAAGTCATTATATATTGGGTCCAGTGTGTATTTCTTAAACAAATTTTGCCTTTTTTCCAGCTATTGAACAAGTTTTATCAAGTGCCATTGTGACCTAAGACTCATTTAAAAGTCATGTAGAGTCACAGGTACACAGCTGAGTTGAACACAGATGATGTCTGCCAGAGTGGAAGCAGAATGAAAAATATCCCTGAGGGGCAGTGGATTTTAGATATTTTAATTACTATATACATTAAGTAATACATTAATACAAAACAAACATATTAAAAACCATACATATACACACTTATAACCGAAACATAAGTATAACTTAAAACTGAAACAAAAATTTCACAAAACACTACTCGTCCAACTATAGGAGATGGTCTCTATTTCAAGACTAGAAACACTGCTGGTTGCCACCCACTAAATTGGTTTCATGAACAATAGTTTGTACAACATTGTTGTGGCTTACTTGAAGTTGGGGCCCGTTGCCATTGATTTCTGTCCTCAAACTGGGAAGTGCTATGTTTACATGAAAACCATAGCAGAGAAGAAGTTTTCAATTATGTGAATGAGATGAGTGAAAACAGGTAAATTCTTCAAAAGAAATCATTGAAATTGTTATACAGCACTATTTCTTATAAAGGCAAAGAAAAATTTGAGTACTGTATACCTGTATTTTCTCTCATTTAAATTAATTGTCCTATAGTGATAAAAGCATATTTAAAATTATATATACATATATGAATAAAAATATGACAGATACATGCATATGTTGTCATGTAGTGGGGCAATATGATAACTGGGTTGAGTCAAGC
Organism: Sturnira hondurensis; assembly: GCF_014824575.4. Lineage (NCBI taxonomy): Eukaryota > Metazoa > Chordata > Mammalia > Chiroptera > Phyllostomidae > Sturnira > Sturnira hondurensis. The sequence goes on along the minus strand of NW_028090025.1, from coordinate 2,019,332 downwards.
AACCAACAAACACCAAGCATCCCTTGAGAATAATTGAGGTAATCTTTAATTAAAATCGTATTTTTAATTTTCTTAAAGAATCATTGCAAATATTAAGAGCTTTTCAGTAAGATAAAAAAATGTGAATTTAGTCTTCCTCAAAGTGTTTGAATTCTCCTAGCAGAGATAATGACGTCAGGGTTTGGGATGCCAGCATTCTCTCTTTTCCTATTCAAGGTGCCAAGTTTGCCTGTTTTACTTTGAAGTCAAATTGGCTTTGGTGATTCCTGCTGGCTCCCTGATGCCTATTGAATTTTGTCCTAGGAAAAGTCTCCTGCTCTCCTGCCCTCTCAGATTTGGGAGGGAGCTTAGCAAGAGCACAAGCATCCTTTGTCATGATTCCTTAGCTCCACTTTGAATCAAAGGACAAAGCTGATTCCTGTCCTCAGGGAGGGACCCTTTATAGGGTATTCTCCTGGAAGAATTGCAGCTATGGAGAGAGATGCAAGGTGGAGGGCTCCATAATATGTTGGCAGATAAAATCTGTGTCTGCGGGAAGTGAAGAAGAGTGGGAGGCCACCCACTCTTCTTCAGCAATGGATTATAAAGGCACGCACCCACTCTAGCTTCAGCAATGGATTATAAAGGCATGTGCCCCTCAGGGGGCTTTCCCAGCCTGGCTGGCAGAGTGGGCTCTTCCACTTTGCTCTTGCCGCCTGCTGTAACTCACACTGGATGGGGACCTGCCACAGACATTCAGGGTAATGCCCTTGAGATAAGTGACCTGTGAGAGAACAGTGCAAACTCCAAGGCTGGTGTCCTGTCCCTTTCCGTGCAGTGTACTAACCCAGTGCTTTTCTCACTTGCTCATATATTGATGAGCACAATTTAGTACTCGTGGCTGCCTGTCCTCACAGACGAATGAACACAGTGGACCGATGAGATGTTCAATTTTTCTTCACTTTGTATAAACATTTCCTTAACTGCACTGCTGTGGGTTGAATTGTATCACCCAAAAAGCTGTGTTGACGTCCTAACCGCCAGTACCTCTGCATGTGACCTTGTTTGGAAATAGGGTCTTTGCAAATGTTATTTGTTAAGATGAGTCCTTAGAACAGCCCTAATTAAATGTGGCCAGTGTCCTTATAAGATTCACAGACACAGAGGAAAAACAGCCTCATGTGAAGAGAGAGGCCAGGTTTGGGGTAACGCAAACCCAGGAACACCAAAGATCTGCAGCAGCCATCAAAGGCTAAGAGGAAGGCATGCAACAGATTTTCCCCTAGACCATGGCCCTGATGGTGTCTTGATTCTGTGTCCAGAACCATGATAGACTTGTTTTCTATTGATTTGGATCACCCAGTTTGTGGTACTTTGTCAATGGAAGGCTTTGATTTTAGATAACTGCCTCTTATGTGAAAGTATAATATTGTGACTAGATATTCAGCCTAAAAATTAGTTACTTAGATGTTATTCAGGTAAACTACAGACCCTCTAACAACCCTTAACAATGGTAATGCATGTTAGCATCTGTTCCTTTTTTCAGGGCTTTCAGAAAATTTTAGATATGGACCAAAATGTACTCTGCAGCAAAAGGACTTAACCTGAGATTTGCTTTTCTTGAATTATCATTAACTGGAATTAAAATAGCAATGTTACAATATCAGGCTAAAAATAAATGGAAAAAACTATCTATAAAGGAACTGTGTTTTTATTTGCATGAGGCAGTTCACCATATACTGAGACTTGAACAGCAGAGCTTGGCTGGCATGTTACACTGTTTCAGAGTTGCTATGGCAATATCAAACCAATGAATGGACCACCTCCCAGAGACAGGGAGGTGAGTAAGTGTGAAATTGATTCAGATGTACACAGGAAAATGCTCAAGCCAAATTTGTCAGGATAGAATTACTGGTAGGAAACCACATTTTTAATTACATAGACATTATACAACACTAAGTATTTACTTTGCATAGTCTAGTGAAATAATATTTAAAAATTAAGTAAATTATGGAAATTTTATGCTTTTTATGTATGCTTTGGACTTATTTCAGGTAACCCTGATTTTGTTTCCATTGACTTAAATTTGAATATTTAAAGCAGAATTTTACATTTGAGATGAATATTTTGTTATGTATTCTTGGTGATAAATTGCTTTTATTTGCTAATTTTCAATGAAAATGTTTAGAGAAATGACTTTTTAGGGAAACAAAAGTTATTATGTATGTGTTTTATTTTTAAATAGCATTTGTAAGTTGCATTTTGTACTGAATAGTATAAAATAGCAGAGGTGGTACAAATCAGGAAAAAATTAAACACATTTTCATATTTTAATAAGAAGCCTGTGGCCAAGCTCTCCAAAAATAATTTATTCACATGGCATATAATTTATGTTTAGAAAGCATTTTTAGTATGTAATTATTATACTTTGTTACTTAGGTTCAAAGTATGCCTCGAACTTGGTTAATGTCATCCTTTAGGACAAATGGTTTATTTTGAATAATGTGATAAAATTGGTGTATTTTTTTTGTTTCTTTTCTTTTAATATATATACTAGACTTTGTCTATTTCATTAATGTTGCTGAAAACAATGTAGGACAGAAAAGGATCTATCTATGATCTAGTAATTACTGAAATGCCTCTAATATTTAATACAGTTTATATTAACAAAATATATCTATCAGACATAATCAGTTTGACATTAGAAGATGTCTAACCTCAGGGGACTCTTACCTAGTAAGAGTGTCTACTTTGCCATTTGTTTGACTTGTAGAACAGAAGAGCATGACTTGTTTACATAACAGAAACCAATATTTGCTCTCTTTTATTCTCGTGGCATAGACTCCAAGGGCAACATTTGCCAGATCCTGGCAAAACCCTTGCTGATAATGCATTTCTTCTTGGGAGATAAAATGGAACTCTCTAAACCAAAGCAATACTGCCTGAGTATTTTTTATGACTTTGCATTGGTTTTTGTTGTGAAAACATACAAATGTTTAAACTAAAAATGGAGTTAGGTATTACAAAACATGTTCTGTTTTGTTTCATGACCTAAAAGTGTGATCATACACTGACTTTTGGAGGCAGTAACACAACACTGTAGATCAAATTGCACTTCATACTGAGTCACACATGCATTCATTCCTATGTAAGTGCGATTACCTATTTCTTGTGTGCAAATCCTTTTAGAGCTATGAACACCCACACTTAAGGAAAAATGCATATTCAAAATATTAAATAAGACATGCTTCTCAAACAAGTAAATCAAATATACTCTCTAGTACAAAGCACTTTTAGAATAATGGTATTTTTTGTTATGAAGGTAGTAAGCTTTTTTGAAATGGAATCTCAGGAAACAGGAAAATATTTCTAAGTACAGCCTCACTCCATTGTGTTTATGGCGTTTCTGAGTTTGGGCTCTGTAGTCTACTAGACATTCTAGTTTACTTTTACTTACTTAAGTAAGTTTTTCCATAGAAAGTATCTAAATGTCAGCGGACATAAGAAGTAGGAAGGGGATAAAAGGGATTATTCATTGTAAAATCACTTCCACAATGCACAGAGGCACATTAGAGGCAGGTTTTAAGGTTGTGATAATTTATTAATGAAAATGCAGAAATGTGTGCAAACTTGCATTTAAAAATATCTTCATAGGCTATTGTGATACTATTTTGATACATGGACCAGCACTGGCCCATGAGGTTATTTTTTAAATTTTTTAACCAATGTGTAATAAGAACAGACATTAACAGGATGAACTTAGAAATATTTAAACCAATGTGGCACTGATGTTATGTCTAATTGCCTGATCAGAGGATTCACTTAATTGGTAAGGACATATACTCTATTGCCGAACCTGCATAGTATGTTGCAAGTGGTGTGACCTGAATACTTTAACAGGACTCTGCATTTTTTCTTAATCTTCACTTGAAGATATGTTTATTGATGAGAGATGACAGAGAGAGAGAGAGAGAGACAGACAGACAGACAGACAGACAGACATTGGTGTAAGAGAGAAACATGATTGGTTGCCTCCTATCCACACCTTGACTGGGAATCAAACCCACAACCTAGGTATGCTCCCTGACGAGGAATAGAACCATCATTCTCTTGGTGTATGGGATGATGCTCCAACCAACTGAGCAACCTGGCCAAGGCCAAGCATTTTTCTTACCACTTTACTGAGGTAGGGTTAACATGTAAAAAATATAGATATTTAATGTACACAGCTTCATGAGCTTGGGGATAAGTATACATTTGTGAAACCAGTACCAAAATCAAAGCCATAGACATATCCATCTACTCCCAAAGTATTCTCCTGCTGCCTTTATCATTACTATTGTTATATTGCTCTGTGTGTGTGTGTGTGGTAAGAACCCTCAAGATAAGATCTATCCTCTTAGCATATTCTAACTATACAATACGGTATTGTTGGCTATTGGCACTATGCTCTACAGTATATTTCTAAAACTTATTTATTTAGCATAACTGAAACTTTGTCCCCTTAACCTTTACTTCCCTCCTCTAGTAATCAATATTCACTCTACTCTTTGCTTCTGAGTATGACTAAAATTTTCTACATGTAAGTGAGATCATATAGTATTGTTCTTTCTGGTTTATTTCACTTAGGATAATGTTTTAGGTCCATCCATCCATGTTGTTGGATATGGCAGGATTTCTTACTTTTTAAAAACTGATTAATATTCTGTTGTGTTTTCCTTATCCATTCATCTGCTAGTGGACATTTAGGTTGTTTCCATAATTTGTTTTATTGAATAATGTTACAATGAACATGGGGGTGCAGATATCATTTCAGGATCTTGATTTCAATGCAGGACCACATATTTATCCATAATTTATTTTTTAGAGAAGGTCATTCACACAGATAGTTTCAGAAGTATTTGGTATAGGAGTGTAGACCAAGGGTTTATTTCTTTCAAAAGCATGAATGTCATAATTTTTAAAAATATATTTTATTTATTATGCTATTACAGTTGTCCCATTTCCCCCCTTTATTTCCCTTCACCCTGCCCACCACCCTACCACCCATATTCCCCACCCCCTTAGTTCATATCAATGGGTTGTACATGTAAGTTCTTTGGCTTCTACATTTCCTATACTATTCTTAACCTCCCCCTGTCTATTTTCTGCCTACCATTTATGCTACTTATTCCCTGTACTCTTTCCTCCATTTCCCCTTCCCTGCTAATAACCCTCCTTGTGATCTCCATTTCCGTGATTTTGTTCCTATTCTAGCTGTTTTCTTAGTTATTGTTTTTGTTTTTGGGGATCAGTTATTGATAGCTGTGAGTTTGTTATCATTTCACTCTTCATAGTTTTTGATCTTCTATTTCTTAGATAAGTCTCTTTAACATTTCATATAATAAGGGCTGAGTGATGGTGGAATCCTTGAACTTGACTTTATCTGGGAAGCACTTTATCTCCCCTTTCATTCTAAATGACAGCTTTGCTGAATAGAGTAATATTGAATGTAGGTCCTTGACTTTCATGACTTGGAATACTTCTTTTCGGCCTCTGGTCGACTGCAAGGTTTCTTTTGAGAAATCAACTGATAGTCTTATGGGAACTCCTTTGTAGGTAACTGTCTCATTTTCTCTTGCTGCTTTTTAAGATTCTCTCCTTATCTTTCATCTTGGGTAATATAATTCTGATGTGCCTTTGTGTGTGCTTTCTTGAGTCCAACTTCTTTGGGACTTTCTGAGCTTCCTGGACTTCCTGAAAGTCTATTTCCTTTGCCAGATTGGGGAAGTTCTCCTTTATTATGTGTTTAATTTTTTGCTCTTCTTCTTCTTTTTCTTCTTCTTCTTCTTCTTCTTCTTCTTCTTCTTCTTCTTCTTCTTCTTGCACCCCTATGATTCAGAGGTTGGAATGTTTAAAGTTGTCCCAGAGGTTCCTAAGCCTCTCCTCATTTTTTTGAATACTTATTTCTTCATTTTATGGATGTTTATTTTTTTCCTTTTGTTCCAAATTGTTGATTTGAGTCCTGGTTTCCTTTCCTTCACTGATGGTTCCCTGTATATTTTCCTTTATTTACTTTTCTGTAGCCCTCATTTCTTCCTTCATTTTGCAACTGAGCTCAACCAGTTCTGTGAGCATCCTAATTAGCAGTGTTTTGAACTCTGTATCAGATAGGTTGTATATCTCCTCATTGCTTAGCTCTTTTTCTGGAGTTTTGATCTATTTTTTTCATTTTGGCCACATTTACTCATCTTGGCACACCTGTTACATGTAAAGGATAGAGCCTTAGGTATTTGCCAGGGTGGGGCAACCATCTGTCTTGTGTTGTGGCATTGTCTGTGGGGAGGGGTCTGAGAGGGAATCATGCTGTTCACTTGTTCCACTCTAACCCCACTTTCCAGCAAACTCTCTTATGAGACGGAGAGTTTCTCCCAATGTTGAAATCCCCATAGTAGTTGACAGCTGTAGGGGCAACTTTGCCAGCAAGTCCCCCCATCCACCACTGATGAAAATGAAACTGCTGCCCTGGCTGGTGTAGCTTAGTGAATTGAGCATGGGCCTGCAAACCAGAGTATCATGGTTCGATTCCCAGTCAGGGCACATGCCTGGGTTGCAGGCCAGTTCCCAGCAGGGGACACATGAGAGGCAACCATACATTGATATTTCTCTCTCTCTCTCCTTCCCTCCCCCTTTAAAGATAAATAAATAAAATTAAAAAAAAAAGAAAATGGAACTGCCTAGACATGATCTGCTTGAGGAGGAGAGGTAGTCAATCTCTCAGAAGAGAAGGACCAAGAACCCTTTCCTCAGTGGCTTTTATTAGGTTGTAATACACAGGAATACAGGTAAAGCTCATCAGTCAATATCAGGCAGCAAGGATCAAACAATAGATAACATTTCAAAAAAATCTGGGGGCTTAATCTGAGTCAATGTCTGTCAGGTCAGGTAAGGGGGTTGCAAAAACTTTGGGGGACACACTCATTTCCTGCTCGGACCCTTATTATATGAATGAAAGCACTCTTAGCAAAGCAGGCTTCACAGGACTTTGTGAACTCTTTCTTATGCGCCATCACCCCGGATCCTGCTCTAGCCGGCAAAGGGCTGCACCACCTTCCCCATCATAGGTTTTTAGGCTTAAGTGGATTAGAGTCAGGAAGCACTTCTCCCAGATGGCAGTGGGGACTCAGGTATGTCAGAATAGTGGGGGGTAAGGGTCCATCACCCCCTCTTTGCTGCAGCCCCCCAAGTCCTTCCTTGAGGGCCTCCCAAGGGATCATGTCTGGCTTAGGTTGCCCCCCCTCTGAGGGGTCTTACCAGTCTCTGACTGACCAAGCATTGGGGTCAGAGGATGAAGCAGAAGCAGTGCTGCTGCCAGAGATAAGCTTTGTCTCCTTAGTGGCTCACATTCCAGAGGTTGCTCACTTAGCCTTAGCCATGGGGGGCAGTTACAACTCCTGAAACCAGGCAGAGTGGTTCCCAATAGACAGCTAGAAGTTTTGAGTCTTTAGTATCCCATTCAGCCATCCCCACATTGCCATAGGTCTTGTTCAGTCAGCTGCTTATCTCTGCCCTCTCCTACCAGTCTGGGTGAATGTTTCTTTAATTCTTTGGTTGTTAGAGTTCCATGTAGTTTGATTTTCTAGCATTTCTGGTTGTTTACTGTTTTTAAATTGGTTGCACCCTTTTTTTGGTTGTGTGATGAAACAAAGCATTTGTACCTGTCTCTGTCTTGGCTGGAACCCCTTGAGTGGATGTCTAACTTGAGATAAAAATAGGTAGGTGGAGACAAGGAAGGAGAAATTTCAAAATGTTGACACAGTTTTAGAGGCATTAGAGATTATCAGGTGTGTTTAGGGTGGCACTTAGAGCATCGTGGCTAGGGTGGAAGGCTAGTGAACGTGCACATTAGAAAGGAACATGGGAAAAAGGGACTGTAAATGTCAGAAATTCAACTTGAATTTACAAGCAATGAGATATTGAGTATTTTTGATCCGAAAATGTCCACACAAAAGAAATTTTTAGGAATTTATTTTAAGTATAATTTAATATGGGTTGAAGACACAGGAAATAAGATAAGTGTGACATGAAGTATTCGGGCCTTGAGGTAATGGGACAAAGAATCAGGATAACAGAAGTGGGAGTAGAAAGGGAAGGACAATTAATTAAGAGAAAAATTAAAAGAATTGATGAAACTTGGTGAGAAAATATGAAGGTTGAGGAAAATATAGATGCCAATTTCAGAACTTCAAGCCAGGACCCCTGGAAAAAAGATTTCTTGACTGATCTTTGGGGTTGAAGAATGAGAGTAGCTGTATCAGCCAAGGTGACAAGATAGATTTGTTACCTAGAGTGACATAGAGCAAAAACTGATGATAAAAAATGGCCAGTAGACATTTGAAAACATGAAAATAAAATCTGGGCATTTTATAAAGAGTATAAAATCTTTATACTCTTTGTAAAAGAGTATAAAGACATGTGATTACTTAAAAACTACTAAGAGAACAGAGGGTACTTTATGGCATCTAGAAGCTTTATGCAGTAAGTGAAGAGAACTTAGAGAGTGAAACAATATTCTGAAATTGTGTTATGGAGCATACTAAAACACGAAAAGACATAGTTAAGTCAATTTTTGCTTTAATATCTTTATTAAGATATAATTCACAAATGGTGACATTTATTCCTTTAAAGTGTAAAATTCAATAATTTTTAGTATTTTTACAGTTATGCAACCATCACCAGAATGAATTGTAGAAGATTTTCATCACCTTTCCCTTCCCATACCCGTTAGTGAGCCCCATTTCCAACCTACCCACTCCCCAGATCTAGGCAACCACTAAAACACTTTTGTGGTTTTATAAGTTTCTTGCCTATACCAAGCAATTCAGAAAAATCAAACATATATGTGTGAACTTCTGTGACCAGCTCCATTCACTTAATGTAATGCTATAATGTCTTTGAGGTTCATCCTTGCAGTATTCCTTGCAGTATTATAGCATGTTATCAGAATGTCCTTTCTTTTTTAACATTGAGTATTCAATCATGTGGGTAACATTTGCATTTGCATTTTCATGTGCTTATTGGCCTCTTGTGTATATTCTTTACAAAATGTCTGCTCAAATCCTTTGCCCATTTTTTTGGTTGGGTTATCATTTTATTGTTGTTGAACTGTAAAGGTTCTTTATACACATTGGCTACAAGTCCCCTATAACATATGTTTTGCAAGTCTTTTCTTTCATTGCCTTTATCAGTTTATTGATGGCACAACAAAGATTTTATGTTTTTCTATAGTCCAATTTATTCTTTTTGTCACTTGTACTTAAAAAAGCATTGCCTAATCCAAGGCAACAAAGATTAACCCCTATGTTTTCTTGTAAGAGTTTTATCATTTTATCTCTCACATTTATGTCTACAATCTACTGTTTGAATTTTTTTTTTGCCTGTGAGGAAGAGGGCCAACTTGATTATTTTGCATGGGGCTATTAGTTTCCCCAGCATCGCTTGCTGGAAAACTCTTCTTCCTCTATTTGCACTGTTGTCAAAATTCAGTTGACTGTAAATGTAAGAATTTGTTTCTGGACTCTCAATTCTTTTCTTTTGATGTATATGTCAACCCTTACATGAGCACCACATCTTAACAACTGTAGCTCTTCAGTAAGTTTTAAACTTGGCAAATGTTGACCTCCAACGTTGTTCTTCATTTCAAAGTTGTATAGATTAGTCTTTATCCTTGCCTTTTCATGTAAATTGTATGACCAGCTTGCCAATTAATTTCTTTAAAGTCAACTGGAATTTTGATAGGGTTCATATTGAATCTGTAGATCACTCTGAGGGAATATTGCCACCTCAACATATTAAGGCTTTCAATAATCCATGAACATGGAATGTCCTTTAATTTATTTCAGTCATTACTTTCTTTCAACAGTGTTTTATAGGTTTCAGTATGCAAATGTTAAACTTTTATTAAGTTTATTTCTAATCATTTTTTTATTTTAAATTCTATTATAAATAGAAGTGTCTTAATTTCATTTTGATGTGTTAATTGTTGGTAACTAGACATGATTGACTTTTCAAAATGTGTATCTTATATCTTATGAACTTGCTGAACTCAGTTATTAGTTCTGATAGATAGTTTTTGTGTGGGTTCCTTGGGATATTCTGTATACGAGATCATGGCTTTTGTTAATAGAAATAGTTTTTCTTCTTCCTTTCCAATCTGGATGCTATTTGTTTGTTTGTTTGTTTACTTTTACCATCTACTTGTCCCAGCTATATCCTTCACTACAGTGTTGAATAGAAGTGGTGAGAGCAGACATCCCTGTCTTCTGATCTTCAAGGAAAAACTTTTAGGTCTTAATCATTGAGTATGATGTTAGCTAAATGTTTTCATAGATTCCCTTTATCAAGTTAAGAAAATTCCCTTCTCAATTTATTAAGTGTTTTTAACAAGAAATGCTGTTGAATTTTTGTCAAATGTTTTTTTCAAATTGAATTTATTGGGGTGACATTAGTTGCAAAACCATACAGGTTTCAAGTGTACAACACAAAACATCATTTGTATTGTGTGCTCATCACCTGAAGCAAAGTCTCTTTCCATCCCCATTTCCCCTCTTTGCCCACCTCCACCTACTATCCACTCCCCTTTTTGTCTGGCTATCACCACACTGTTGTTTGTGTCTGCTGTATGTGTTATTTATATCTATATCTATCCATCTATATCTATATCTACCTAGATAGATAGATAGATAGATAGATAGATAGATAGATAGATTTGGTTAATCCCTTTACCTTATTTCATTCAGTCCCCCAAGCCTCCTCCCCTGTGACACAACTGTTAGTCCATGTATCCATGTTTCTACTTGCTCAGTTTATTTTTTCATTAGATTCCACATGTAATTGAGATCACATGGTACATATCTTTCTCTGACTGGCTTATTTTGCTTAGCATAATAATTTCCAAGTCCATCCATGCTGTTGCAAAAAAGCAAGATTTCCGCCCTTTTTAATGGCTAGGTAGTATTCTATTGTGTAAATGTACCACAGCTTTTTAATCCACTCACCCACTGATGGGCACTTGAGCTGTTTCCAGATCTTGGCTCTTGTAAACAATGCTGCACTGAATATAGGGTGCATGTATTCTTTTGGAATTAGTGTTTCAGAATTCTTAGGATATATTTCCAGTAGTGAGATCACTGGGTCAAAAGGAAGTTTCATTTTTAATTTTTTGAGGAAACTCCATATTGTTTTCCACAATGGCTACAGCAATCTGCACTCCCACCAACAGTGCAAGAGGGTTCCCTTTCCTCCACATCCTCATCAGCACTTGTTGTTGATTTATTGGTCATAGCTATACTGACCTGTGTGAGATGGCATCTCATTGTGGTCTTAATTTGCATCTCTAATGATTAGTAACATTGAGCATTTTTTCATGTATCTATTGATGATTTGTATATTCTCTTCAGAGAAGTACCTATTCAAATTCTTCACCCATTTTTGAATTGAGTTGTTTGTCTTCCTGGTGTTGTCAGATGTTTTTCTTTGCCTATTGAAATGTTCATTTTTTTTTGTTTTTTTATACTATTAGTGTGGTGCATTGCATTAATTGCTCTTCATATGTTGAATCAACTTTGCCTTTCTGGGATAAATTATACTTGGTCATAGTATATAAACCTTTCTATATGTTTCTGGATTTAATATTTGCTTATATATGCTTATATTTAATATGCTTATATTTTCACATCTATATTCAGAAAACACCTGTCTATAATTGGCTTTTTCTCTTTTTTTTTTCCATGTGTACCTGGTTTTGGTAATAGTCTCATACAATGAGTTGAGAACCATTTCCTCTTCTTTCATTTTTTTAAAAGTGTTTGTGAAAAATTGGTCTTAATTCTTCCATAAATGTTTGCTATAACTCCCAATGAAGACAAATGGAGATAGGAAGTTAACACTGAAGACATTTTTTTTCTTACTGTTTGTCTAACTCTGGGCACTAGAATCTGAAATACTTTGTAGGTTCCACCAAGTCCATGTATATACCTGAGATAATACAGAGAAGGCTTATTTAATTCAGGAATTTATGAAAATTTAAAAAATACATTGAGAGTTATCAAATCTGCTTATGGTTATAAGCGAATGGTTGTGGCTAAGGGCTTGCATCATTGCTGGTCTACATAGCTATTATTTTGTTTTCCAGCAATGCTCCTGAATGGTACTCTACTGAGCCTAGGGCTCTCCTTTGAGATAGCTGTTATTTTGATTGAATTAAAACTCACTTACTTAAAATTAGCATTAAGGACAAAGCATTTTCATTGTAAGGAGGTGTAAGGAAACACTGACATGTTAATACAATTTTGTTTTCATTATGAATACATATGATTAAATGCAGATCCAATTATTTTAGGCTTAATATTTCTGAGGCAGAAGGGGAGAAAGATACAAAAAGGCAAGTTGTTTGTGCTGCATTTCCCACTCTTTTCTTCAGGCTATAAGAAAATACTTCTTTGATGACTGTATCTCTGTGAACTGTAGCCATCTAGGATTTGGCTCACTGGTTAAGCATAAGAGGATCCAATGAAGATGAAAGCATGGGGATCAGAGGGTGGCTCACAACTGAGGATTAGCCCCAGGAGGAAGAGAAGACAAACTTGCAAGGTCAGTGAATTGCTGAGACTATAAAAAGTAAAACAAGCGGTGTCAAAACAAGAAATTCACATCATGATACAGTAATTGATTTGAATTTTTTTAAATAATAAAGATCTAAATGCAAACATTGCATGAAATTATAACTTAAGGTTGTCATTAGTTATATATTGAGAGTAAAAAAACTTAAAAAATTTAAATGTGCAGGAAATGGTAGAATAGTGTGAAGTGCACAACTGCAGCTTTGTGATGTTACACCTGTATGTCCATGGGTTTATGTGTACTTCAAAACAAAACAAAATAGTGAAGTGAGTGGTGTTATATTTTTTAAATCAAAGTAATTTCATATATGTAGGTGAATGTCCTAGAGTATAAATAGTAATATTATTGTAAAAATTATGTAGTTGATTTTGAAATAGAAGTGTTGGCCCTGGCAATTCTTCCTGGCATATTATATTATTTTAGGGTTGTTTTTTTTCGAGCTCCTTTCCATGCTAACATCAGGAGGACAGTATTTTCTCTTTAGAGACCTTGATTTCAGCTCCATCACTCTCTACCAGACTTCTAGGGGGTCACAGTTACATCTTGTTGTCACTATCTGTTTGGTCCCTTAGTGTTTTCTTTTTTATCTTTTCAGTTTGGGGATGTTGAATTATCAGTTCTTTACATCTGAATCTCTTGAGACACCAACTGGTGTGGATCTGTCTCCTGATAGGTGCTGACTTACAGACCCATCCCTTCTTGTCCCCTGCATTTACATCATGGGGCTACAGAGGTGCATTGAGGGAACTCCCCTTACACTGCTTTGCTTTGTGGAGCTGGGGTGGAGGGGCAAGGTTAGGATCTTTCACCAGGACTGGAGGTTAGTAGCTGGTTCATATCTGAGGAAATGTGCTAATGAGTAAAGTAAATCATGTCCAAGAAGCCAATCTTTACCTGTCAATTTCTACCTATCTAACACTGGCAGCTGCACATGGCATTTCTTACCTGGAATGGCTTTTATCTAGTTGGAACAATTCACTCACATCAAAAATTTCAAAATGAAGTCAACTGAGGAGTTTCAGCTACTGCTGCAGTTTGCCGGTACTGGAACAGTTAAGTGTAAATGACACATAACATACTGAAGTGGGGCTTTCCTGAGTACAAGTCCAAGACTGGCAGTTCCCTTTTCTTCCTTCACTGAATCACACCCAAATTACATACCCTGTGATTTATAGGTTTAAGATTCTTCAGGATGAACTAGAACTAAAACAAACATGTGTAACAATTTGAGTGCAGTCTTCCTAGGTTTTATCAATTTCCTCTCAAGCATGTAAAGATGTTTATCCTCCAACTAATTGGACAGTATTCTTTTGAGCAACTTCTTGTTTACAAAGTATTAATCTTAGTTTTCATTGTAATAATTCCATCTTTTTATACTCAGTTCATCTGTTAATTCAGTTAAGTTATATAACCATAGCAAGTACAAATGGCATATCCTCACATTTCTAGAGGTGGGCACAGGTTTCTCCAGGCTGACTAGAGACTAGACAAGTGGCAGTGTGTACTCAGATTGTCACCAACATCAATCAGGATGTTTTATGGAGGGCATGTAGGGCAGCCAGCAAAGGGAAATCCATTTAAAATTCCTTGAGCAGGCATTTGTCTTGCATATTTGAGTAATCCAGAAAATAATACATAAACATACTTAACATTTATACTGTAAGGACAGTTTAAGAACATCGAAGAAAATTAATGTATATAAATTGTTTTAAAGACTACCACTCATTTTCTTTCTAAAATACAAGTTCAATTTTTGAGTGGGCATGGCAGAAGATGAGAGTGTTATTTTAATTAACTTTACATAGAGTGAACATATAAGTCCATTTGGATGCATATAATTAGTACAATAAATGTAATAATTTAGGACACCATTTTTGAAGTATCTATTTTAGATGAGTGAAAAGGAATATAAGAACTTACTGAGACTGTGATTTACTAAAAGTGTATGGCAAAAAGGATTAGATATATATAAACTAATACAAATTTCTGGATGTAGAATTACATTATAGTAATGTGAATACCGTTAAAAATGTTAGTTGAAATTCTTTTGGATTATCAGAATCCTAAATCATATACAGATTACATATATATGTCATATGGAAGCTAAATTGAAGAAAAGATTCGAATTCAATTACTATCTAATTTTCATTCAAAAATGTTTTCTATTAATTGATGTGTCTTTTTTCTCCTTATAAACATCCATCCCTCTTCTTGCCTATTTTTGTATATAGCACCAGTGTTTCTTATTGTCATATTCCCACTAAGGTTTGCTCTCTTTCTACTCTTTCTCCCAGGAGACAAAGTAGGTAAAGTATGTCAGTACTGTAAGAATCAAGTGAAGTTGTTTAAATTCTTTTGGCATTCTCTATGAGTTTATTGAACTAATACATTGTCTTTTTTTTTCATTTGAGAGACTGAATTATCTAGATACATTCAATAATTTATGTGTACTGTTAAGGTCATTTTGTGGTTCAGTGAAGATTTCCTAGTACTTTTCATCATGATAGTTTGATTTGGGGGATCTTTTCTGATGATTTGTGACTATTTCAGTTTCAAAGAGGTGATAGAAGGTGGTGAAAGTATATTGAACTCAGTGATTAAAACACATGAGTTGCTTTTTTTCCTTACTCTTGACCTTGATCTCAATTTGTTTCTGTTCCATTTTGTCCCACAATTATGTGTTAAGCCTATTTTACATGAGGCATTTGCACAGACAGTGGAAATATAAAAGGAAATAGATAAAATTTCTAAACTTGAGGTTTTTTAAGGAGAAGGATGTTTCAGCCAGGAGAAGCAGGTGACTTGGCCCTCACACACTCAAACCCAGCCAAGAGAACGAGATATTTAATCAATATCTGAACTCATAATGTAAATATTAGGAAACAGTGCTATGGGGACAGACAGCAGGGTCAATTACCAAGTGTTCTTGTATATTGTTTTAGAGATGGTTTTCATGTCCTGTGAAGACTGAATTGACTCTTGAGGGATGAGTAGTGATTTGCCAAATGAAAGGTTTTTTGCTAATTCTCCATTTTTCTTTAACATTGATATTATAGTTTCAGAAGATGTTAAAGGCCAAGTTTATGAGTAAATATTAGAATATTAAATAAAATAGTCAAAGACTAATATTTGGAGACATGTAAAATTACATAGTATATGTTTTAGCTACTATATTTTATATATTTTATTAATTATGCCTTTACAGTTGTCCCAATTTTTCCTCCTTTGCCTCCTTCCACCCAGTTCCCCCTTCCTTCCTGCGATACCCGCCTTAGTTCATGCCCATGGGTTCTCCACATAAGTTCTTTGGCTTCTCCATTTCCTATACTATTCTTTTTTAAAAAATATTTTATTTATTTATTTTTAGAGGGAGGGGAAAGGAAGGAGCAAGAGAGGGAGGGAAGCATAAATGTGTGGTTGCTTCTCACAAGCCCCCTACTAGGGAACTGGCCTGCAACCGAGGCATATGCTCTGGCTGGTAATCAAACCAGGGACTCTTTGGTTCCAAGGCTGACACTCAATCTACTGAGC
This sequence comes from Sturnira hondurensis, assembly GCF_014824575.4. NCBI lineage: Eukaryota > Metazoa > Chordata > Mammalia > Chiroptera > Phyllostomidae > Sturnira > Sturnira hondurensis. The sequence continues at coordinate 2,003,162 of NW_028090025.1, read as the reverse complement.
CACAACAGCCAGGACTTCCTATACTGTTCTTAACACCCTGTCTATTCTGTACCTACCCAATTATGCATCCAAATCCCTATACCTTTTCCCCCATTTTCCCTCTTCCCCCTCCCAGCTGACAACCCTGAAAATGACCTTCATATCTATGATTCTATTCCTGTTCTAGTTGTTTGCTTGGTTTATTTTTGTTTTTTAGATTCAGTTGCTGATAGCTGTTTATTTTCATTTTAATGTTCATAGTTATGATCTTCTTTTTCCCAAATAAGTCCTTCTAACATTTCATATAATAAGCTCTTGGTGATGATGAACTTCTTTAGCTTTACATTGTCTGGGAAGCATTTTATCTTTCTTTCAACTGTAATTGATAGCTTTGCTGAATCGAGTAATCTTGATCCTTGCTTTTTGTCATTGTGAATATTTCTTGCTAATCCATTCTAGCTGGCAAAATTTTTAAGTATATTTTATTGATTATGCTATTACAGTTTTCCCAACTTTTCCCCTTTATTCCCTTCTCCCTGCACGCCCAACCCTCCAGCGTTCCCCCCGCTTTAGTTCATGTCCATGGGTTGTACATTCAAGTTCTTTGAATTCTCTGTTTCCTGTACCATTTCTGACCTCTCCTTGTCTATTTTATGCCTACCAATTATGCTTCTTATTGCCTGTACCTTTCCCCCCTATTCCTCTCCTCCTCCTAAACACCCTCCATGTGATGTCCATTTCTCTGATTCTGTTCTTGTTCTAGTTGTTTGCTTAGTTGTTCTAGTTTTTGTTTTTGTTGTTTTTCTTTTTTTTAGGTTCATTTGTGGTTGTGAGTTTGTTGTCATTTTACTGTTCATAGTTTTTTATCTTCTTTTTCATAGATAAGTCCCTTTAATATTTCATATAATAATGTTATGATGATGATGAACTCCTTTAACTTGACTTTATCTGGGAAGCATTTTATCTGCCGTTCCATTCTAAATGGCAGTTTTGCTGGATAGAGTAATCTTGGATGTAGGCTCTTGCCTTCCGTAACTTGGAATACTTCTTTCCAGCTCCTTCTTGCCTATAAGGTTTCTTTTGAGAAATTAGCTGATAGTCTTATGGGAACTCAATTGTAGGTAACCATCTCCTTTCCTCTTGCTGCTTTTAAGATTCTCTCATTCTCTTTAATCTTGAGTAACTTAATTGTGGTGTGTCCTGGTGGGTGCTTCCTTGGGTTCAATTCTTTGAGACTCTTTGGACTTCCTGGAAGTCTATTTCTTTCACCAAATTGGAGAAGTTCTTCTTCATTAGTTTTTCAAATAAGTTTCCAGTTTCTTGCTCTTCCTCTTCTTCTTCTGGCATCCCTATGATTTGGATGTTAAAATGTTTAAACTTGTCCCAGAGATTCCAAATTCTCTCCTAATTTTTTGAATTCTTGTTTTTGCATTCTGTTCTACTTGGATGTTTATTTCTTAGATTCAAAATCATTGATTTGGTTCCCAGCTTCCTTTCCTTCCATGTTGGTTTCCAGTGGATTTTTCTTTATTTCCCTTAGTAGAGCCTTCATTTCTTCCCTAGTGCATTTTCCATATTCAATGAGATCTTTGAGCACCGGTGTTTTGAACTCTGCATCTGATAGGTTAGCTATCTCCCCATCACTTAGTTATTTCTTTGAGCACCGGTGTTTTGAACTCTGCATCTGATAGGTTAGCTATCTCCCCATCACTTAGTTATTTTTCTGGGGTTCTTCTCTGTTTCTCTATTTGGGCCAAATTTTCTTGTCAGCCTCCCTGTGTACTAGATGAAGCCACCTCAATTCTGTTTTAGCGTACCTGTTAAGTTGTAATAGACAGAGCCTTGGGTATTTGCGAGGGCAAGGCAACTGTGGCTGTGTGTGTGTGTGGGGGGGGGGTTGAAGAGGGGACAGTGCCACTGCTGGCTGACTTCTGGGGGCTTGTCTGGCCCTCTCCTGTTTCCAGTCACTTCACCCATTTCTCATATGTGACTGGTGGCCCTCTAGCTGCAGTCCTGGTTGTGTTTCCCAGGGTGGGTGGGTTTGCATTGTTCCTGGCCCTTCAGAGAAACAGGCAGTTTCTTAGGTCACCCCCAAACCCCACTGGGTTTATAGCCAGAAGATAAGAGACTTTCTTTTCCTGGTGCTGGAGCCCAGGCTGTGTGGTCTGGCCTGGGTCTAGGCTAGCTTGCTCACAAGGTGTCTCCTTGATTTTTATCTAACACATGTGAATTTGGGGCTGCCTCAGCCTCCCTGCCTCCTTGCCTCCCCACCTTGGCACCTCTCTGCCCCTGCTGGCCACTGCCAAAGCAAATCCTCTCTGTCCTAACTCCCAGTCTTTGGCCCTCCTATGCACTTAGGTGAATATAGCTTCTTTGAATCCTTGGTTTTCAGACTTCAATACTGTTCTGGCTATTTTTATGGGTCATTTTCTGGCAGTTCCAGGTGTTTTTCATTTTTAAATTAGTTGTGTTCCTTATGGTTGTACAATGAGGCAAGGCATGTCTGTCTACGCCTCCATCTTCACTAGAAGTCTGGCTATTATATTTTAAGCAAAATGAAGGAGCAAAGGTGATGGTCTTATTTTCATTTCTGATTTTTAAAAATACTTTATTTATTTTTAGAGAAAGGAGATGGGAGGAAGAAAAAGAGAAACACTGATGTGAGAGAGCAACATTGAAGGGTTGCCTCTTGTACATGCTCTGAGCAAGGACCAAACCTATAATTCAGGCATGTTCCCTGACTGGGAATCGAACCTATGTTTTGCTTTGAGGGATAATGCCCATCTATCTGAGCCACACTGGTCAGGGGCATTTCTGTATGTATGTATGTGTGTGTATATATATATATATATATATATTAATTTTTCTTTTGTACACATTTATTGTTCTTCATTTTTTGATCAAAGAAGGTACTCAGGAGATAATATGAGAACTAGTTTTTGGAATTCATCCATAAATCAGCCTGGGGATAGAAAAAGGATCCATATATCAAGTTGACAGGCTTGAAGGCATCATTCACTGAAAATTCCTGTATTCAGGTGCTAAGGTTTCTAGAAGATACTTTACTTAGAAAAACTTTCCATACATGATTATAATATTTGGGGGGATTGCTAACATTTCAAAAGTTAGTATATTGCAGACTTGAATCTTGCATTTCAGTATGCATATTGCATATAAGTATAATGGACTTGAAATATTATAATCCAATGATACATCAATATTTTTCAATAGTTAGAAAGGTGGTATATCTTCTTTTTGTTTCTTTTTCACAGATGCTAATTTTACAATTAATTTAAATGAAATCATGGCATGTGCTATTGCATTTATATGGATAAATATGGAAGAAGATTTAATGAAAAGAAAATGGATCCATTGACAAAGTGTTAGAATGATGAATTATAATAATTTACTCATTTCTGGATTTTGTATGGCTCTGTAGTTTTTCTAAATTACAGAACTGACTCTAGCACAATATAGAAAATTTGGAAAATAAAGATAAGGAAAATGAAGGAATTAAACTAACTCTCAATATCACCAGGCTGAAAACAGTAACTGCTATTTTTTTGGTGCCTATCCAGCCATTATTTTTATAAAAACTAAGATATTTTATATACAAGATGCACATACATTATATAAAAATGAAATCATGCTTTCTGACAACTTGCTTTTTCACATCATTTATTGTACCATTGTTTGATATAATTTAACAATACTTTAAAATCCTATTGAGAAGACCTCACCAAAAGATTAAAAATCAAGGATCCAAAGTAAGAAATGATTCTCTGAGATTTATTTTCTATTGAAATCCTTTCTGAATCAGTTTAAATTTATGTAACTATATAAAATGTTTGCATTGTCTATGATTTCTGATCAACTATTATTCAAAGTCATGTATATGCTCATTAGAAAAACTTTAGACAAAATTCCATTACTTATAGCCATAATAATAATTATTATTTATTATTTGAGTTAATGTTTTTAGAGTTATATTTTTACACAGTAATAATAAATTGATTTCTAGTCTTAGAGTTTGTCAAGTAGAGCTATAATTTATCAATACATTTAAAGTGAAGTCTGAGAGTTAGTGGATTTCCCCTCCTCAACCATATAACAAACTTGTTATTTAGTTTTGAGACAGTATTTTCCTCTTATAGATCATTTTGAACTGAGAGTAATAGTGAACCACTCCGATGGTATTTTAAGGAATATCATTGATCACATATATTTGGGCATAGATTTATATCTAAATAATTGTCTTCTCAATATTATTAGAAGTTGAAGGATGAAACAGTAATTCAGTTGCTCTTTATAATAGTGCTTAATATTCAGCAAATTATTTTAAATTATCCAAGACTCAACCTATAAACTAAAATGGGTGAACTTTTTGAGGAGTCAATAAATTAACATAGAAGTGTTTTTAGAATTGATTCTGGCACAAAGTAAGCACTCAATTAGCTCTAACTATTTTAAATTATTTTACATTTAAGAAATGATAAGTTGTATACATATGTGATACACACATAAAACATACACACACATACCCCAGATATAGTAAGAGATTATTAGAAAACATACTAACATAGTACATGAATTAAAAACAATACACAGATTGTGAGGGAGAGAGAATTGAATGAAAGAAGGTGAAGGAATTAACCAAAGAACATATATGCATAACCCATAGACAATATGGAAATGGGGTAGGGACTGGCTGTAGAAGGCAAAGAGGGGGATGGGGCCATCTGTAAAAGTGTCAACATTAAAAAAATATTTTAAAATGTTTAAAGAATAAATTAAAATTAAGAAAAAGAATTTTATAAATGACCATTTTACAGTGTAAATGAAGAAATAAACTTTTTAAAAATAAAATTCTACTTAGCAATTTTATTTTTAAAAGATAAAAGGTTTTTATCTTTATAACATTTTAAATTATATATATAGATGTAGATATATGTGAAAATAACCTGGTACTATTAAACCTCCATCTGACAGACTCAGAGAGATCAAGTAATTTATCCAAAAAACACAGCAGGTAGAGATTTGGAACTATGTGGTCTGATTCTCTACTCCCTTCCCAGAAATAAACATAAAATTCTAAATGTTCTTTTTCAATAAAACACCTGTTCATTTTTAAGTAATAGCAATTATATAGCTAATGAATTAAAATCCTGTTTAAGGCTTTTAGTTATAAATGTAATGATATTTACCACCTTAAATTGGAAACTGTGTTATGATTAGTAGGGTTTTGTGTGTTTCAAAATTTTATGTACTTTGAAATGAACAGCATATTTAGCTAATTTATTCCACATATTAGAAATGGGATTTGAATTAATATTTTAAAGGTGTCTGTGAGGGAGCCTAAAAAGTGGTTAGTTGTTGCTAATTTTTGGTGCCATTGTGAATATATAATTTTTGTCCACTATGCAACTCCATACATATATAACCAATTTTTCACATTAAAATTCTTCTTGAAAGTGGGAAAGCACCTAAATCTGTATCTAAATTACCAGGTTATTATAACCATGCAGTCAAATGGCATTCCTAAAGCAGCCAAAGCCATAAACCATATGTACACAGAGATTAACATCTGGTCCTTAAGTCAAACTCCTCAGAGAAAGACAGATACATCTTAATGCAGCCAGGACCTAAAGCATACATTTTTTCTTATATAACAATGTAAATAAATACAAGTGTACTGTAGGGTATCTGGAAAACAAAGAAAAGATCTAAAAAGAAAATTTAATTGTTTCTTTATTTTTATTGTTGAGCCTATTACAGAGATTTCCATTTTCCCCACCTCTGCCCACCTCCACCCAGCCCCCACCTCACTTCCCTCTGTCCACCATGACACTGTTGTCTGTGTTTATGAGTTAGGCATAGGTGTTCTTTGTCTAATCCCTTCACCTTCTCTTATCCAGTTAAAAGAGGCCTGTAAAGCCACCACTCCAGAATAATAACCTTTAAAGTCCCTTTGCAGAATTTATGTATTATACATGAGTATTAATATGAAGCTCACATGGTATAGTCATTCTGTGTATGGAATTTTGTGTGAGTTCTACATCTCAGAGTATTAAATTCAATCTGCTCAGATTTTTGTGTCTTGAAAGGAATACTACCTATGTGTTACAATCACCACTTTCCTTGTTTGGGAAAGGAAAGTTTTTCTAATTTGTACTTTGAAAAATGTGCCTATTTTCCAGGCTGTACTGATCACAGAGATTGTGCAGGCATGCCTCATTGCTTGCTAAGTCTTAAGTAGAAGAGTTAGTACAAAAAAGTGGCATATGTGAAATATGGTTTGTTCTGCAACATTTCTGTAGCAGGAGCAGACTTAAATGCATTTATTAGGAGTTAGAAAAACAGCACAAAGGAAGAAGGAACTCAGAAAGAAGAAGAGATATACTGAAGAGAGAAAGAGGGTAGGTTGCCTCCCTTTCAAAACAACAACACTCTCCCCACCCCCAAAATAGGTCTTTATAACAATAGCAAGTTCAAGAAAATACTGTTACAAAGATATTTTTGTGGTAGTTACGAACTGTATTTGGGAATAGTTTCACTTTACCTCTTCCAGGCACAAAGTAGGATGGCATTTTCTAGGCCTTTCATGGTTGGGTGGCACCATGTGGTTAGTTTGGGCAAATCTAATGAGAAGGTGATCCGCATCTTGTCCAGGACATGCTACTCACTTGTGGTGTGAGGCTGACACTCTTTCTCCTGTAGCACAGTGACTGCTGATGCTCAAACATAAGCTGAGTAGAAATACCTCTGCTGGGCATGTGACATGAAACACAAAGAACTTTGGCTGTTTTCAGCCACTGAGATTTGGGATTGATTTCACCACAGTATAATTTAGTCCATTCCTACTGATAGTATTTGATGTTTATGGATTTTTGTACAACATTTTGGAATAGACATTTAATCATGGAAAAGATGTTTAAAAAGCTGTTTGAAGGACTAGAGTAGAGGCACTCTTAAAATGAAGCCAAGAGCACTGGTAGAGTAGACTAAAACTATAGTTACTGCACATCTCAGGTCTGGGGGACAGTCACTGATTGCAGCTATTGTCCGTGACTGATTAATGGCATCTTTCCTTCCTAGGAATCCTGGTTTGGATAATGAATTATGATGGTAGTTCTGCAACCACATGTTGACTTCTTTATCCTTACCTTTTCCTATTGAATAGGTTGTTTGATTATTCATTATTATTATTAGCCTGATTAACATGTTTTGGTTTACTTCCATATTAATTTTTTCCTTCTTACATTTTATGATGCTATATCTTTCAATTACTGGTTCCTAGTGTTTTCATTAGTACACTATATATTCTCCTCCAGATTATAATATATCATTATTTCTTTAGGTTTTTACTTTACACCACAGGTGGCAAACACAAGGTCTGTGGCCTGAATCCGGCCCTCTACTTTGTTTTATCTGGCCCAGTACCTTGCTTCTACCCGGCGGCAGTGCTGAGCTCCTTGCCCCTAGTTAAGGAGTAGTTACATTTATACAGTCTGAAAATTACATTCAACCCTTTGAAGGCAATCACAAGGCTGATGTGAAAATGACCCCAATGAAAATGAGTTTGATTCCCCTGCACACCATGTTGTACAATAGGAAATACAGTAAAGTTTATTATTTCATGACATTTTTATTACTTTAGCCTGTAATTAGTATAATAACAAAGCGAGTAGCAATATAGAATTGTCTTCAACCCCCATGAGAAAATGATACTCAATATTAGTCATTTAAGCTTTTCAACACCTTTTTTAGGTCTCTAGGTCTGACTATATATAGTGAGCACTTCATTATTTATTTTCTTTTCTTATTTTTATATTTTACACAGAAGTTGCATCTTTCTATTTTAAAACACTTAGAAGCCATTACCAAATATTCTCTGGAATCACAACTCTGGAAAATTGAGGGCAATTTGGAGTGAGTAATCTAAATACAGTCCTTAATTATAGTCCCTTTGGAGCAAAATTAGAGAGATGACACCATGGTCAAGACTTAAAAACAGAGTTAAGATATCTTGAACTTAGTTTGATTTCCCAAGCTCAAATTACTTCAATTTAATTTTCTCATATACACTTTCTTCCTTAATTTTTTACCTTTATTTCTTAGTGTAATGAAATTCTTATTTCATAATTATAATATAGAGGAGTAAGTATTTTACAATCCATATTATTCCAATTAAAAATGATCAAATACCTGCAATCATATTGATGAGAAACTTTTGGCTGCTTAGACACCATTATCAAAATGACTCTGTTTTGACTGGTAGCTAAAAAATAGTCATGGGGATGTAAAGTACAACATAGGAAACATAGTCAATAGTGTTGCAGTAACTGTGCAGGTTGCCAGGCAGATACCAGAAATCTTGGAGAAGGAGGGACCACACTGTGTAAAGTACATGACTGTCTAACCTTTATCCTGTACACCTGAACCTAGTACAAAATGATATTGACTGTAAACTCTAGTTGAAAAACAAATGCCTGTTTTCCAAACAGCATTTTTGGCACAGACTAAATTTTCCAGGATATTATTTTGCAATGCATACTAAGAAAAAAATGTAAACATTTTATTTGAAAATAGTCCAGGTTTTCTGGTGTGCATTATACTTGTAAAAAAGTGAAAATCAGTCACCACTGGAATTGCACAAACTGGCCACTGAAAAAAAGACCTCTCTTCATGTGACTTCATGGAGACTCTCTACCTGAATGAGCAAGTGAAATCCATCGAGGAATTGGTGACCACGTAACCAACTTGTGCATCTGGCGTGGCAGAGGATCTCTTGGACAAGCACACCCTGGGAAGCAATGAAGAGAGCTAAGCCTTAGGGTGGCTTCCCTTAGCCACAGGGGTGACTTTCCTGGTCACCAAAGTATGACATGTATGTTGGAAGTACCTCTTCCTCTTCTATAAGTTGTACCAAATTATCCACTTATGTTCTGTCATGTGTATCATTCCTTCAAATAAAGAATTTGGTACTTTCCCTCCTCCTGCTCCCCTGTAAAAACAGTTCCACATTTTCACAAAGTGCTATAATATCTTAGCCTTATATAGTTGTTCTCAACCCTTACTATACATTAGAGTCACCTGAGAAGTTTTTAAAGAATACTGATGCCTGGTGTCACCCTTCGAGTGTCGGATTTAATTGGCCGGAGCCCAGCAATAGTGTAATTTTGAAAGTTCCCTACACGATTCTAATGAATAACCAGTATGAAGAAACACAGCTTTAGTGAATCCCAGTTTTTGATGTGCATACAATTGTGTCCCCCAAGAAATTATGTTGAAATCATAATCCCTAGCACCCCTGAATTTTATTTGGAAATATGGTTTTTGCAGATGTAATTAGTTGACATGAGGGTGGGCCCTAAACAAATAAGTGGTGTCTTTATAAGAAAAGGAGCATTTGTAAGGAGCACACAGAGACACAGAGGAAAATGTCTTGTGGACAACATAGAGAAAGAGGAGACACTGAAGCCAGAATGCCAAGTTGAGATGGAAGTGGAGATTAAAGGGATGTATCTACCACCCAAGGAACACTGAAGATAGCCAACTGCACCAGAAACTAGAAGAAGCAAGGAAGCATTATCCCCTAGTGCCTTTAGAAGCAGCATTACCCTGCCAACTCCTTGATTTCAGATTTCTAGCCTTCAGTATCGGGAAAATGATCTGAGGTAGAGAGCACCTGGTTGTGGTACTTAGTCATGGCAGCCCTAGGAAACATGCTGAGCATCTTTGTCAGTTGTTGAATTTATTAAAAATAGAGTCAGTCACTACTGTGTAAGTACTTAAACGGAATCTCTGGGCGTGGGTCATGGGTTGCTGTATTTTTTACTGATTCTCTTTTCTTGCAGTGTGTGTGCAGCAGTGTTGACAGAACTGGGGGCTGGTTGGAATTGAATCTGCATTTGAACAAGGCCCCTATAGTGATTCCTGTGCACCTTGCAGTTTGAGGAGGCGTGTGCTGAGGGGGTGACAAGGCACCACTAAGCAGAGCCTGGCTGTTGTGGCCAAGAAAACAGTTTTTCAATTGAAAAAAAGTTATTTTAATTGTTGTTCAAGTACAGTTTTCTGACTTTTACTCCCATCCCAGCCCACCCCCCAGAAAACAATTTTTAAGTTGAGTAAGAGTGTCAGTTAGTATTCTAGGAAATGGAGTTAGTTGATAAGAACAGTAGTTTTTCCTGAACATAAAGGAAGAACATTTCTTATTTGAAAATATAGTTGTAAATTGAGATCAACAGAAAATACTGATTCACTTGCTTTTTAAAAGAAAAAAAGTCTGCTGCTCAGGTTCCTAAACGGTTAATGTCTCCATCCTCTCATTTTGAGAGCTATGCTTTTTTTCTTTTTCTTTTTTTCATCTTTAGCTTACAGTCAATGGCCTTTCATAATGATTGGAAGGAAACATAACAAAACCAATTTTATGACTCATTTTTCCTGACAGTACTGGACAATGTGCTTTAGAGAAAAACGTGTTTGCGTTTGGGTTTTACTGTTGTGGAGCCTTCGTTTGTATGTTAACTGCTTTCTCTTTCTTCTTTCTTGTTCTTTTCACTGTGTAAATGACCTACTTTGAAGTTTCAAATACAAAAAAAAAAACAAGTTAGAGAGGCTTTTATTTGGCTCTTGATTCTGTCTTTTTCTAGCAAATTTGGAAAAGGTCCTGACATTGAGTGTAACATGGACGAGTGTGGGGAAGAAAAGAAAGAGCCTTTCCTGTCTGCTACGCTCACAAGAACTTTTCCAGCTCCAAGGGAAAGCAACAACCTGCCAATATTTGCACTCCATGAATAGAAGCATTTGGTTTGAAAACATTAAAAAAATAAGAAATCAGAGATGTTTGCTTACTTTTTGAGACACAGGCTAACAATTCCTTGAGGGAGCACTTTGCATGTTTGTGTTTGTGTTTGTGTGTATGTTGTCAGCTACTGTAGGGGAAGAAAAATAATTTTTCTCTGACCCCCTGAGTTCTTAGCTGAGACCCTTTTTTAAAGAAGTACAGATAAGAAATACAGATAACAAGAGAAAAATAGAAGTTTATTGACATGTATACCTTAAAGTGCACACCAGGGAAAAATTAGTAACCAAAAAAAGGTGTCTTTGAATTCAGGATTAAACACCATCTTAAATGATTTGGCCTCTCAGGAGAGAGTAAGAGAGTTTTAGGAAAGATGAGTGAGTCCTTAGAAGAATAGGAATAAACGCCTTGAAGATAGCTAAATTCTGGTGTCCCTGATGATCCGTTTGCTTTTACCCGACATTATTGGTTCACATGCATGGGGAACACTGCTGGCTTTAGCAGAGCAAGGAGATGCCCATGAAAGGGTTTTAATAGGGGAAATACAAATTCAAAATAAATGTATCTTGTGACAAAGTTTGTTTGGATGTGGTGTCCACTTCTAGTGTCCTTTCTTATGACAAAAGTCAGTTGTCTCTTGTTGATGAAATTCCATGATTGGAGGATTAGCTGATTATTTATAACAACTATGTTCCTTTTGGAGGATCAGTCTTCAGACAGATAAGGGGAGTCCCACTGTTTTGTAAGTGCCTACAGCTCAAAACAATCAACATAGCATAGTGGCATATTTGGGGATGTCATGACCTGAATTCCTACAGGTGTGTATGTTGGAGCGGCATGTTTTGCTACCTTTGCTACATAGGATTCGTTCTATTTTCATTGCTTTGTTACCAGCATTGGTAACAATGTGATCATTCTCAATAGAATTTGATGGCAAAAGTTTTTTTTTTTAATTAAGAAACAAAGCATGCTGCTGTTAAAGTAGAAGACTTTTGTATAATTATTTATTTATTTAAACTTTTAAGCCTTTGTACTTTTTTCCATAAGAAACAATAATGATAATTCTTCTAAAATAAAATATCTTAACTCTCTATAGAGTTATGCTTAAATTGAACTAGTCTGATGAAACTTCTGTTAGTTCTTGTGAACATGGATGGAGTAAAATATCTTTCTCCTTGTAACCTAAGGATATTTGCACTTACACTGTTATCTCAGTGTTATCTAATAGGGTGATGTTTTTTCTCTCAAAACCTATCAGTAAATGAAAAGTGATTAACTAGGGATAAATACCATATTTATGGTGTGAACCAATGACTCCTTGTGATGGGGGGAAATCCTAGCAGTTACTTAGTATGAACACAGAATAGAGAGATTAAAATAAACTAAAATATTCTTGGAATCGTTCCAGGGGGACTTAAGATCAAAACATAAGATTTAATACAAGTATGATTTAAACTGTGTAACAGGTGCAAAAGGAACGCTTGGGCTGTGTTAACCCAACAGTGCAGGGAGTCCTGGTAAAGGATTTTGGGTAGCAAATTACCTGGGGCAGAGCTGAAGGAACAGGCATGAGCTACTATTGAGAATACAGAGTTTTCTTCATCTGGACACATCCAAGACATCATTAATGACAGTGAAGAATACAGACTATGCTTGACAGAGTGGCATATTTTGAGCTATGACACTGGGAAATTATTACCCCAGCACCTGCCTTTCTCAGACCCTACCTGTGAATCCCCAAAACTGCCTGACCAAGGTCAGGGGTCACTCCTCCTCCTCAAACACTTGTAATAAAAATTACACAGAATTCTTCTGCATGGAGATATCTGCTGTGCTCCCATGTGGCTTCCAAGTGCTGGACAACAACTCGGTCCTCTTATCCAGTAGAAGTACCTCATCCAACTCATCCTCTAAGGAGATTGGGTCCTGATGATATCTAGGAGATGCTTGGAAAGCACAGCCAGCCTATGCTGTTTTTCAGTTGAACACAAAGATTGTTGCTAAATACCAACATTAGACACTTTGTGCCTATCTATGGCGAATCAAGACAAAAATGCAATCTGTCTATGATCCTGTATGAATACAGAATAAAAACAGAAACATGAACATTATTCAAGCCAAAGAAATTACCAGACATCCCCCATTTTTTTCAATATGAGTGATGCTGCTTCTTGACCAATTACAGCTTTAGCCTTGCACTAGTCTTCCCTTGTAAGAAGTAGACTTATTGATGCCCAATCATAGAATAAATCCAATGTTCTGACATTGTCTGATCCAGAGAAAGTCCCTGGTGCCTGGAACCCACTCCAAAACTACCTAAGGCGGGCCCACATTATATAATAAGCACCTCTTACTGAGATGCCTGCAATTCCTCAGGATGTGCGTTTTCTCACACCGCAATGAGTGACACCCAAACTTGTTCAACTTCAGGAGCATTCCTGGTGGGTCTTGGCTCAAGGGGCTTTGATGTTCTTTTCCCACCTACATGCATGCTTATTTCTCTGGCCCTCAGACTAATTAAGCCACTTCTGGAATCCCAGCTGGTTTATTCTGCTCTTGCTAGCCACACTCCTCCCTAGCCCAGTGATTAGCACCCTGCCATCTTTTAACAAATGCACTGGAATCTGCACACTTAGAGGACTGGCTCCACTTTACCTCAACTAAATTCCCCATTTCCTGTGCATGCTGGGACACTTGGAACCATGTCCAGACACTTCCTTATTGTATACTTTGGTGCAATGCCTGCAGCTGGATTGCATCTTTTTCTCTGTTTCTTATTTTATTTTATTTGTATTGTTTACTCAATTACAGATGTTTCCGTTTCTCCCCCTGCCCTCACCTCCACTTCCCTCTGGCCATCACCACACTGTTGTCTGTGTCTATGAGTTATGCATATATGTTCTTTGGCTAATCCCTCCACATTCTTTCATCATGGATTAGCCTTATGTTGGTAAGCAAATGACAGGCCCTATACCTTTGCCTGCCTGATATAGGAAAGCATGAGCCCCCTAGGAATATTCTGTCATATACTGGATGTGATCCTTGTGTTGAAAAGGAGGTTGCACCCATAATTAGTGAGTGTCCTTTTAAATAAAAAATTTCTGTGATATTACACTCACAGACATTGAGGAAGAGGAATATCTTTGTGCTTCTTTATGATCTGCTATAGATTGCTTTTGCTGAAAGGTCAGCCATGGGTATATATATATTATATATATAATATATTAATAAATTATTATATATATATAATTTATTCCTTTCTAGACTTTGAAGTCTTTTAAATATATCCAGTCTATATATTTTATGAGTATTTTGCCTGCCTGAAAATTTTTTGAGATAAAAATATCAGAATCTTGAGTTCTCTTCAGAGTTTGTTCTCCCTGTACATTTCACCTCTCCTTTTTAATGAGTTCTAATTGCTTCAGATGGAGATATTTATTTTTCAGTGACCAGTCACAGAAGCCTGGATTATGAGATGTGAAAATCAGCATTCACATTGCCTTATTGTGCATCCTATTTGCATAGGAGTTTTGGGCTTGTTTAATTCATTCTACAAAATTGAATGAATTAATGGAATCAGGTCAAATTTTCCCAGCCCCACACACTAGCAAAAAGTCTGAATCTAGTATGTGTTATAAGAGACCCGACGCAAAGCTTCTCTTGAGGATTCTTTTTTAGTTGTCTCAAAAACAGTTTTGAATGTTATGGAAGGTTACATTTCTGAGTGATTAAAACAGCCACTCAGTTAAGGTGGTGCCATTCTGTTAGTAGAAAGCTAATCCAGTCTCTAAACAACAAAACAAATAAGCAAGCAAAAGGTGACCAAAGACACTGAAATACAGAATGGGCTGACAGGGTCCAGAGGGGAGAGGGGAGAGAATCACAGGGGAAAAGGGGAAGGACTCACATGAACAAGTATAAAGGACACATGGACAATAACTAAGGTGGGGGGCAGAAATGGGAGGGAGGTGGGGAGCATGAGGGTGGGGGGCAGGGCTGGGAATACAAGACAGAAAACTGTACTTGAACAAGAATTAAATAATTTTTTTAAAAAAGAAAGTTAATCCAGTCTCTAATAACCCCAAATGGCTACGCCCCCACAGACCCTTTGCCAGACTCTGGGCCATCTAATCACTATGCTGTCAAAGCCCTTCTCTACCTGGCGGGGGCGGGGGGGGGTGTTTTCACACAAAACAAGAATTTAGCCCTAAGCAACCTCTGATCCCTCCAATAAATAAAGCTGCTGAATGTCACACCTCCTCTTCCTTCCCCAGGTTCTCCTCCATTTCTTTCTATGTGACAAGTCTTACCTGTAAACCTTTAGCTTTATTTATTGAATTGATTTTGATGTTCATCATGCTGGCTATTTGGAATGTTTCTAGAGATAAAAAAAGTAGTGCCAAAAGTAGTGCCACTTAGTGCCAAAGTTCTTTACAAACTTGTTTTTATTTTTTTATTTTTTTTTACCTTGAGTAAACTTAAGATTTCCCTTTTTGTTTATTAAAGTGCTACACTATAGTCACTAAAGAACAGTGGCCAACTGCTTGCTGTGGAGCTGATTTGGGGGCTGCCTTTAAAGGTCGACCTGAGCTCCTTTGTTTTCTAGAATGACTTATTTAAAAAGTCAGGCTTTGACTTACTGGAATTGGCCCCATAAACTGCCTGGGAGGAGGTGGGGGCGGGGGGGCAAGGATGTCTCAGACTTTGAGTGAGGATGGGATCTGCATGCAGAGACTTAGAGTCAAACAGAAGAGAGATTTCAAAGGTTGTATTTTCCTTCTGGCCCAAGCCTCTCATCCACACTGTGGTAAGTGGGTCAGCTGTAGTTCACTCTTCCTTTTAGGAGAGGAGAGAAAATCCATGCAGAATTAACCCTGCATTTTCCACAAATGGATTTTAATTCCCTTATCTTAACTTTAGAACATATATATTGTACTATCAAGCTTTTTTCTTGGTTTTGTTTCTTTTGTTTGTTTTCATTTTGCTTTTGCATTTTGATCTTTAGATTCAGCTCTATTTAATAAAATCATTTTCTTTAAGATCTTAGCTCTAATTGAAATATAAATAAACCAAAATCTAAAGTCTTCCTGAGGAAATCATATGTTTAAAAAAAAAGGACATTCTGGCAAAGTTCTAAAAGACAAAGGAGGGCCCCGACTGGTGTAGCTCAGTGGATTGTGCACGGGCCTGCAAACCAAAGAATCACAGTTCGATTCCCAGTCAGGGCACATGCCTAGATTGCAGGCCAGTTCCTAGCAGGGGACCCACAAGAGGCAACCATACATTGATGTTTCTCTCCCTCTTTCCTCCCCTTTCCCTCTAAAGATAAATAAATAAAATCTTTAAAAGAAAAGGAGGAGAGAAGGTGATTTTTCTGTTATACAACGCTTTAGCAAATTCTTATGTATAACCTGAGATCAAAGCTTATGGTGGAAAATACTTTTCTTATTCAAATATGCATAAACGTGCATTTTAAATGCATCTGTAATGTACATAATACAAATGAAAACTGTACACTTTTTTCTTTGCTTTCGCCAAACATAGTGTAGTTTTTATAGGATCATTTTATCTACTTTGGCTGAATTTTTCAACCTTGACAATGACTTTTAAAAAAGTAATAGCTTCCATTTATTGATGTTGCCTATATGCCAGGCAGGCACTTTCAGCCTTTCGCATGCATCATCTCATTACATACTTACAACAAACTCATGAGTTAGGCGTTTTTGTTACTCACTTAAAATATATTTATATCTAAGGGTACATACCATTGTTAAAATAAGCTGAATGATTCTGAAAGGCTTATAATAGAAACCCATTACTGCCTGCCCCAAAGCGCATTCACCTAGGTTTTCAACACAGAGTGAGCATATTTATTTTTGTTATCACTTCTTTAGGAGGCTTCCTCCAGATTCCTAACAATATTACCAATATGGCAATTATTTTACTTAGATGTTGTTTATTGATATCCTGCTATAATGGAGAAGGATTAAATTTATCCCACATCTTTATTTATGCCATCTTATATGTCCTTTTTATCCCTTAGTTGAATGTACTAAGTTTTAGGTTTTTTTCCTGTTCGGTCACATTTGTAACCTCAGAAACATATCTAAATCTGTATTTATTGTTCTATTTATTTACCAGTATTTCTTAAGTCCTCATTTCATAAAATACAGCTGTTAGCTCTCCCACCTTTTCTGTACTGTTATTCTCTTTGCCACTTTCCAGTCCCTGTCAGCCATACATTGATTTGATCATTTTGAGGCATATGGAACTGCTGATATGCGATTGCTTTTAACCTACAAAAATGGCAGTGTCATATGGCTATGGTCCAAGTGGATAAAATTACATTGTATTTCATAACCATTGTTCTCTTCCATATCCATGGAAATTTTTAAATGGAAAATCAATTGTTATTTATATTTTAATTGTTGCCAGTGGAAATGGGGTTCTTTCATGGAGTCATAAGAAAAGCATTTCCAGGGACACATAGGGGAAAGCTTTAGTGATAAGATTTATTGGGGTTGAAATAGATCATTGCCCCCGGGTTCCTGCTGTCTCATCTCTGTCCATCCCACTGTGGAAAAAGTCCAGCCTTGTCTTCATCAAGCCCAGAACAAAGGCCACTGTCCAGAGATTCTATGCCATGCCGTGATTTAGTCTAGTTTAGCCTCTGTGGCCATCCAGATAGCTTAGCTTCTATTCCTGGCTGCACTCTGGATGGCACTGTATTCCTATATGCTGGTTTGGAGTTTCTGTGGCTGCTAGGGCTGCATGGCTGCTGTGGAGAAGAACACATGAACAAACAGGGTGAGTGGGTATTATCAGATGAGAGAGAGAGAGCACACTTTGTTAAGCTTGGATTATATTTGGATAATAATATTTGGGGCTTGGGAAGGACTAGGTGCTTTTCCAAAATAACCAATTTCTCAATTCTTCCCGGGCTTGCACTGGATCTTCCACCTAACCATTTCATTTTCTATGTCTTCTGGGGTTCTGTGTTCTTTATCCACTCCATTCCTTTTCCCAGGCCTGGCTCTGCCCTGTATGGCCACCATCTTAGCCCATACTATGCATTCTTGAACGTGGGAGCACCTCCCCCTGTGCCATCTTGGTTTCCACTGGGCATGTGTCCAGCAGACTGCTTTTCCCTCTATTGTTTTATCTTTCCCTCAGTAATCCAGGACAATGGCAGGCTGTTCCCTGGGGAGGTTGGACATTTGGTCCTTCTTTTCTACAGGGGGACAGAGGAGTGTTAATTTCCTTAGTGGAGCAATGTTGTGATCCCCTGGGGTGTCTGAAGCTATAGCTTCCTAGAAAAGCTGGCTTATTGTTCGATTCAGCTCCCAGGAATATTTGGCTTGATGTCTGATTCCATTTGCTTCCTTTCTTTGTTAATATTTAGCTGCTTATATTAACATTATGGCTATTTAAATGTATGTAGAAACAGGAACACAATGAAAAAGATGAACTCTTCCTCCTTTTTGAGCCCTTTACATTCTTTACTTTAGAATGGAGTCTCCTTTTGAGCAGCCCACTATCTTTCTTATCCAGAGACACAGATGCTCCACCTCTGAAAACACCAGACATTTGTTAACCACTGATTCTAGTACTGGCAAGGCTGGTCATAAGCATTTTGGAGATGCCTATGTTAGTGAGATAAATGAAAAAGGTGGGCAGGGGTCAATACCAGTGTTACTTTCACTTATTTATTCTGCAAGTATTTATTGATCACCTAACGTATATCAGATATTGTGTGATAGGACAAAGAACAAATCAGATACAGACCCCCGATATTGTTTGTGTTTTGTGTTACTCTTCAAAATTAATATTACAGTGATTGTGTGTGTGTGTGTGCATTTATAAACCTAGGCTAAGATTCTGCCCACATGTTTAGATTCTTTTGTAAGTTGTGTTTTTCCCCATTTTTTAACTGAGTACTGGTAAAGTACAAATAACTTTGTTTTACTCTAATATTATTTTTCTTATGTCTAACTGGAATGTAAAATTCTCATTTGTATCAATTGGTCTAGAACGATATTGTTTGCATAATTTTTAAATTAAACTTCAAGTTTATATAACCAAAGTTTTGTTTTGAAAAATGTTTTTGAAGGCTGTTATTAAAATGATACTCCACAGATTTTAAAACTTTGTTTTCTAACTGTTCCTATCTTATATGAGTTGAAAGCATCCATTTTTTTGCTGCTGAACCTGATATTTTGTAGGAAAAAAATGGCTTGGATGGATATCTATGTGTTGATTTCTTATGTGATTTGAAGAGACACTTATGATTGCCATTTATACTCATTTTTACTCACTAGAATCTAAAATAATATGCTGGTCTGGTTTGCACATTACCTTGAGAGCAAAACCAGTATATGAACAACTGGAATATTGAGCAAACATACCTGTGGCTTATTTGCTCATCATGCAGGCATTTCTCTTCACTGATACTTTAGGAAAACAAGAAGAGTTGTGCTCCCCCAGGCTATTAATTTTTGTAACCTAAGTGTCAGTCATAGTTCAGATTCCACTAATATCTTAGCGATATCTCACATAGAGGAGCATATAACACATAGTCAGTGCTCAAAAATATGCCTGGAATCAGTGAATGAATACGATTAACTGAAACCTCACTCAATGATGTAAAAAAATCAAAGGCCTTCGTCAAGTTTTTGGTCAATTCTTGGGGATGCTAAAATGTCTATGGTTCATTTTTGCTCTTTTTCATATACCACCAATTAGTAAAATTTTCTAATTGTTTCACAGAACTATACATACTTTCCCAGGTCTGTATGTTTCCAGAACTGAAATGAGGTCCTTTTTTGTTTTTACCTTTAATGTCCTTGTACATAATGAAACGTCAACAGAAGAAAAGCCATTTGTGATTGAAGCAAACTTCATAAAAATTTTGGGGAAATTTTCTCACTTTTTATGTGTAGTGATTTGGCCATTCTTTTGTGTACTCTCCTCTGTCTAGACGCACTCCCAGGAACCTATTTTTACAAACAAAATTATTCGAGTTAACCAAGTCAACACTTCTCTAATTACTCCTATTTATCCTAATTCTTGACTTTTTAGGACTGTGTTTTCTTGAACTCTGATTCTAATGCAAAGTTGTTGGCAGCACTTTCCTGAGAGTGTGGGGTGAGGGATTGATGAACAAAAGTTGCTCAAGAGTTTGTGATGTTGTCAGGCAGAACTGGGTCTGTATTTTAGCTCTGATATTTACTGAAATTTGACATTTGCTGAACTCCTTCAGCCTCCTCCTCTAAAATGTTGGTAATTATAACATTTCCATCTACCTCATAGACTTCTGAGCTTAACCCTGTAAGGTCCGTAGAACAGTGTCCAGCCCCTAGTAAGCAACTAGTACGGTTCTTTTGTTAACACCGTAGTATGTAGTTCACTACTGTTGACTCTTTTACACTCAGAGGACTGTGTTTTTTGAAGCTCCATCAGTCATCTTTAGAAATTTTGCTCTGTACAACTTACTACATTTAAAAATAGTTTGCAAGCACGGAATCTAGCTAAACTAAAAAAAAAAAAACTAAATGTGAATTGTAGAGAAAAAAGTGGTACATTGGACTTACTGTCATGACTGGAACTTTGATTTTCTGTTAGAAAATTTAGCATATTGAAGGAAAAATACTTTGAAACTTAGCAACCACTGTTTTAGCTGCAGCAGTTTTTTTTTAACACTTCCCTTGGGCATTTATTACATGTGTGCTGTGACATCTTTGACAGTGAAATCAGTCTTCTATTAAATACTGGCAGTTTAGTCATTTTTACTATGGGTTTTATAAGTAAATCAGTTTTCTCAATCTTTTATTTTTCAGAAGGTCTTATTTAAAATAGTGTTTTTTTCTTTAACCACTGGGGTGCTGTGACACGTTTTTCACCATGAGGATTTCTTTCTCTGCTTTACAGAAAGAAATATGGAGAGGGAAAAATGTAATGCCAAGTCCTTTTTAATGTGAGTGATTCTCAAACAACTTTGAACTCAGCATGAAGGGTATTTTTGACCCATATAAAAACTTTACACAAAACCTGCTTTTTTCAGAGGAAGGTCAGGGGTAATTGTGAATGTGTGTTTCCATTCAACACACCTTTGTCCTTTGGAGCTTTTTATCCTATGGAGCACTGCAGTAGAATTACAAGCTTTTGAAACTAGTATTTGATGGACTTTGGTTTGTATTGAGAAAAAGTAGAAAATCAGAAAGTTTCTGAAAACCCTAGTTAGAGAATTTTCTGCTGTTTACTTACTATAGCTACAGTTAGAGAATTATTGTAGCTACACCTCATCTTAAGAAATCACTTGAACTTTCAATGGGTTTCATCGCAACACACTTTTTTCTTTTAATGAGAAGAGACATCATTTTTTGTTATATCTGTAAGTGACAAAGGGGGAAAAGTATTTTTCTCTAATCATAAGACTGCACATCATATGGTCACCCAAGACTCATTTTGGGGACTAGTCTTATTTATTTGTTAATAATAGTAATATGATAATTTTTCAAGTTTTGAAATCATTCTAAGCTCGTCTGCATTATTTATATTTGGAGATTGTGTATCAAAGAAATTAAGAGGCAACCCCCTGACAACAGGGCTGGAGCTCATTCTCCTATACCCTACTTCTCCCTCTCTGCACTGTTTCCTTTGTATTTCCCACACCATTTAAAACCATGCTGATAGGAACTAGGTTAACACTAATGGGTGTTTGGTTACTGGCTCTATAAGTTATATTGAGGTGGTTTACTTAGTATAAACCAGCTACTAAAGCTCCTAATGAGGAGCTTTAATAATCTACATTTTCTCAGACTACTCACTTTTTGAAGAGTGTGACCCTTTTTTTTAAGGGATGGTCTTGATCCTCTCTATCTACACAGGCAAACATCATTTTATCAGTGTCTTTAAGATGTCTACCTCTTTCTAGCCTATTTGTACTTTCGCTAACTCTCCACCCCAAAATACTTTTTGGTAGTCATCATTTGTGTAACTGTAATCTTGACATACCATGTTTAGATGACAAGATATTAGTAGGGATTTTAACATTTTTTAAACTTTTATTTAATGAGAGAGTGACACTGATTTGTTATCCCACTTATTTATGCATGCTTTTTAAACACAAACTCTGCTTTTATTTACTTATATTTTTAATGGTTCAGTTACAGTTGTCCCACCTTTTCTCCCCTTGTTCTCTGCTACCCTGTCCCTCACTCCCACAGTCAATCCCTCCCCCATTGTCCATGCCCATGAGTCCTCTATTCATGTTCGTTGATGTGCCCCTTCCCCTTCTTTCTCCCATTATCCCCCTCCCCCCAACCCTCTGGTCACTGTCAGTTTGTTCTTTAAAAAAAAGATTTTATTTATTTATTTTTAGAGAGAGGAGAAGGGAGAGAGAAAGAGAAGGAAAGAAACAGCAATGTGTGATTGCCTCTTGTGTGCCTCCTACTGGGAACTGGCCTGCAACCCAGGCATGTGCCCTGACTGGGAATCGAACCATCAGGTTCTCAGGTCAGCGCTCAATCCACTGAGCAACACCAGCCAGGGCTGTCAGTTTGTTCTTTAATTCCATGTCTCTGGTTCTGCTTTGTTCATTTGTTTGTTTTTTGATTAGGTTCCACTTATAGGTGAAATTCCTCTTAGTTATATTTTATTTCTTGTGGTATTTGTGATTCCCCACCAGGCCTATTTCACTTAGCATAATACTCTCCAGCTCTATCCATGCTGTCATGAAGGGTAAGATTACCTTCTTTCTTTCTGCTATGTAGTATGCCATTATGTAAATATACTACAGTATTTTGATTCACTTATTTACTGATGGCTACTTAGGCTCTTCTAGAATGTGACTATTGGAAATAATGCTGCTATGAACATTGGGCTACATAGGTTCTTTTGAATTGGTGATTCTTGTATGTGTTGTGAACAGGGATCAACCCACAACCTTCGAGTATCAGGGCGACACTCTAACCAAGTGAGCTACCTGGCCAGGGATTGGTAACAATTTAATTTCCCATAATCAAGAGTATTTTTCAAAAACCAAAATCATCACAGAACATGCCACTGATAAGCTGAAGCACTAAAATATCACCATATGTGGAAAAATGCATGCTAACTTAGTCCTAAAGTTTAGCTTTTGAGAAATCAATCTGTCTTGACTTTGTAGTATTGAATGAAGGTCACATTGTAAATGGATAGTTTGGTCCTATGATATTCTGGAGAATACTGAGAAATATTTTGGGGAGGGGGCAGGAAATAATGAAATATTTTTAGGAGAACTTTTATTTTTATTTTTTAAATTTTATTTATTTGTTTTTAGAGACAGAGGGAGGGAGAAAGGAAGAGAGACATTAATGCATGGTTGCTCCTCACATGGTCCCCACTGGGGCACTTGACCTGCAACCCAGGCATGTGCCTTGACTGGGAACTGAACCAGTGACCCTTTGGTTCACAGTCCGTGCTCAGTTCACTGAGCTGCACCATCTCACCAGGGCGAGAACTTTTATTTTTAAACCACCACAAATGGAACCCACTTTTCCTCTATTCTGCAGCTTCCTATGGTTAACTGAAAACTTTCCACTGAATTTGTAGGCAAACCTGGAAAGAATGTACCATTGTTGGGTAAAAAAAAATCATACCCTTAATTGAGGAAACCCTGCAAGAGAAAGAACCTGGAAGAACATTCAGTGTTCATTTTTTTTTATAAATTTAAAACAGCATCAAAAGCCCTGATTATTTCAAGCCCTGATTAATTTCAATTGCTTTGAAATTGAAAGAAAAAAGCATCTGTAAATGATAATTTAGACTCAGAATCTAAAATACCTTACAAAGGATTGGTTCCTAGTTCAGAGGACATACTCAAAGAGGATATTGTGCAGTGTCATGAAACATCTTGCTTAAAAACTAGCTGAGCTGGATTTGGAGAGTGCCATGATGGTACTGTGGATGGAAGAGTGGGACAGATGTCCAGTTTTGCTGCTTGCAGAAAATCCTGGACATACTCACCTCATCCCAAAGTGTTGTAATCAATCTGTGAAGCATTACATGGACTGCTTTTCCTAGTAGATACAGTGAATATGTTTTGACTGTTACTTGTCTTTAGGCTTAATTACATCTTGTTTCTGTTCTAAGATTAGTTATATTTTATTTATAAACTGAGCTAAGGGTGGCAAAAAATATGAACTTATGCTAAAATATTACTCTGTTATTTAATATACTTTAGTCTTTTTATTATAGGTGTTAAATTTTTATTTAAGATAGAATTATTGACTATCTTCTATTAATGTTTGATTGGTGAATGTCTTTAAATTTAAATGGAAGCCACTTATTATTCTTTGGTTTTAAATCATGCTATTAACCTCTTCACATAATTTGTTAATTTTTTCTCACTGTGAGTTCATGTAAATGGCTTATTTTTCATAGCTCTGGCTATACTTAGCAGTTTGGTGGCAATGATTATACCAGATTAAAGGGACAAAAAGCAATTAACTGACCCTCTGACTAAATTGAACCTTTATTCTTATGCTACTTTCTTGTCTTTAAGCCAAGCATTAAACAATTTTTTTCTAAGTCTTTTTTCCCCTTAATCACTGGTGATCCTCGAGTTGTAGGACAAATACATTCAGTGAATGCATTGAGTACAAAACTATACTATGTATAGCTTTTTAAGAGATGCTAGAGATATTTTGGTGGAAAACATCCCTGTACCACAGTGCTAACTCCAAGTCTCTCTTTCTGGAAGGACAGGGAACATTTAAAATTCAAACTGTAACATTTGGAAGAGGAATGTAGTCATAAGGCTGAGGAAATGAAGGTAACGTTTAGAGATGAATTGATTGATGTCTAGATGGATGAGTGGATTTGGAATGCCTCAGCAGGACAATGCACTTTTGAAACATGTAATCCATGGGTAAACATTTCTACTTTTCCAGCAGACAAGTAGACTTATCTGTGGGAAAGAAACCATATCTGGGTCTGGCAAAGCCCTTGTGTTGTTTATCATAGTCCAGTATTGTAGTTACATGTTAATTTCATTTCTTGAAGGACTGACTCATTGACCTAGCACAGACTGCTGTGAAAATTAGAGCCATGAATGCCAAGAACATAATTACCTATGTTTCTAAGGAGCTTGTCCTAGTAACATATCTGAGTGTTTCTTTGTTCATCTAACAGGAATATTGCACATCTGACTTAACTCTATGGGAAAGAAACAAATCCCGTCTAATGTGCTAATATCCTACAAGGTTCTATACCTTACAACATTCTAGGATCTTTCTGATCGGGAGGATTGGTCCCTAGACTCCTAGACAGGTGATGTTGGTGTGGAAAGAAAGAAACCTCCATGTCTTCACTGTTGCTCATGTAACATTGGGGACTGAATTCCACATGTTCATGTGTCGTTCAGTGCTGGTCAATAAAAGTATCACACACCTTGTTACCCTTTTCCATCCTGCATACCCCCCCATGCTCCTGCCAAAATTGTGTGTTTCACCACTTTCTTTTCTCTTCTGCCTTTCCCCTCAGTTCCCCGAGCTTTGGAGTCCTTCTTCATCTCAATCTCAGGATGTCAGAAATGGCCCGTTTTTGAAATAGGCAGTATAAACACCATTATGCTTCCCTTGAAGGGTCTCTTTCCCACAGCACTTCATAATTATAACAACCAGTAATTATCACTTTCAGTTTTGTAGATTTCTGGAATCTCTGATGTTAGATAGCTTCTATTTGGTTTAGAAGGCTTACAGGAACATTTTTCTCATGTAAGGGAGCCTAAGGCAGTGCTCAAACATGGCCTTGCATTTACTGTAATACATGCGATGCTTATCCAGTACTTGCAGTTCCTGTGTGACTGGCCTGTAACCTACCCTACTCCCACTTCCTCTCCCACTGCACCACGTGGATGTTTTTTCTGCTCATCTGTCAAAAATCTGCCACTATCCTTCCTGTCTCACGAATATGCATGGCCCATGCCTCACACACTGCGGGGGTTCTAGCCTTAGCTAACACCCATTCATTGTGCACATCTCATCTTGGCCAGAACCTCCTGTGCCCAATGAAATAATATTTTTTCTGTTTTTTAATTTCCTCTTATTTTATTCCTGACTTTATATATTTTCCACATATTTTATCTATGTACATACATATCTGTGTATAACCCGAATAAACCTTGAACCATTTTCCTACTGTGAATGTCATTTAAAAAATTATACCTTCATAACGCAAATCAATGTGGGAAATGCACTCAGTATAGCTTATCTTTATTTATTCAAGGACATTGAAAGGATCCAATTTACAACTTCTAGCACATTCCTCACAACTCTTTGTCCTTACTGCCTCATTTTTTTTCCTGATATTCCCAGGAGGCAGGTTCAATACATCTTACTTGCCAGACAAGACAATCCTCACCATGAGCTAGCTCACGAGCTGTGTTTCTGATCTTGTAGGCTTTAACCATTTGAACCAACCCTGCTTCTCAGGCTCGATTGTTTATTTCTTTTTTGCTTTGCCTCCTGGAATTTCCCTCAGCAAAGTGCCGTGGAGCCAGAACTCAGGACTCCCCTGCTTTCTTACATGTCCTCCAACAGGCGCTTGTTAAACACAAAGCCTGGCCATTTTTATGGGCAGAAAGTGCTAAAAGTGGGAGCAAAGACTGTTCAGAGCAAAGAGAGATGGCCGGGAATATTTGCAGACCACTGGGTGGCTGGGTCCCTAATGTTCGTGGTGGTGTCAGGCTGCGGGCCCCAGGAGAACAGGGACCACTTCTGTCTGGTTCACTGGCACATCTCCTAGTCTGGTGCTGGGCCCACAGTAGGTGCTCAGCGATATCAGTTGGATGAACATGTATATGAAGGAGCAATGTTGAAAAGTTGTTAAACTGAGGAGTAGATGCAGTACTAACCTGAAAACACTAGAGGGAGGTCAGAGAAGGACTTTAATAAAATGATTGTAACACAAGTCAAGGTTCAGCTGTGTTTCCTAGGATGGAAATTTTATTCCTTCCTCTTTGTCATAATTTTTTTTTCAAATGGTGAAAAATCTGATACAAATGCTTTTTCTGTTTTTATTACAGGCCGTTGTGGCCCCTACAATGTAGGAATGCTGGTAGATATTTTAAGAAAATAAATACTCATTTGAGTAGAAGTCTCAAGAAATCGCACTGTTTATGAAACAGATAGGCTAGAATTAATACCACTAAAAGTAATCTGAAATGATTTCTGATGCACATGTGAAGGAATGCCAGGTTAAAAAATATTGTGCTTTAAAGAAAATTGCATACCTTGCCAGAATTGAATATATTCAGTGAAAGAATTGATATGATCTCACAAATAGTCATTAACATAATAGTTCATAAAGTATATAAAAGTAGGAAATGACTTAGTATAAGCAGAACTGAGTGCATGTGAAACTCTGGGACAGACTGCTATGTCTGAAAAAGGTATCCAGGGCTTACTCTCTGTTTGACCTTGAACAATAAACTCTTTAAGTATTGTTTCTTCATCTGTAAAATGGAGGTAATAATAGTATGCTGTTCACAGGGGTTTGGTGAGAGCTAGGGAAGCAAATGTATGGGAAGTTCTTAACACAGATATTGGCTCCTGTGTAGTAAGACTTTAATGCCCTTGAGAACTCTTGGGTGGTATTAGGTTGAGGACTTTATGTTAATATACCAAATTTATTAACATTTGCCTGCCTCAGCCATTACTTCTCTTGAGGTTCTCTTTTAATGATAATATTGTGCTAGAATTTTTTTCTTAGACTGCTCCTCAAAATGTTAGGGACTTGAATGTTTTGTGGGGAAGAGTACTTTCTTACTATTTTTGTAATGCTGCTGTGTGCTGGCTCGTCTGGTGGGACAGACAGATAAAGGCCCGGGAGTGGTGTATGAAAGAGTTTGCAGAGCTCTAAGGAAGATTTCAAATGTGAATGGGAAGATGCTGATGGAAGTGCTGTACGTGGAAATTGTGCTGGCATTTAACTTTCAGCTGCATTCGCACTGCAGTTCATAGTAAATCCTCCTTTTCCTTATTTGCTTCACTCTTGGCTTCTATAATTTTGGATCTGGCAGAGTCTTCAGTAAGCAAAAGACTGAGCATGCTACCACACAGGGGGTAGATGACCTTGAGGCAGAGGGTGGAGAAAAGTGAGAGGACTGAGTAGACAGAATTGGAGAATGGTTTAAACAAAGGGAGTGTTCACCTTTTCTTTCACCTTGAGTGCATTAGAGTATTTTCTTTTCCTGCAGATAAATAAAGGTCTGCTGGAAGCTCATTTCCAGATGCTT
Source organism: Sturnira hondurensis (assembly GCF_014824575.4). Lineage (NCBI taxonomy): Eukaryota > Metazoa > Chordata > Mammalia > Chiroptera > Phyllostomidae > Sturnira > Sturnira hondurensis. Next base: position 1,975,101 of record NW_028090025.1, on the reverse strand, counting down.
CAACAAAAAATTAAGTTGACTCTAAAAATAAAATAATCAAAAAGCCCTCAGTGGCCTAAAAGCTATAATGTTTGGAATGATAAAGTTGTATATCAACTTTAAATAGTAAAGATATCCATTAGGTATCACATATATCATTTTGAAAATAATGCCATATCTTCTGTCAGAATTTAAAAGTATCATTTCAGTGATCTAAAATTCTTTTTAATTTAGCTATTCATAAGGAAGACCAAGTCAGCAAAATGTAAAGAGACACTGGGTATAATAACATCTTTTAGCCTTCTAGTTTCCAAGACGTGGGTGGTGGGCCTTGCCTATTGTTTTCACTTACATTAAACTGCAGTAAAGAGACAAAAGAACCTATTCAGCCCTGGCTGGTGTAGCTCAGTGGATTGAGCACGGGCCTGTAAAGCAAAGGGTCACCGGTTCGGTTCCCAGTCAGGGCACATGCCTGGGTTGCAGGCCAGGTCCCCAGTAGGGAACACATGAAAGGCAACCACACATTGATGTTTGTTTCTTTCTCACTCTTTCTCCTTCCCTTCCCCTCTCTTTAAAGATAAATCAATAAAATATTTTTTAAATAATTTTTTTATTTAATTCTTGTTCAAGTACAGCTTTCTGTCTTATATTCCCAACCCTGCCCGCCCCCCGCCCCATGCTCCCCGCCTCCCTCCCATTTCCACCCCCCACCCTTAGTTATTGTCCATGTGTCCTTTATACTTGTTCATGTGAGTTCATCCCCTTTTCCCCTATAAAATATTTTTTAAAAAGAACCTATTCAATTAATCAAATTAATCATTAAAAAAATTCTAAGTTGGAAGTTATACTGAAACAAATGAAAAAGAAATTAATTTGGAACTGCTAGGAAAATGACATGTCGCCAGTATTGGATTCAGTTCCATTTAAAATCAGAACAACTTCTATGTTTTACCATCTGCCTCTCCAGGAACCTTGTGTAATTTGAATACTCTACTCCTTAGAGATTCCTATATGAGGACAGCTTTTGTAAAGGCCATTTAAAGAACATAAAACCAGAATAAATACTGTTGGTGCTTGTCCAGAGATTGAATTAGTACTTAGTGATTATTGAAAAGATAAATTGCATCTGTGATTTAGGGACTCAAGTATTCCATTTGAACTTCTGTCCTCTGCAAAACCACACAGAAGTTCAGCAAAGAGTTTTCTACCCTCCGCGACAGATGAGCAAATGGAGGCTCAGAGAAGGCAAGTTATTGGCCGACTCATCTTACCTGAAAATTGCTCAGAGCTGGATTTGAAACCCATAATTCTATAAACTGCTGGTTTGGGGATAAAACACTTATTAAACAAAATAGGCCTGATGTTTGAAACAGCAATTATCTGTCTGATAAATTTACATGTACTAGTTATACATTAAGCTGAGCTAGGTAGCAGGCAGGTGACATGTGCTGGCAAAGTATGTGCTTTACTTTTTACATCTCCTCATATGTGTGTGTGTACATCTCCTCATCACCTCTGTAGAGATTTTAATTAAGTTTAAGCTTTAGTTTGTGGAAAATGTATGAATGTTATGATGTTTTAATGGCCTATTTTGTTGACTGTTCTGAAGCTCCCCACAGACACAGACACAGATTTTCCATCTTACAGTCCCACGTCCTGCACAGTGTCTATTCAACGAGTGAGTGAACACCGAAGAAGGAATGTCCAAGAAGTAAAAACAAACAAACAACCCCCCCCAAAATATAGATTAGATCTTGATTTCAGAAAAAGAAGTATTGATATGCTTTAATCAAGGTTTTACTGAAACTGATTTCCATGATAGGATATAAGATTTTCCTCAAGATAGCATATTTGGGTGGTAGACACTATTGAGATACCTCTGATTACTCTCTGTTCAATCTTGATGGAAGAATACTTTCAGTCTTAAGAATACTAATTTGCTATTTACTGATGTAATCTTTAACATGTATCAAATACTGTGACTGAGTTAAAATGTCAAGTAACACATGGTCTTTTCCCATTTGAAGTTCACAGAACATACCCAGGCAAATGTGCAAGTCAAGTCAAGTGATAGATACTTAGATTGTCCCTATACCATATACCGGGGGCTCAGAGGAAAGAGCCCCATCTATCAGGGGTAGGGTTGTGAGCTTGATTGGGTGAGAACAATGAGTATGAGATGAGCTGTAACAAATGTTTTAGTTACATTCTTACCTCTTTTTTTCAAACCGTGGCCAATGTGAAGTGGGTAATCAGACAAGATCCCTGTTTCCTTATCTTGTTCCTCTGTTAATAGACCTTGCCTCTCTTTCTCAATGGGAAAAGATACCATTTTTTATTCGACCTAGGTCTTGAAATCAAACTAGGATGCAGCTTATGGAGAAATAGCCAGGGTGAAGAGCAGGAATTATTTCAAGACCAATTCTGAAGGAAGTTAGTAACACTGAACGTTTGGAGTGATATACAGGATGGGACAAAAGTAGGTTTACAGTTGTTTCTAAGGAAAATAATACAATAATTAATAAATCATAATGCAAGAGTAAATGCTATGTTTTACATACTCACAACTGTAAATCCATTTTTGCCCCACCCTGTAGTATTTAGGTAGTGGAGCTGTGGTCAAAGGGATGAGTAAACTTGACAGAAGCGATAAAATAATGTTTACAGCTTGGAGAGGTGGGATTGATTAAGGACATGCTTAAATATCAAAAAGCAAATTGGATACATTTTCAGAAGATAGCTAAAATTTAATTAAATTTGATGAAAATGTGAAAATATCTATTTTCAGCTTTTGAAACATATATATTTATGTTTATATTTATATGTCTGAGGAAATATATAAAATCTATTCTGTAAAAACTTTTGAAATATGTAAATAAGTGATTGCATCCAAATTTGCCCTTATTTCTGGATATGCTTGAAACATCCTAAAACATCCTATTTCTTTTCTATCTTGAATTTTGACATCCAATTAGTTAACATGCCTGCTAATTCTGCTCATGTTAAGTTAGTGTTTTTATAACAAAGCACCCTCAAAACATAGTGTCATGATAGAAGAGAAAGGAACACTTACAACTCATTTGGTACAGTCAGAATTGCCTCAATACTAAAAGCAGACACAGGCATTCTAAGGAAATGATATACAAATGTTGATTATATATAAAAGAAAAGGAGTCAATATAATACTAACAAACCAAATCAAGAAACACATAAAAAGTATTATACACCCAGACCAACCGGGGTTTATCTCAAGAATGCAAGGGTGGTTTGACATGAGAAAAAGCAATCAGTATAACAAACACATCATATTATTGGAACAGAGGACAAAGACCACATGATTATTTCAATAGATTCAGGAAAAAACGTTTGACAACATTTTCATGATAAAAACACTCAACAAAAGAAGAATAGAAGAAACTTTCCTCAACCTGGTAAAGTGTATCTTTGAAAAGCCTGATGCAAAATTAATATATATTGTTGAAAGACTGAAAGATTTTTCCCAAGATCAGGAACAGGACAAGGATGTCTATCCCCATCACTAAATTCCACTATATACCAGAGGTTCTAGACAAAGCAGGTAGGCAAATAAATAAATAAATAAATAAATAAATGGGATTGATACTGCAAAGGAATAAGTAAAATGATCTATTTTCAGATAACATGATTTTACATATAGAAAACCCTAAGGAACCCATCTTCCTCACACACAAATATAACTACTAAATGAGGTTTGCAAGTTTATAGGCTACAAGGTCATTAAACAAAGTTTAACTAGGTTCCTATAATATAGCAATAATTGAGCAAAAATGCATTTAATAAAATAAGCCCATTTATAAATACTGTCAAAAAGAATAAAATATTCCATTTAACTTATAAATGAAATGCAAGATTTGTGCAAACTTTTGTTGAGAGAAATTCAGTAAATTCTAAATTAATGGAAATGCATTTGTGTTTATGGATTAAAAGACAATGTTGGGAAGATGGCAACACTCCCCAAACTAGTGTACAGATGAAATGCAATCTCTATTGAAATTACAGCTGGTCTGTTGCATATATTAACAATCTGAGCTTAAAATTAAGTAAATGAACCCACTCTAGTCAAAACAATCTTAAAGAACTGAATTATAAGATTGATGCTTCTCAATGCCAGAATTATGACACAGTTACTGTAACCCAGATAGTGTGGTGCTGGCTTAAGACTAGATACCTACATCAATAGACTAGGATAAAGAGCCCAGACATAAACCTTTATATTTATGATCAATCAATTTGTCAAGACCATCCACTGAGGAATCAGGCTTTCCAGCAAATGGTGGTGAGACAAGTGAATATACACATGTAAATTAATGAAGTTGGACCCATACTTCACAATGCATACAAAAATTAATTCAAAACGGATAGCAGACCTAAAATAAGTTGAAACTGTAAAATTCTTAGAAAGAAATGTAGAGTGTAAATCTTTGAGTCCTTGAATTGCTAATGATTTCTTAGCCATTACACCAATATCACAAGTGAAAAAAAACTACATCAAAATTAATAACTATGTGTAGAAATGATACCATCAAGATAATGAGGATACAATACACAGAATGGGAGAAAATGTTTGAAAACTGTGTATCTGATGAGGGACTTTTCTCTAGAACATATAACGTACTCTTGTAACTCAATAATAGTAAAATAAATAACCCAATTAAAAATGGGTAAAAAACTTGAATAGACATTACTCCAAAGAAGATATAGAAATCGCTGATTAAATACACAAACAAGATCCTCCACATCATTAATAAGGAGGATTAATAATATTAGTACTATTATTAATATTACTGAGTATAATGAGATACTCATTATAATGAGATATAATGAGATAACTTCATACCCACAATCAGTCTATATTACGTCTTGGTGGGGATGTGAAGAAATTGGAATTCTAATATGCTGTGGATAGCACTATAAAAGAGTGCACCCACTTTGGAAAACAGTTTAGTAGTTCTGTAAAGTTGTAAATATACAATTATCATATGGCCCAGAAAAATTCATTGCTAGAGAATTTAAAAATTCATATCCAAGAGAGGTTAAAACTTATGTCAGTACAAAAACTTGTGTAAATATTCATAGCACCATTATTTGTAATAGCAAAAAAGTGGAAAACCCGAACATATGTCAATTGAAATATACAAATAAAACATGGTGTAACCATACAATGGAATATTATTCTACCAGAAAAAGGAAATATTGATCCATGCAACAAAATATTATGCAACCTTGAAAATATTATGCTAAGTGAAAGAAACCAGGCACAAAGACCACTTATGGTATCATTATCTTTATAAAATGTCTAGACTTGGAAAATCCAAAGAGACAGAAATTAGATTAGTGGCCAGAGGCATTCCAATTGTTCTGGGTTTATTTTCCAAACGACATAACTGATATCTACATGCCTTCATGCTGGACATTTTATTACTATAAAAATAAAGCATGCCCCTTTCTCTTTCCTAATCTGGTTATGTCATTGTGTAATTGGGACTTCCTATCTATCTTTTTTGCCCAGTTCAGATGAGTCCCTTACATCCCTAATCAGAATGAATTACTCTCTCACAGAATATTGTGTTTTCATAGCACTGCATAAAATCACTTTGATTTGGCATAAACAGTTGCGCCAAATTTAGCTAAGATTTTCATATCTGCCTTCCTTCCTCCAAGGTCTATAAATTACTTGAGAATGGGACCTGTGCACTTTTGTTCATCATCTTATCCAAGTTAGCCTTTTGGGAAAATATTTTTTTACCTAATGGTCTTTAAGTAACTATTTATTAAATTGAATATTTGAAGAGTAACATGCTAAAATGAAAATTGAATATACAGTGGCCATTAAGAAGAAAACCCATCCACCTTCTCTGTATTTTATGTCTGAGGATCAGGATCAATTAGCAGGCATTCAAAAAAAAATGAAATGTTTTGAACTAACTACAACCACAATTTGTCCTGAGGATTCTAATTTATTCACTGTTATGTTATATTTTTTGATAGTTGAGAAAACATTTAGTGAATAGCATGTATTCTATCTTCTTTTTTTGGCTTAATCTTACCATTTGGTGATGGATCAGATGATGATAATGACTTGGGAATCCAATCACAGGCAGCTGTACTTTTTCCCTGGTTCTTGTGTAAATCAGTCTCTGAATGAGTTCAGCTGGAGGTTCTTACTTCTGCCCCTGAAGGTGCAGAAGGAAAAGTACTATTAGAATCTAATTTATTATCTCCTTATTTTTTAATTAGATGGAAATACAGGAAAATGTCAGAGAGGAGCTAAAGTATTGCTTAAGCTCTTCTACTATTTGTATACTGTATATGTTGTTTAAATTTTTTATCCTCATCCAAGGGCATTTTTTCATTGCTTTTAGAGAGAGGAGAAGGGAAAGAGGAAGGGAGAGAGGGAGAGAGAGAAGCACTGATTCGAGAGAGAAGCATCAACTTGTTGCCTCCTGAAAGCTCCTGGACTGGGAATTGCACATGCCCTGACCAGGGATTGAACCTGCAACCTTTCTGTTAATGCACAACACTTCAATGCAACTGACCCACCCCAACCAGGGCTACGCTATTTTATCGATGGATTGATTAAACAATCAAGTGCCAGTAAGGGAGGATCCAAAGATAAGTAAGGCTAAGTCTGTAGTCATAGTTTAGTGGAGAAAAATGAAGAAATCTAAAATTTATATTTTGCCAAAGGAGTGTGTACGATGTAATGTAAGTAGACCAAAGTAATTGAGCTTGGGGAAAATACTTCTCCATCCTTCTGTATTTTATTGGTATATATCATTTTCCTTTTATTTTTATACTTATGGTATCCCCACTCTAGGATTTGACTCTAGGGCATTTTTTCCTCCAATTGATACATGTTGCATGGTGATATTACCCACAACAGTGGCTTTCATGGCTGTGATATTATGATCCATAGGAAATATGTACTTGGTCTTTGTTCCCATTTTTGGCACAGAGCTCCTAAAATCCTTGGAACTTCTGAAGGAATGAAACCGTAAAGCTATCTCTTGCTATGTTATTGAGGAGACTTTTAGAAAGCACCTAAGGACAGGCACCCTGTTGACAGAGGAGCTAACCGAGTGACTGGAAGACTCCAACTTTCAGTCCTATCTTTCCTGATCTCATGGAGGAGAGAGTGGATGAAGGATTGAATCACCTGCAAGTACCTCCAGGGCAAACTAAAAAAGATGGAGCCAAGAGAGCTTTTGAGTTGGTGAGCATGTGATCCATAGTATAGACCCTATAAAAAGAGTTGAGAGAACAATAGAAGAAGAAATACTTAAAGACTGGAGCCCATACCCACTCTATCCTATGTTCTCTCCAGCACCAGCAGAAGCCCTGTGAACAGCGGGAGCATTATGAATACTTGTTTAATTAATGAATGATGGCTTTATGGGATAGAAGGTCAAGACAACTTGAACAACTCCTATCTATACTTTAAAAAATTCTATTGTAGACATTACCTAGGCTTATCACACCCAAATAATAACTTACAGTTTTTCCTCCAAATCGCTTCACTGTCTTCCACTCTGCTGCTTCCTCCATCTCTCCGATCCTGCTGATGACCTCAGCAAACACACAAGCAGTTAGAAACCTGGCAACCAGTCAGTTTCTCCCTTTTTCTCTCGTGCTGAATCTCGCTTCCCGTTCCCGCAATCCCCAAGTTATCACTTCCAGAGAATTTACCCAGTCTGCTCTTTTTCCTCTGCCAGTACTCAGTTTCAAGTCCTTATTATCTCTGGCTTGGACTGATGTAAGAGCTTTTTATTTATTTCCCTGCTGTCCATCTTATTTTCCTCAAACCTGTCCTTCTCAGAGTCCCATGATTTAACTCACCTGTTTCAAATCTGCTAGCCACTCTCCATTAGCTTCATGATAGGTCTTCATTTGGGGGGATCGGGGACCCCTTTGAAAGTTTATGGACCCTTTCCTGATAGTCTATGGGACTTTATGGGATTCCAGAGTAAATAAACCTGACAGAGATGGTGAAGCTTTAATACCATATGCAATGTGCTTTGTGGTTTACCCTGTCCATCTCTATAGGTTCAACTCTAGGCACCTCATATCTTCAATGCAAATGTTCCAGAATATCAACTGGTTGATAGCAGCCTCAATGCACCATGTGTTTGCTGGAGGTGCCCCGTCCTGGGAACCACCTTTTCTTACCTCTTCTATGCTTTCATGATTCCCTGTTTATAGTTTACCTTTGCAATGACTGTATTGTATTATAATTGCCTATTTACCATGCTAGGAAATCAGTTGAAAGGAACAGAGTACTGTATTTGTATGTATACACTGGCATAAAATTTGTAGCACATCAGTCAGTGAGCTACCTTAATTGTATGCACCTTGGAAATCTTTCTTTTACTATACTTCTTGCTGCTGTCTTAAGAACTACATAACTTTTTGCAACACTTAAAAAAGTTTGATATAATTTGGATAAGGTAAAATGCACAAATCTTACATCTCATGAAATCTTTATATCTCTCTATATTTTCATATCCACCATCCAGATCAAAAGAAACATTTCCACTATTTTAGAAAGTTCCCTTGTGCTCCCTTTTTAAAACTTCTATAATGATAAATTAGTTTTCCCTGCCCTTGAATTTCATGTAAATGAAATCATATATTTCACACCCTTAAAATATTCCCCATCAGGTTCATGTGAAACTTTTATTTCAGTGATATTTCTTCACACCCAGTTATACTGTAACCAACTTTAAACCACTTAATTAATACCTCTACATTGGGGTCTAGAGATGTGTATCAACATTCCCTGTGCTCTGGAAATGATTCTATATTATTATCAATTATGTAATTGCTAGCAGCTATAATATGTTAAATTTTTAAAAGTTTATTACAGTTGCTATAGCTTAGCAATTTATTTCATGAGAATGTAAAATTCCATTCTTCTCTACCACCCTTACATCCCATGTCTAAAAATATATGTCTTCCCTCTATGAAGTCCTACTTCCTGTCTGTAAATATTTTGTTAAGACTTTCCTTCTCTCTACATTTATGGTTGGCTAATCCTGCACACTGTAACCTCTGCTATGATGTATAAGCTGGGTATTAGAGTAAAACATCATTCTATTAGCATCATATTAGCATTTTGAGAGGAAACCCAGGAAGGACATAAATACACTATAATGAGATGCAGTAGGCACTGAAGCAATAAATCAGTGCAGCTCACCTAAACACAGAACAAAGGAGTACAAGACACAGAAAGGGAGGCAGCCTACCTGCCTTTGATTCCTGAGTTCTTATTTCCTGCCTCATTTTACCCACTTTCTTATCTTCTGTACCTCTTTTCTTTGTTATGTGCATCTTCCTTTCTCTCTCCTCTCCCTCTGTGCATAAGTAGTATATAGAGTGGAGTTAATCAGATGAAGAAGGTTGCAGTTTGAGAAAGGCACTAAAGAATGTGCCAGACAGATGGAGAAGTATGTGCTAAAGGTTGAGGGTCCCTGGCATGCTCAAGAATCAAACATTAAAAAAAAAGTCATGACCACTGAGCAGGAGGTGATATGCCAGTGATTGAGTGTATGGTGGATGCTATGGTTTGAAAGTCTTGGTGAGTCATGTGCTTTTATGGCTCTGTGATCTGGGACATCTGCTTAGTCTTTGTGCATCAGTTTATTCATTTGTTAAAAAAATATTAGTACCTACCTACTGCATAAGTCTCTTATAAAGATTAAATGACTTGATACCTCTAAAGTAATTAGAATCATGCTGGGCACATAATGAACACCTTTTAATTGTTTGCTATATAAAATCAAGCTTTAAGAAAAGTTTGAAGTCACTTCTTAGAACTATTCATGTAGAAGTTTATTTATAATTTAATTTTTATTTATAATTTAATTTAACTAACATGGATATTTATTCTGGAAGTGCTAAAGGGAATATCAGTACATATATTTATTTTTTGACTACTTGTATTTTAGGACTGTTCCAATATTTGAGATTGAAGCTACATTGAAGAAGAGAGGAAGGAATACCAAAAATATTGGGTGGTCATAAAGTCCAACTGGGTTATTCTGTAAAATAAAAAGCACATTTTTCATTTTCACCAGTAACTTTATTGATTTGGATATTTGAGAATGTTAGCTATCTTCCTTGATTGGCTTCTAGTGGGTAGAGGCCAGGGGTGCTACTAAATGTCTTTCAATGAATAAGACAGACCCACAGCAAAGTATTATTTGGCCATAATGTCAATAGTACCAAGAAACTTTACAAACTGCTTTTGACATGTTTAATCAGTCATAGTATTTGACTGCATCCATACATTATACACATCCTTTTTTTCATTTCAGTTGTGTTTTTACATTTCTTGAAATAATAAAATATAATACACCAAAAATGTTGCATATTTTTACCATCATCAATATTAAAATGCACAGAAATTAATCAATTTTGATGTTTTTTTAAATGCACACTGATTTGGCAGCTGTCACAATCTAATGTGACAAAATTGTTTAGAATAAAGTTAAAGATAGCTAAACACTATTAGAGCCATCATATGGTAAAAACTAAACTAACTTTTTGGCCACCCAATACTAAGGGGGATTATTTCAAATGACTTTGGCATCCTAAACTTATTTTTTCTGATGCCAGTTCTGGGTCCATAAATTTGTGCTTCTAGAGAAGAGATACTTCTAGGATTGGTGACATAAGATAAATGAAAGGAATAGTACATTAGATCAGATCAAAGTCTACCCTGTGAGGACACTGGGGAAAGGGTGAGTGAGGGGTCTGAAGAGAGAAGCTTGTAAAGAAGCAAACAGAAAATACAGGGAAGGAGTTTTTGCATAGGCATTGGAGGAACTTCTATTTTGCTTGGAGAAGGACACACACTCTGCTCTTCTTATTTACTATGGCCTTTGCTCTGGCCACCAGAGCAATTCAATCTGCTTGGGATTCTTCTATGGTTTCTCAAACACACTATCATTCTTACTGCTTTCTGCTCCAGTCACTTTCTGCAATCAGATATTCATAAATTTCAAATCATCTCCATCTCTGGCATTAAAATTTCCCATCTCTTTATGATTTATGAGAACAAATAACACCATCTTCCTCCTTGCCCCTAATCTAATCTCTGATGACTTCTCTAGATGCACCTCTCACCTGGCCATTCCATGTACTTCTTTAGCCATACGAAACTTTTTTGAAATCTGAGCATGACATAAACATCCTCAGATTCCCTCTGCCCATTTTCTTTACCTGATTTCTTTCTATTCGCATACAGTTGTCTGCTTAGGTACCACTTCTTCGGGAACATGCTCCAAATCATTAAGCTTTGGTTGTCTGTCCCATAATACCATGTACTTATAATATTATTGATAGTTTTTCCATAATTTATATTTTCTGATCTACAATCTTTGTAAGCTCCATATGACAGTGTTTAGTCTGATTCATAAGTGTTGTAATGCACAATGCACAACTATTTTCAGGATGGATAGAATTCTCTGGAGTTATGTTTTTAGTGCCTGGCATATAGTAAACATGGAATAAATATTTATCATTCATGAGTTTTATAAGTCATTGATACAGGCAAGTCTGTACCAAAGGCTGGCAATATATTCAGGGAAAATCACTGCTTTTGCTCAGTAAGGAGCAAAGGACATTTTGTTGAGTACCTAGCCTGTGAATACTATTCCTGTGCAATAGATACTATTGTCTACATTTTTTATCTGAGGAATTTCAACCTCAAACACATAGCCTCACCCCAGGGAGTGCCAGAGACACAATTCTTATCCAAGGATGCTCACTGATGTGAACACAAAGAATGGTGATCCAGTGGAGCAGCCTTGTTGATGGAAATGTGCCATTCTTCTAGGGTTTCATTAGCCTAGCCCAGTATAGGCTGAGTGTACTTGTGATTATTGCTTCATTCTAAGAAGTTCTTCCAACTCCCCATATGAGTGCTAAGGAGAGAGAAAGGTAGAGATAGAGATAAGGAGAAAAAAGGGGAAGAGAGAAGTGAACAGTAAAGGACTGGAAGCTTCTGATAGGAAATATGAGGTCATGGGTCAGAAACAGATTGTCTTCTACTCACAGAGCATCCACGCACTTGGATTCCTGAGCCTCAGTCCCCACAAGATGATGCAGTGACACAGCCTGATCTTACCCTATATGGCTGAAGAGAGAGAGAAAACAGGAGAGAAACCACAGAATTAGAGAACTAAGCTCTTATATGCTTTTGGCACATCTTCCTATTTTTTGAAAAAGAGAGAGAATGTGAATGTAAATAAACCCTCTTCATAGAAGAGAGGAGAAAGTTTCCAGCTTCATCACTCTGAAATGTAGGCAAATGAGTGTAGAGTGGAAATTCCCTAAATCTTGCTAGAGCTATATCACTATGTCTAAGTTGAGAAGAGTCTGTAGGTTATATGGCCTCCAAATGAATTTTAAAAGTGCATAGAAATTGAATAAATAAGTAGTGCATATACAGTTTGAGTATGTGTGGTTAAATTGTAGATAAGAACACTGTTCAACTAAAAAGTCATATTTTGAAGGACCATATCAGTTGTTAGAATTGAAGGAGAGGCTCCACATTTAACTATTTCAGCCTTCTTTTCATCCTTTGTAAGAATATTGAGGTTATATTTTAGGCCATTAATGTACTTCAGATACTGCCCTCTGACAGTTGAGTATAGATCTTCCCAAGAATTTGAGCCTTATTTCTCAACTCTCTCTCTTTTAGGTCATCAACAATTTCTATGTTAATCTTTATCATCCATAAAAGTTCATTCACTAATCTCCATTGTTATATAAAGCTGAAAACTCCTTCAAATAGATTAAACAACAAGGCAGACCATACTTTATGGTTTGCATACATGCAGTCATATTATACACATGCACATAAACCTAGGCACAATGATAAAAACAAACTAATTACTGTTCATGTTTTATTTACAGTGAAGATGTACAACCTCTTCTTTGAGCTCAACTCTGGTGAGGTAAACCAATACCTGCAAATAGGCAAGTGCCATCCTAGAGAGTTTTAACACATATGCTGTAGATATTTCAAACTGGTATTAACATTCAAGTGAATAAATTTGCAAATGTTTTACAAATTTTCTTTCCTAGGTGCTTAATTTAATTGATACTTGTTAGAATTCAGGGCATTTCATTTTGATTAGAGAGAAAAGATCACAAAGGGAATGTGGTTAATCAGATGACAATTAGAGCATTTCATATTGTATGTGTAGATATATGTCCATTTCAGTGCACATATATATGTTATTATATTACTCTATATTGCATTATATAAATAACAGTTTTCAGTCTTTTGGAATAATTTTTAATTGTGTTCTTTTTTTAACTTTACATTGCTGTTCTATGAAAATATCAGTATAAATGCTGATAAGTAATCTCCCATCCTTATAGTATATATTTACATTTAGGCACTGAAGCAATGCTGAGCCAAGTTAGCATCCTTATTGCTCTGCTGACACAGAGAGATCAGTCCATTTTCCTTTTCAGCAATGCAGATCTGTATTGCAATTTTCTTCTCTGTTCACCCCACTATGGCCTACAACTAAATTAAATGTCCACTTGTCTTGGCAAGAAACTCGTAATGCTGGTCAAAGGTTAGAAGTCCTGAATTTGATGATCAGTGTTCTAAAAGACTCACTGAAATCGAGATCAGCCCTAACAGTTGGCAGACTGTAGAAGGAGACATGATTAGAAAGGCATGGATCTGACCCATCAGGCAAGGCAGGCTTGATCCTGGTCCTGAGGCACTTGGGGGATGAACAGTGAGATTGATTTTCTAGCAGGAACCAAGTATATTTATGCCCTTTTTTCTTGACAACTCACATCTTCCCTTCTTTGCACCCTTTAGAAAAAGACCATCCTATAGGGTCTTAGGTTATTAAACCAGGGAATTGTTCCCAAGAGAGAAGGGCTTGACTTTATTCACCCAGAAGTAGTCAATATTTGTGATAGGTTATACTATGGATTTAATTCCCAGCCATTTGTGTGGGCCACCTGTGTGTTAAAGTCCCTAAACTGTGTGTGATTTGCCTCATTAAAGTCTAATATTTATAAGCCCCAACCTATTCCCAGAGCAGAGACAAAGATGCTTGTGTCACAAAGCTTGAATGTGAATTATAGACAATTTGTACATGTGATTTATAGACTCATTTGGAATACTTATATAAGTAACCTATGCGCATACACAATACCTAAACTAGTGGTATTTGTAAACTTGAATCTTAATTCCATCATGTAATAATGTGTGAAAAATGCAGAACTACTAGATTTAGTGACTACAAAAAACTGGTATAAATAGTAGATTCCTCCAAATAAGAGTCTAAATGGAGTAGTATCTAATCTGTGAGTTTTCACTAGGAAAACTATTTGAAACCGTGTATTACACATATTCTACTTTAACATGTATTTAATAATAAGCAAGTGTGTGATTTTTAAGTTATTGTCACTAGTTTCATTTTAGTTTCTTTTCTTAGCAGCGCTGGAAAATAATTAGGCCATATTTAAAGAAATCTGGTGTTTCATGATGCTAACATTTAAAAAAATACTTGTTTTTTTATTAGAAATATGGTTTGGTATATAAAAGAAAAAAAGAAATTTTCTTATTATTACAAATTGCTTTTGAAATACTGTGTGTAACACTCAGTGAGAAAATATTTTCATTGTTATAATTCTGAAAGAAAATAAAATATTTGTGCTTTATTAGTGTGTAAAGTTTTGTAGCAATTAAAAACAACCCCTGCTTTCAAATATATGATTTTATTTTTTACTTGATTATGTTTTGCAAAATACATAAATTATTAATAGTATATAATGCAATCTAGGTCTTTCATTGCTACCATCATTACTCTCTCTAGTATTAAATTTAACATTTCAAAGAACCTTGGAATGATCATGTTATGTCCTAACAATGAGTTGAGTTTTGTAGGCGTGAGCAGAGGTCAAGAAATTTTTGACCTGGCTATTCCATTGCCAGGACTATACCCTAAGAATCCTGAAACACCAATTCAACAGAACCTATGCACCCCAATTTTCACTGCAGCACAGTTTACAATAGCAAAGTGCTGGAAGCAACCTAAAAGCCCATCAGTAAATGAGTGGATCAAAAAAATGTGGTACATTTACACAATGGAATACTGCACAGCAGAAAGAAAGAAGGAGCTCCTACCCTTCATGATGGTATGGATGGAACTGGAGAGCATTGTGCTAAGTGAAATAATCCAGGTGGTGAAAGACAAGTACCATATGATCTCATCTATAAGTGGAACCTAATCAAAAAAAGAAAAAAGGAAACAAAATATAACCAGAGATATTGAAATTAAGAACAAACTGACAGTAACCAAAGGGGAGGTGGGAAGAGATAATGGGGGGAAAGGAAGGGGAGTTATCAGGAAACAAATGTAGAGGACACATGGACAAAGCCAAAGGGAGGTAGCATTGAGGGTGGGAGGTGGAAATGGCTGGAGTTGGGGGGAGTCGTGGGGGGAAAATGGAGACAACCGTACTTGAACAACAATAAAAAAAAGAATTTTAAATTAACATTATTTTTGTACTTTTAAAGACAGTAAAATTAACAGATCCAAAATTATTTTTGCCTGTATTAATGCCTTAATGCCTGCATTTGTAGTGAATTGCTGTTTGATAATGATAAAAATATGAAGAAGAAAATACATGAAGATGTGTTTTATGTGGTTAAACATAGTTTTACCAGTGTTCTGATCATGAATATGTGATTTCCAGAGACAAAAAGATTAACTTCTTAATCTGGGGAATTATATGTACATACAGTTCACATATGTGAAACAGATTCTAAGTACTTTCATAATGCTAAGAATAATTTTTGGGGGGATAGATTCCTTTAACTCCTATCAGTTGTTTTTGAAATCTGTGTTTCCAGTTTTGTAATTTCTAGCACATTTCACTGTGCTGGCTTGATTAATTGTATGTATTTCACCAGACTGTAAGCAGTTTGAAGGCAAGAATGAAGTCAAATGTATGTCAAATAGCAAAAAGAATGACTGTCAACTACTTGATGGAATAAATGAGTAAATGAGTAATAATGAGCCCCTGGAGTGTGTGGAGAGATGTTACGGTTTACCAAGGAGTTGGCCAGAGTTCTTACAAGGACAGGGTTTAATTACAGAATAACATTTTTAGGGTACAAATCAATCATATTTTCAATAACTTTTTTTTTGCCAAGAGCACACCATGGTTCTCTTTGTCTCATGTAATTTCGTTTTTTCCATTCAAAGAGTAGATAGTGTCATAGAACTCATTTGCATTAAGATGTTTATTGAGATAACTATATGGCAGCATTTAATTTTCAGAAAACTAAGAAAATCATGTATTTAAGAAAAGTATGTGAACAACATATCTGTTAGGGTGGTTGGTGACATGGGCTGTGAAAGAATTCACAAAGAGAAGAAAGTGCAGAGAGTAAAGGCTTTATTTTTACTTTCTCAAGAGAGGGAAAGTGCTGTGTGTGAGATGGATACCAGCACCAGCACTGAGGGGTTTACAACAACGAAGCAAGGGGATAAGCTATCACCTTCAATAGGATGTTTTCATCCCAAGATTCGGAGAGACTAACCGATCCATCACTGGCCGTGAAGTTGGTGAGGAGGAGAATGTCCGCAGAGACTGGAGAGACAGAGACATCAGAGTCCTGTCTCCAAACCTCACAGAGGTTAGGAGGTCACCCTGGGTTGAGTTTCTGCTGCTCACTGGTCCCCTAGTCTCAACTCTCAAGAGGATGGAGGAGAGGGAGAAATAGAGAACGTTCCCATAGGAGCCACCAAAATGTTAGGGTGGTTGGTGACATGGGCTGTGAAAGAATTCACAAAGAGAAGAAAGTGCAGAGAGTAAAGGGTTGTTTTTGCTTTCCCAAGGGAGGGAAAGGGCTATGTGTGGAGACAGATGTGCAACAGCACCAGCACTGAGGGGTGGGGGCTGTGAGTTTTTATCTGGTAATGGGATGGTTGTAGAGCAGGATGTTTCAGTTAGTCTGAAACTTGTTTCAAAGTTATCTTTGGGTGAAGGATCCTCTGTGAGGTCCGGTCACTGTGGCCTGGTGTGTCCTGTTTCATGGGTTCCCAGAGCCTCTGCACCTTCAGAGAAGTTCCAGTAATTTTCTAGTCCTGAAGATAAAGGCTCATAAAACAATTAGGGTCAGTAGTGCTTAGAGGTCCAGCCAGCTCTGGGAAAGAGGGTGTTAGAAAGTGGCTTTTGTGCTATCAATACCTGTGTGTTAAGAGGAGAGGTATCTAGATTGATAGCGCTTTCCTCAAAGAGACACTGGACAACATTCACATAAACTCAAAATTACTGTGTGGATATATGAAGGATGTGTATTGAGGTAAAAGGAGAAAACCTTGCTTTCTGGATAACTGACATAAATAGTTGTGTCTTGAAGTTTATTAGGGAACATTTTTATTTTATGTTATTTTAAATATATTTTATGAACTATGCTATTACAGTTGCCCCATTTATTTCTCCCCTTTATTCCCCTCCACCCTGCACACCCCCTCCCACCCATATTCCCCCCCTTTAGTTTATGTCCGTGGGTCATGCATATAAGTTCTCTTGCTTCTACGTTTCTTATACTATTCTTAACCTCCCCCTGTCTATTTTCTACCTACCATTTTTGCTACTTATTCCCTGTACCTTTTCCTCCCTCCCCTTTCCACTTCCCCACTGAAAACCCTTCACATGACCTCCATTTCTGTGATTTTGTTCCTGTTCTATTGTTCCCTTAGTTTATTTTTGTTTTTTTTTTATGTTCAGTTGTTAATAGTTGTGAATTTGTTGTCGTTTTACTGTTCATATTTTTTATCTTCTTTTTCTTAGATAAGCCCCTTTAATATTTCATATAATAAGAGCTGGGTGATGATGAACTCCTTTAACCTGACCTTATCTGGGAAGCACTTTATCTGCCCTTCCATTCTAAATGATAGCTTTGCTGGATAGAGCAAGCTTGGATGGAGGTTCTTGCCTTTCATGACTTGGAATACCTCTTTCCAGCCCCTTCTTCCCTGTGATGTTTCTTTTGAGAAATCAGATGATAGCCTTATGGGAACTCCTTTGTAGGTAACTGTCTTCTTTTCTTTTGCTGCTCTTAAGATTCTCTTCTTATCTTTAATTTGTCTAATGTGATTATTGTGTGTCTTGGTGTGTTTCTTCTTGGATACAATTTCTTTGGGACTCTGTGAGTTTCCTGGATATCCTAGAAATCTATTTCCTTTGCCAAATTGGGGAAGTTGTCCTTCATTATGTTTTCAAATAAGTTTTCAATTTGTTGCTTTTCCTTTTCTCCTTCTGGCACCTCTATGATTCAGATGTTGGAATGTTTAAAGATGTTCTGGAGGTTCCTAAGCCTCTCCTCATTTTTTTAAAATTCTTATGTTTTTATTCTGTTCTGGTTGAATGTTTCTTTTTTTTACTTCTTGTTCAAGTACAGTTTTCTGTCTTATATTCCCAGCCCTGCCCCCACCCCAGTGCTCCCCACCTCCCTCCCATTTCCGCCCCCCCACCTTAATTATTGTCCATGTGTCCTTTTTACTTGTTCATGTGAGTCCATCCCCTTTTCCCCTGTGATTCTCTCCCCTCTCCCCTCTGGTTCCTGTCAGCCTGTTCTGTATTTGAGTGTCATTGGTCATATTTTGCTTGCTCATTTGTTTTGTTGTTTAGATTCCTGTTAACGGTGATATCATATGGTATTTGTCTTTCACCGCCTGGCTTATTTCACTCAGCATAATGCTTTCCATTTCCATCCATGATGTTGTAAAGGGTAGGAGCTCTTTCTTCCTTGCTGCAGCATAGAATTCCATTGTGTAAATGTACCATAGCTTTTTGATCCATTCTTTTACTGATGGGCATCTAGGTTGCATCCAACCCTTGGGTATCATAAATTGTGCTGCTATGAACATTGAGGTGCATAGGTTCTTTTGGATTGGTGCTTCAGGGTTCTTAGGATATACTCTTAACAATGGGATTGCTGGGTCAAAAGGCATGTTCATTTTTAGTTTTATGAGAAAACTCCATACTGTTTTCCATAATGGTTGTGCCAGTCTGCAATCCCACCAACAGTGAACTAGGGTCCCCTTTTCCCCACAACCTCTCCAGCACTTGTTGTTTGTTTCTTTGTTTATGATAGCCATTCTGACTGGTGTAAAGTGGTATCTCATTGTGGTTTTAATTTGCATCTCTCTGATAGCTAGAGATATCGAGCATCTTTTCATGTGTCTCTGGATCCTCTGTATGTCCTCCTTGGAGAAGTGTCTGTTCAAGTCCTTTGCCCATTTTTTAATTGGGTTGCTCATCTTCTTTGAGTGGAGTCAAGTGAGTTCTTTGTATATTTTGGAGATTAAACTTTTGTCTGAGGTATCATTGGCAAATATGTTTTCCCAAACAGTTGCTTCTCTTTTTATCTGGATACTGTTTTCCTTAGCCGTGCAGAAGCTTTTAATTTTGATGAGATCCCATTTGTTTCTTCTTTCCTTTATGTCCCTTGCTCTAGGGGACGTGTCAGTAAAAATCTTGCTGTGTGGAATATCTGAGATTTTCTGGCCAATGCTCTCCTGGTTGAATGCTTCTTTCTTCCTTCTGCTCCAAACTGTTGATTTGAGTCCTGCTTTCCTTCCCACCACTTTTGGTTCCCTGTAGGTTTTGGTTCCCTGCATCTGATAGGTTGGCTATCTCTTCATTGCTTAGTTGTATTTTGTCTGGAGCTTTGAACTGTTCTTTCACTGGGGCCTTTTTTTTTTTTTTTTGTCTTGATGCACCTGGTACATAGTAAGGAGCCTTAGGTGTTCACCAGGGTGGGGCAACCCATGTGGCTGCATTGTGATGCTATATGTGGGGGAGGGGTCTAAGAGGGAACAATGTTGCTTTCTCTGCTCTCTGCCAGCTTTCAGTCACTTTCCTCACTACCCACAAGCAAATTGGACCCTTAAGGTGCTGATTCCCTGGTAAGCAGGTTCGTGTAAATTCTAGGAACCTGTGGGTCTCTCCAACAAACTCTCCTGTGATGCTGGGAGTTTCTCCCACCTTTTTAAGCCCCACAGGTGTTTTCAGTCAGAGGCTTTGAGGCTTTATTTTCCTGTCCTGGGACCCTGGGTTGTGAGGTCTATTTTGCTACCCAGTTGTTCCTCCTGGTTTATCTGCACATGAATGTGGGACTGCCTGTGGGACCACAAGCCACCACCTCACCTGGCCCGCCACCCACCACCTTGCCACAAGTCCTCTCCACCCGGCTGCCCCTCTCCGTCTTTCCTACTGGTCTGGATGAATATTTCTTCTTTAACTCCTTGATTGTCAGACTTCCATACAGTTCAATTTTCTGTCAGTTCTGGTTGTTTTTTGTTTTTAAATTTGTTGTCCTTCTTTTGGCTTTTGAGGAGGCACTGTGTGTCTACCTATGCCTCCATCTGAGTCAGAAGTTTTAGGGAACATTTAAAAAAACACAAAAACTTAATCAACTGTGTATTCTGTATAAAAGGCTATGTTTTTGACATAATTTTATTTCTGAAAAGCACTTAAAATGGTGACTTGCATAACATTGACTCTCAATAATTAATTATGAAATGAATGAATAACATGCATTACTGATGAAGACTGAACATACTCATTTTTTTGGGAAAAGAAGTTAACATGTTCATTGTAGTCATTTGATGTATGGCTGAATATTATTTCTTTGTTAATGTTAATAGTGACTTTTTATTGAACGCCAATAATATAAGTTAGAGTTTTTATATCCATCTTTCCAACATGCAGAATAATGGTTTGGAATTGTACTTCCCATGTGTAGATGAAGAAGCTGAGGCTCTAAGAGATTAAATACCTTGTCCAAAAGTGGTAAAATCTGGGTTTGAATTCAAGCCATCCTGATCCAAACCATGAACTTGTATATGTCACACTACTAACATGGTTAACATGATTCCTTAGTGAAAATTTGTCGTGACACGTTGTTGCATAGATTTGAAATTTAAAATCATTATGTTTAATAAAGGCACTACTGTTTAAGTTTTGCTTAGTAAGACAATCCAAAGCATAGGCTTCTACCATAGAACAACACGCATGTTTAACATGCAATTCATATCTGCCTTTGCAATGCCCTCAAAACCCAAAAGACAAATTTTAGACTATGTCAATCTACTTTCAGAGATCAAAGCATATCAATTTGTGGGAAAAATGAATTTGCATTTGTAAGTAACTTAAATGTGACCTTTTTCTTTGGTTAACCTTGTCACTCCATTATGTGTGTGATATTTATTTTCATTGTAATAACCCCTTGAATACCTTATATTTCTTTCTTTCTGGTTGCAATTCAGTCAGACCTACTTCACAGGGTTGTACAGTGAAATTCATTGCAGTCTGCAGAGGTAGCAGAATCCTAAATTTGTAAAGCTATGCAAACCGAAGCTTTTTATGGATAATTTAAGTTTTACATTCTGCACCAAAAAGATGTGTTGTGAAATATAATTTCTTCAGATCAAAAGACCCTTGATTCTAAGAGGTGGTTATTTTGAGATCCTGCTATCAATTTCCTCTTCACACACAGCAACTGGTGGCAACTAAAAATAATCAGCTCTGCCACCAGCTAAGAATCTGGTCACATTTGGCTCATAGACAATGTGCACAAATAAGATTTAGGATCCTTCCTTAGCTGCGCCCCTCCAGCCCACTCATCATCTAGTTTGCTGCCATTTGAAAGCTATTGAAAAGCCATTAACAGGCAGGACTGGGAGAGCCGCACTGCAGCACACCTCGAGCCGGCAGAATGTGCCTGCATGTGAGCACCAATTAGAACTGACTATTCCCGGGACTGTGGCACTAGGAGCCCTGTCAATCACCGGCACTACAATAGCACGTGCAGCAGTGGTGGCTCCAGACCCAGGGAGAGGCTTTATCTTAACTCCAGCTGCTGAATGAAAATGAGTTTCAAGCTTTGTGCATGACCATGAAACAGAGCTTCAGTTCAATAATGCATCCTGAGGTAAACTGTTACCTGAGTAAGGGCTCTAAATAATGCATTTCCTGGGATGGACAGTTGTGACAGAAGAGAATGCTGGAACCTGTAGCAAGATTTCTCTCTGAGATGGAAAGATGTCTCACTATCATTTTATCAAGTGCTGTAAGTAAGCTTGATATTTTGCTCATTTGGTTGTTTTCTAGAAATATTATTTTATGCAGATGCCAAAATTAAGGCAGATCTTCTGGTATGCTGCATGCAGGTGAATGATATAGAGCAGTGACTTTGGAAGATGTTTTACATGCTAAGTGTGTTTCCTCTTAATTTCAGGTTCTGAAATAATGCTGGTGTAAGCCAAATGACAATAGTAGAGAAATGAAAACTTTAAAACTTTAGCTTTTATTTATTTTTTTAAATAATTTTTTAATTTAATTCTTGTTCAAGTACAGCTTTCTGTCTTATATTCCCAACCCTGCCTGGCCCCCTGCCCCATGCTCCCCACCTCCCTCCCATTTCCACCCCCACCCTTAGTTATTGTCCATGTGTCCTTTATACTTGTTCATGTAAAACTTTAGCTTTTAAAGAAAAAGATGTATACATTGCTTTAAAAAATCCATAAAAAGGAATTTTATAAGAATATTTCTGGGTATCAGCATATATTAATAAAGTATTTGCATAAAAACTTAGGTTATTTATGCATGGCTGAGGCCATTCAATGATTATTTTACTCTCAAGTTTTACTGCTTATGCCTACATCCAATGCTCAAGTTGTAAGCTTGATCTTCAGGATTATCCTTGACTATAAACTTTCGTCCTTGCATCATTCACCTTGCAGTGTTCAGGGGCTTGGATGACATCTGTACTGTACCAAATGTTCTCCACTGATGCTAGTATGGTGAAAAATAGTTTGTTACTGTTTTTTTCAATGGGTCCATCAAGGGTTTCTTCAATGCCTGAATTTTAACAGGATTTTGTGAGCTAGATAAAAGCAGCATCCAAGCCTTCTGTGGATAGTAATAATGAAGAGGGAGACATATTTCCAGCAAAAATGGCTTGCTAGATACACATTTTTCTCTAGTAGCACTTCTGAAAACTTCTGTACATTTATGTCATTGTCTTAAAGTTACATATGACATTTATAGGAAATGGTTTCCTCTTAGGGTGAGGGTTTTGTTGGCAAAGGACATTACAGTGTTACATTTAAGTAACAATGGTAAGGAAACACATGTTTTGAAAGGATCTTTTACTAAAGGAGACTGAAAAATAGTGATAATTGGGGAGAAAAATAATTATCTTCCTCTTTTCTGGGGGGTGGTGTACATAGGAATTAAAACTCTGATTAATGGAAATAAAATTATTTACTCTTCAGCATACCCCAAAGAGGCATCATTTTGGCTTGCAGAACAATTTTAACTCAAAAAGAATTCACTGATCAGCTTGTAAGTTTGAAAAATGGCTCTTTAGTTAATAAAAATTGGTCACATGCAGCATATTTAGGAATAATGAGAATAATCTTGTGTTTTAACCCCTGAAATCTTGTAGTTATTATCTTGGTAAAATATGCATAAGACAGCATTCTTGCCTGGTTTTGTATTGCCCCTCATGTTTTACTGCACAAGCAGAATGTTGTTATTTCTCCCTTCCGTGCCTCTGCAGAGGAAATTCCTGAAACCCTCTGCACCATTTCTACAGGGAACCTGGGTACTCATTGGGCAGAATGAACACATCTGGTAGAAGGCAGCCATGGAACATAGGCAAGAACACAAGGACAAAGTGACTTGAACTTGGGAGAGTCAGGGTACATTTGGTTATCAAATGTAACACAAGGCTGCCCTTTTCTTACTTAAATTATTTTTGCTTCAGTTGAATTATTTGAGTTTAGAATTTCAGAAAATTAAAGGGAAGTGATGATAATGGAAACATTTGAGATAATGTTTGCAGTTCAGATGAAATCTGAAATTAATGAGTAGTGAAATATTCCAAATACCTGTAAAAATGTTCCTCATGAATTTATCAAAGTAGTTAACAACTACTTGCTGAAAAAATCTATGTTCTAAACTCCGTGTTTGGCAATATGTATAAAATATAAAAGAAGCATTAATATTTTTGAATGCAAACTTCTCTGGTGGAATGGTATAACATGCTAAAGTTCAGAAATTAATTGCATTGTGAGTCACTAGTCAAGAAACATTCCATAGTCTTGAGCTGAATATTGAAGAATGAATGGAATATAGAAGGAAAAGTGAGGGCATTTAAAGAATCAGGTGGATTTATTGTTAAGGATCATAATACACAGTTTAATTATAGTTCCTGATGTATAAAATGTTCCCATAGCATGTTCCCTTGGCCCTTAATATTGCATTGTTCTGTTGGCAAGGTTAATGGTCTATATTCTTCACATCTAGTCCTTACTCACATGTGCTTACTTTCTTCCACATGCCTGTCTTTTCATTATGACCCTGGTTCATCACTGCACCACTTCCACTTCCAAGCCCGGCAGAAATGCAAGAAGTAGTCAGATTCCAGAGCAGAAGCACAAACTGGAAATGTGCAAAGACAGAATCCTAGTAAGGGAGCCTTGTGGCAGAATGTTGGGAGGCCAATAAAGAAGGTTTACAAGAAACTTCTAATCATCTAAAGAAGTACTAATTATTTACTTTTAAAGTATGTATATATGGAAAGATTTAAGCTCAAATTCCACCACTAGTTAACTCCAGCTTATGGAATATCAGTTATTATAATGATATATAATACAATTATATTAATTATAATTAATTATACATGGAAAATAGTATATATTAAGCAATTATGATTAAACACTTAATGTAATTATGTATATAATTAATTATAATTATGAAATTATAAGTTACTTTTATAAACTGTCCTGTATTTTCAAAATTGTCCACAATGGGTATGTTTTACTTTTATAATCAGAAAAACAAAACTTTAAGAAAGTGTAAGAGAATATTCAGAAAAAGAAATGGCTTAGATTTGTATTACTGTCCACATTCCTTTCTGACTCTTTGGAAACTGGTCTGTTTCTGAATGATTCATATATCTTGTACAAACATGTTAAAAACTAGAGTATAAAAATTTATTGTGGAAGCAAAATGGAGTAGGGACAGTTTAGGAACACTGCTACAAAAAAGTGCTGATGTATCTTGTATCTTTGGCCAAAAAGTATCTGCAGATGAATCTGTAATGATATTGTATCCTTGAATTGTGCCTGGAGAGAGAGACATGAGGATTTGGCCAGAAGCCTCTGTTGAGGTGCAAGCAGGAAAAGAGAAATGGAACTTGAGGGAGTAATGGGCTCATGGAGTTTCAGTGCCGTGTGAAAACTTGGACTTCTGTTTCTGGTTTACTCTGAGCAAACTGGAGTAGAAACTTGAGGGCTGCCCTGTTAAGTTCCCTTTTGTGTGTTGGGAACCAGAGTTACCACAACTATACTTGACCTATGTCTCTCCTTGTTTATTTTTCTCTGATTATCTAGAGTTGGGATGCACAGTTTGGAGTAGGAAGAAGGTTAAAGTTATTTAAAGTGAATATGTTCTAGAACTGCTAATACTTTCACAGCCAACTAAGAATGAATTTTACCAGAAAGGACACTATTTTGCATATAAGAAATTTTGCAATACCAAGGTCACCATATTTTTTCTTATCACTCATGCTCATAAATGCTACTCTCACTAAAATGTCTTCACTCATCTTTCACAGAGTGTACATGCTGTCGACTTGTTTAAAACCTCCTTTACAAGTCCACAAGCTCAGTGAAACACTAACATGTTGGTCCCATGATTGATTTCCTCTCCTTTTGCCCATTCTTTGCCCAAACCAGATGCATGGTCCACCATTGAAACCATTCCACTCCCTTGTTCTCATCTCACTCTGTTGCACTCAAGAGAGAAATGTCTAACTCAGATTGAACCTAACTTTACAACTTGTCTGTCCTTATACCAAAGCAGCGGAATGATCATTGAAGAAGGGTTTCAGAGCAAAAGAAAACTAATTTCACTTCTTTTGCATTTTTAAAAATTTATTTAATTATTATTCAAGTACAGTTTTCTGTCTATTACTCCCATCCCATCCCACTCCCATGCTCCCCCTCCCTCCCATTCTACCCTTATCAGTTGTTGACCATGTATCTTTATATATGTTCCTTTAAATCCCTCCAATATTTCCCCTGAAATTCCCTCCCCTCTCCCCTCTGGTCACTTTCCCCCTGGTCTCTATTTCAGTGTCTTTGGTTATATTTTGCTTGCTCATTTGTTTTGTTGTTTAGATTCCTGTTAAAGGTGAGATCATACGGTATTTGTCCTTCAACACCTGGCTTTTTTCACTCAGAATAATGCTTTTCAGTTCCATCCATGCTGTTGCAAAAGGTAGGAGCTCCTTCTTTCTTTCTGCAGCATAGAAGTCCATTGTGTATATGTACCATAGTTTTTTGATCCATTCATTTACTGATGGGCACCTAGGTTGCTTCCAACTCTTGGCTATTGTAAATTGTGCTGCTATGAACATTGGGGTGTATAGGTTCTTTGGAATTGGTATTTTAGGGTTCTTAGGATACAATCCCTGTAGTGGAATTGCTGGGTCAAAAGGCAGGTCCAATTGTAGTTTTCTGAGAAAATTCCATACCTTTTTCCACAATGGTTGTACCAGTCTGCAATCCCACCAACAGTGGACCAGAGTCCCATTTCCCCCACACCCTCTCCCACATTTGTTGTTTATTGATTTGTTTATGATAGCCATTCTGACTGGTGTAAAGTGGTATCTCATTGTGGTTTTAATTTGCATCTCTCTGATAGCAAGTGATATTGAGCATCTCTTCATGTGTCTCTGGATCCTCTGTATGTCCTCCTTACAGAAGTGTCTGTTCAAGTCCTTTGCCCATTTTTTAATTGGGTTAGTTGTCTTCTTAGAGTGAAGTCATGTGAGTTCTTTGTATATTTTGGAGATTAAACCTTTGTCTGAGGTATCATTGGCAAATATGTTTTCCCGTACAGTTGTTTGTCTTTTTATTTTAATGCTGTTTTCTTTAGCTGCACAGAAGCTTTTAATTTTGATGAGATCCCATTTGTTTATTCTTTCCTTTATATTCCTTGCTCTAGGGGACATATCAGTAAAAATGTTGCTGCGTGAAATATCTGAGATTTTCCTGCTAATGTTCTCCTCTAGGACTTTAATGGTGTTGTGGCTTATATTTAAGTCTTTTCTCCACCTTGAATTTATTTTGGTGTATGGTGTAAGTTGGTGTTCAAGTTTCATTTTTTGCAGGTATGTGTCCAGTTCTCCCAACACCATTTGTTGAAGAGTCTATCTTTACCCCATTTTATGATACTGCCCCCTTTTTCAAATATTAATTGACCATAGATAATTGGGTTTATTTCTGGATTCTCTATTCTGTTCCATTGGTCTATGTGCCCATTTTATGCCAGTGCCAGGCTGTTTTGATTACAGTGGCCTTGTAATACAGTTTGATACCAGGTATTATGATCCCTCCTACCTTGTTCTTCTTTCTCAACATTGCAGCTGCTATTCGGGGTCTTTTATTGTTCCATATAAATTTTTGAAGTGTTTGTTCTATGTCTATGAAATATGCCATTGGTACTTTAATAGGTATTGCATTGAATCTGTAAATTGCTTTGGGTAGTATGGACATTTTGATGGTGTTAATTCTTCCAATCCATGAACATGGTATGTGTTCATAGTATGTTCATTTGTTTGTGTCTTCCTTGATTTCTTTCTTCAGTGTTGTGTAATTTTTTTGTATACAGATCTTTTACCTCCTTAGTTAGATTTATTCCCAGATATTTTATTTTTGTGTTTGCTCTATCAAATGGGATTTTTGTCTTGATACCTGATTCTGCTGATTCATTGTTAGTATACAAAAATGCCTTGGACTTCTGGATATTGACTTTGTAACCTGCTGTTTTGCCAAATTCATTTATTAGTTCCAGCAGTTTTTTGGTAGAGTCTATAGGATTTTCCCTGTACACTACCATGTCATCTGCAGACAATGCCAGTTTTGTTTCCTCCTTTCTGATTTGGATGCCTTTTATTTCCTTTTCTTGTCTGATTGCTGCAGCTAGAACTTCTAATACTATATTGAATACAAGTGGTGATAGTGGGCAACCTTGTCTTGTTCCTGATCTTAGTGGAAAAGCTTTTAGTTTTTGCCCGTTGAGTATGATGTTGACTGTAGGTCTTTCATATATGGCCTTTATTATATTGAGGAATGGTCCCTCTATTCCCACTTTGCTGAGTACCTTTATCATAAATGGATGTCGTACCTTATCAAAAGCTTTTTTCTCATCTGTTGATGTGACCATGTGGTTTTTTTCTTTGTTTTTGTTTATGTGGTGTATTACATTTACTGATTTGTGGATATTGAACCATCTTTGCATCCCTGGGATGAATCTCACTTGGTTGTGGTGTATGATCTTTTTGATGTATTGTTGGATATGATTTGCCAATATTTTGTTGACAATTTTAGCATCTATGTTCATTAGCGATATTGGCCTGAAGTTTTCTTTCTTTGTTGTGTCTCTATCTGGTTTTGGAATTAGGATGATGCTAGCTTCATAAAAAGAGTTGGAGAGTTTCCCATCATTTTGGATTTTTTGGAATCATCTGTGAAGAATAGGTGTTAGCTCTTCCTTAAATGCTTTGTAGAATTCTCCTGTGAACCCATCTGGCCTGGGGCTTTTGTTTGATGGAGTTTTTTTATTACTGCTTCAATTTCATCTGCTGTTATTGATCTGTTCATGCTTCCTACTTCTTTTTCATTGAGTTTTGGAAGATTATATTTTTCTAGAAATTTGTCCATTACACCTAGGTTTTCAAATTTCTTGGCATACAGTTCTTCCTAGTAATTTCTTACAATCCCTTCTATTTCTGTGGTATCAGTTGTAATCTCTCCTCTTTCATTTCTGATTGTGTTTATTTGTGTCCTCTCTCTTCTTTTCTTAATGAGCCTACTTAAAGGCTTGTCTATTTTGTTTATCTTTTCAAAAAACCAACTCTTGGATTCATTGATCCTTAGAATTGTGCTTTTAGTGTCTATGTCATTTAATTTTGCTCTGATCTTGGTTATTTCCTTCCTTCTACTTGCTCTGAGCTGTCTTTGTTGTTGTTCCTCGAGTTCTTGCAGGCCTTGGGTAGGGTTGTTTGTTTGAAATGTTTCTATCTTCTTTAGGTAAGCCTGTATTGCTATGAACTTCCCTCTCAGGACTGCCTTCACTGTGTCCCATAAGTTTTGCGTTGTTGTGAATTCATTTTCATTTGTTTCCAGACGCTTTTTTGATTTCTTCCCTAATTTCAATCTTGACCCATTTGTTGTTTAATAGCATATCATTCAGTCTCCATGATTTTGGGTGTTTTGGGCTTTTTTTGTTTGGAGTTGGTTTCTAATTTCAGTCCCTTGTGGTCAGAGAAAGTGCTTGGTATGATTTCAATTTTCTTGAATTTGTTGAGGCTTGTTTTGTGTCCTATCATTTGGTCTATCTTTGAAAATCTTCCATGTGCATTTGAAAAGAATGTGTATTTAGCTTCTTTGGGATGAAGGGCTCTATATATATCAGTCAAGTCCATTTCATCTATGGTGTTGTTTAGTGAAGCTATATCTTTATTGATATTTTGTTTGGAAAGTCTGTCTGTTTTTGACGGTAGGGTATTAAAATCCCCTATTAAAATTTTGTTGCTGTCAATATCTTTCTTGAAGTCCTCTAAGTAATTTCACTTTTTTAAAGAGATCTTTTTTTCAAAGATTATATTTATTTATTTTTAGAAAGAAGGGAAGGAAAGTAGAAAGAGTAGGAGTGAAACATCATTTTGTGGTTGCCCCTCATGTGCACCTAACCCTGCACTGGGGACTTGGCCTGCAACCCAGGCGTGTGCCCTGAGTGGGAATTGAACCAGTGACTCTTTGGTTTGAAAGCTGGCCCTCAATCCACTGAGCCACACCAGCCAGGGCTAATTTCACTTTAATTTTAGGTAGGCGACACTCTACTTCACTCTCATCATATTTGAGTAGAAGATTGATCTTTCATGTCTAGAGACTCCTTAAACCTCCCACTCTGGGAAAATAGAGATCATCAGATAATAACTCCTGTATATTCCCATCATTAACTTTACAGAGTTCCTGACATGAACTTTTCTGCCCACTTCCATTCTGTAATCATGAGTTATTCCTTGTATCCAAAGCCAATGTGTTCTGTACCCTATCCCTTGTTGCCTCACACCTTCAGTTTTCCCTTTTTAAACCTGCGGCATCAATCTCTTCTCTATTGCATCATTTACATCAGCATAAATACAGGGCCTAATATACACATCCTCACATAATCAGTCTTCTTGACCTCCCAGTCCTCTGTGGCCATCACCCCGTTTCCTTGTTTTCATGATCTCACCTTGGAAAAATTGTCTAGATGTATAAATGATCTCTGACCCTCATTTCTTTTTTGCTCTTCAAAATGCTGCCCCATTCACCATTCCATTGAATCCACTTAAATATAATATACCTTTATGTAGCAAAATCCAATGGATATGAAGCCTCCCTCATGTTAATTTCCCATTTGGCTAGTACTTTCTCTTTTACAGTTCTTGAGATTTTTCTCCTATTTTGCTGGCAACTTTTTCTATGCTTCATTGTCAGCTATCTGTCTTTCTTAGAGCATGGCCCTGATACTTTCCAAAATTCTTGGTTGATTTCATTCATTTCTATGGCTTTAAACATCATCTGTATTTCCCCTAATATGTACCTCTAACTCAGGTGTCCCCCTCTCTGCTGTAACAACATGGGCATCTTTTTTGGCCAATAAAGATATATCAAATTATTCTTGTTGTGATAGCTAAGTAATATTCCACAGCTTTATTAAGCCATTTATTTATAAGCTTTTTCCTTTTTGATAGGCATTAAAACATTGTATTTGGCTTATTTTACTGGAGTATTGATTCACAAAAGCACTATTGCTGAATTAAATGGTATGTGTAGTTTTAAGCATTGGGGCAACTGCCAGATTTTTTTTCCAATAAGCTATAACACTTCAGATTCCCCCCATCAGCAGAGAATGCTTATCCCTGTGTCTTTGCCAACCTGGGATGCAGTCTCTCTGCAAATCTTGTCAACTCTATGGTTGAAATGTAGTTTCTCACAAGGCTCTAATTTTATTTTACTAATAATGAATATTTCTTCTTTAACTCCCTGGTTGTTGGACTTTCATGCAGTTTGATTTTCTGGCAGTTCTGGTTAATTTTGTTTTTAAATCTGCTGTTGTGCTTCTTTTTGTTGTTGCAGGAAACTAAGCACATCTACCTATACCTCCATCTTGGCCTGAAGTCCTCTTATAATATTTTTATTGTTGAGACTATTGCAGGTGTCCACCATTCCCCCACCCCTTTTGCCCACTTCCCCCCAGCCCATACACACCCTCCCTGGCCTTTACCACACTATTATCTGCATGCTTGGGCTATGCATATATGTTCTTTGGCTAATCACTTTACCCAGTCCCCATGAACCCCTGCCCTCTGAGATCTGTCAGTCTGTTCAATGTATCCATGTCTCTGGTTCTATTTTGTTTGTCACTTTATTTTGTTCATTAGATTATATGTGTAAGTGAGATCTATCCTCAGTTTTATAATGAATTATTTATTCTTTAAAGAATCAATTTTATGTCCTCTTTTATAGTAATACTTCTCTGGATATGTGCTGAAGGTAGCTTTCATGTTTTTTCTTTTATCTTTGTTTTGAGTACTTCGCAACCTAATTTTCTAATAATTGTATAGAAATTATATCTCTTTTTTCTTTATAGATTTTAGTTTTGTTATTGCTCTGGGTTGTCTTTTTTCCTAATATTAAATGATTAGTCCTTGTTGTGAACTTATTTTTTGTATTTTATATTCTAATCCTTGAAAAACTAAGGTGTATGTACAGTGCGAGATGAGGGCACTTCTTCCTTTTTATCTGTATAAGCACCAATCACATACACCAAATTGAAATTCCATATTTGTCACAATTTAAATTCTAAAATTTACTTGCATCTATTTCTGGTTTCTGTTACATTACACTGATTTATTTGTCTAGTTCATGGCCATACTGTTTTGGTGACTGGCTTTATAGTAACTTAAATATATGATAAGGCAGGTTCCTTCTGATTATTATTCTCTTAGATATTCTCAAATATTTATGCTTCCATTGACTAAAATTAACTAGTATTACATGAAAAAAAATATAATCAGATCTTAAAAAATATACCCAGAGATTTAAATTTGATAATTTAGTAGATCAATAGTACCTATAATTCTAATAGATAAATTAGTTTTAGTACATAGCATAACTGCTTCAAACTGATACTTATATTTATAACAGTATTGATAAGTATATGAATATTTTATGTTCATAAGAATTATAAGAATATTTAATATTTTATCAAAACTTACATAGAATATTATTATAATAAAAGAGAAAGTAAGTAAAACTCACATACTAGTGATAAATCTAGGACTCATAAACCTAACGCAATTAGGAAAAAGATACAAATCATTAAATGTGTTAATGAATAGAATAGACTGCTCTCTGTTTTTTAAGATTTTATTTATTATTTATTTTTAGAGAGAGGGGAATAGAGAGGGAAAGAGAGGGAGAAAAACATCGATGTCCAAGAGAAACACTGACTGGTTACTTTTTGCATTCCCTGGCCTATAGCCCAGGCATGTTCCCTGACTAGGAATCAAATCAGCAACCTTTTGGTTCACAGACTTGTGCTCAATCCACTCAGCCACACCAGAGAGGCTTGCTCTCTGTCTACTTATTGCAATTTTATCTGTTCTTCCTGTGTTAACAGTTGTTAACAGAAACAAAGGAACAGAATTGAAGAATATGCATACAATGATGAAATTATTATAGTACATGTCTATCGTCCAGCATCTGAGTGCATTGTTCTTATACTTCATTTTTATACAGACTCAGGAATGTCATGGCCATTTTTCTTGATTGTTGATCCAATGATGTATCTTTGTGTATTGCTACAGTGTTGACATTGCATTATTAAAGGCTCGTCATTATATCTGGAGGGTTCCATATCCATGTTCTTAGTTGACACCTGCCATTCTACTGAGATAAAAAATAATAAAACCTACATTCGTTCATCAAAAACCTACAAAAACCTCTTTCTGTAGGTTTTTGGTGAGTGAAAGGGGGCTCTTTGTGCTTTCAATAGTTGGCCTACACCTAGTGTCACTTTAGGGACATAAACATGCTATTATACCTTAACGGACATGGATGGATTATTTTATTTTATTTTTCTTCTGCCTCATTTATTCATTAATTTACATATGTGTTGATTAATTCAAGAAGTATTATTGAGCTACTCTTATTTCCCAAGCACTGGTCCAAGGGCTAAGGATAAGGATAGTCAAGTAAAGGGATATCTCTCCCATCCCCAAATCTGCATGCCAGTGGAAACACAGAAAGTAAACAAGTAAATGAGCAGATGTTTTTTTAAAAAAACTTGATAGTAGCAACTAATGTGAAGAAAATAAGAGATTAAAAATCTAATGAGTGACCAGAGAGCAAAATAGGGTTAGGGGCAATTTTAAATAGGATGTTTTAAAATATATTTTGTTGATTAGGCTATTACAGTTGTCGCAATTCTGCCCCCCCGTTCCTATCCCTCTGGTATCCCCATTTCCTTCAATAATCTCCTCCCTTAGTGCATGTCCATGGGTCATGAATATAAGTTTTTGGGATTTTCCATTTCCTGTATTGTTCTTAACATCCCTCTGTCTATTTGGTACCTATCAATCTGTGCTTCTTAATCCCTGCACTTTTTTCTTCATTCCTCCCCCTTCCTCCTCCCTACTGATAACCATCCAAATGATTTCCATATCTATAATTCTGTTCTTGTTCTGCTTGGTTTCTTAGTTGTTGTTTTTTTTTAAGATTCAGTTGTTGATAGTTATGCATTTGTTGCCATTTTAATTTTCATAGTTTTGATCTTTATCTTATATAGTTCCCTTTAACATTTCATATGACAATGGCTTGGTGATGATGGCCTCCTTTAGCTTTACCTTGTCTGGGAAGCACTTTATCTCCCTTCAATTCTAAGTGATAGTTTTACTAAAAAGAGTATTCTAGGTTGTAGGTCCTTGCTTTTCACCACTTTGAATACTTCTTGCCAGTCCCTTGTAGCTTGCAAACTTTCTTTTGAGAAATCAGCTAACAGTCTTATGGGAAGGGAACTCCTTTGTAAGTAACTCTGCTTTTCTCTGGTTGTTTTTAAGATTCTCTCTTTATCTTCCACTTTTAGCATCTTACTTATGATGTGTCTTGGTGATCAAAGACACATTAATGTGATCTTGGTGATCTTCTTTAGGTCCAACTTGTTTGGGACTCTGTTCTTCCTGAACTTATACATCTGTTTTCTTCATAACGTAGAAAAGTTTTCTTTCATTATTTCTTCAAATAAATTTTCAATTTCTTGCTCTTCCTCTTGTCCTTCTTGCAGCCCCATGATATGGATATTGGTATGTTTGGTGATATCCCAGAGTCTATTGTAGTCTTGTTTTTTCTTTTAATTCTTAATATTTTTTTGCTGTTTTGAATCAATGCTTTTTTTTTCTTCTGTATGTTGTAAGTCATTGATTTGAATCTTGTCTTCATCCCTTCCACTGTTTTTTCCCTGCGGGTTTTTCTTTATTTCACTTAATGCAATCTTCATTTCTGCCTGGGTCTTTTTTGTGCTGTTGCAGTACCCAGTGATTTCTTCAAGAATCCTGATAACCAGTGTTTTGAACTCTGTATCTGATAGGTTGCTTATTTCCATATTATTTAGTTCTTTTCCTGGAGTTTTGTTCTTTTCTTTCATTTTGGCCATATTTCTTTGTCTCCTCAATTTGGCAGCCTTCCTGTGTGTCCATGTATTAAGTAGAGCGCTTTGACTCCCTGTTTTAGTAGCATTGCTCATTGTAGAAAAGGCACCTGTCAATCGTGTGGGGTAGAGTCTTACATAGACACCAGGGCAAGGGTGAATGACCCGTTTCACCACTCTGTGGCTTTGTGTCGGGGAGGGCTCAGAGAGTGAACAATGCCACTTCATGGCCTCTGGAGATTATTTGAGAAGAAGCTGTCTCCCCAGTACTAGCCCCCTTGCCAGTCACTTCACATTCTCCCCTTCTCCCCATTATGCCACTTGTGCCCTTCCAGCTGTTGTCCTGGTGCTGAGTCCCAGAGGGGGTGGGTCTGCATGAATACTAAGTCTGTTGTTGGCCCTTTAAGATAAGCCTCGAGAATTCTGCAGTTTCTTCCACCACCCCAACCCTCACTGGTTTTTGCAGCCAGAAGGTATTTTCCTGGCACAGGAATCCAGGGCTGGATGGTCTGGTCTGGGTTGTATTGCTCACTCCTGAGGTATCCCTCCGGATTTTTATTTACCACATGTGAATGTGGGACTACACATTCCTCTACCTCTCTGTGCCTCTCTTGAACCTCCATGCCTCTGCTTCTCCTATCCATCTGAATCAATGGGACTTCTTCAAAGCTTTGTCAGATTTCCACACAGCTTGATTTTCTGATGAATTTGGGTGAAATTTGTTTTGTAGTCTAATTTTAATTTTTTACATAGTTGTATGTGGAGGCAAAGTGTGTTTACCTATGCCTCTATCTTAGCCAGAAGTCTTTGATAGTACCTAAATAGGATTTAAAGGGATGACCTCTCTTGAAAAGTGACCTCTGAGTGATTGAAATGAGGGAGCTAAGACATGAAGATCTATGGGAACAGCATGCCAAGCAGAGGGAAAAAATAAGGCCAAAGGCCCTGAGGCAGGGATGAGCATGTTTTATATTGTTCATTTAAGTAATCTAGGCTCTCAGAAGTTAACTTTTAAAAGCATTTTATGCCCTGGATGGTGTAGTTCAGTGGATTGAATGTAAGCCTGCACACCGAAGTGTTGCTGGTTCAATTCCCAGTCAGGGTACATGCCTTGGTTGTGGGCCAAGTCCCCAGTTGGAGACACATGAGGGGCAACCACATATTGATGTTCCTCTCCCTTTCTTTCTCCCTTCCCCTCTCTCTAAATAAATAAACAAAATCTTAAAAATAAAAATATTCTATGAATATTTCCAAATTCATAGTAAATACTACCTTTTATTTCAATGTTCTTCTCTACTCAAACTTGTGTTCTATAGCCCAACTTACTTTTACTTCCAAATGTCTTTTAAAAGTTATATATGTCCTTCAAATGCCAGTTACTGTCCAGTGATTACATTTTAGCTCCCACTCTATTACTGTACTGAAATGTCAAACTCTCTATTTTCCCCCCATTTATCTCAGTATATGAGAGAGTAGGCAAAAGTAAGTTTACAGTTGAGTGCATGAGACACAGTTCTTTTACTACTTATTAATTACTATATTATTTTCCACAGTAATAGCTATAAACTCACTTTTTCCCACCCCCATATTTGCATAGTTTAACATGGTGACTCACTCTAAGTTGCTAAATCATCCCACACTCCATCTTCATTTAGCTTTCCTGAAAATGTGTCCTGTAACTCTTTGACTTATTCTGTCCTTCTGTTCCTGGCTCAGTTTTTTTTATACCCATTATTTTCAAATGTTTCAAGCATTTCCTCATGCCAGACATTATGCTATGCACTCAGTTTATATGTAAAAATATACAGTATTTATTTTCTGCAAGAAATTCCCAATCTAGAGGGGAGACTGGAAAGTGAACAAACACTGTAGATGCACTTTTGTAAGCCATTGATAAGAGTGAAGACAGAAGTAGGGGACCCATTCCTATAATGGGAAAGGTGGGAAAGGAGCTGGGCCAATCTTCTCAGAGTGAGTGAGAAGGCATTGAAGAAGGATGAGACATATTTACCCATTTTTTCATCTTCAATATCATTGCAGGTAGATTCCAAGAAAATACATCTGTCTGTGTTTTTGTCTGGATCTACAGGCACATGCTGTCCAACCCAAGCAGACCACTATATCCAATCAGCACTTTAAGTGTGGAATGTCCAAACAGAATGTATGCTTTTTCTTCCTAAACATGAATGTCCAGATTATGAAGGAGCTATATGCTATGTCACTATATTTAGACTTTTCCTGAGAGCAATTGGAATCCATTAAACTCTTTTAACTATGATCATGGACAGCACAGGCTTGCATTAGTGGGGTTGAGTATGGGAAAAAAAGTGGAGGGGAACACTGAAGAATGTGAGAGGCTAGTCAGGTGGCTAATGTGACAATCCACACCCGGGTTGAGGGGAGTTCTTACTGGTGGGTTACCTGAGAGTAGATAAAAGTGGACCAATATGAAGGAGACTTGAGTACCAGGAACCTTAGGCTTCAGTATGAATTTTGTAGGTGTGGAGGATGAAAGAAAGGTTTTATTGAAGACTGGCACTTAGATTTTTGCTTGAGCAAATATGCGTATGGCATTACCCAATGGTGACCTTCAGATGTGACCAAGAAAAGAAAGGGTAGACTTGGATATACTGAGTTTCATGATCTCCAACTAGAGCTGGGTGGTGTGTAGTGGCATATACAGACAGGTCTGAAGCTTAGGTGAGAGGTGTTTCTTTAAAATAGATATGGGGTTACTATCACATTGGTTTTATTTAAGCCATTGTACAGGAAGAAATAACCAGCAAAAAATAGATTACTCAGATCAGGAACTTCTGAAAAACAGATAGAGGATGAAGAGTTCACAAAAGAATTAAGGTCTTTAGTCAAAAAAATAAGCATCACAAGTCTGCTAAACAGCCTGGCATGATGTGACAAGATCAGGATAAATGTTTGGGTGGGGCCCAGTGAGACAATGGACGAGGAGTCCTTTATTGATGTGGATGTCAAACAATGTCAGTGGAGAGGCGGGAGTGGCTTTCAAACTTCAGTGACTTGAGTCCATCATTGAAGATGAGTTGCAAGTGTGGAGCACTTAGAAGCTTTGACTTCTAAAAGAAAAGGGAAATAAAGATCAATTCGTGGACAGAGATGTGGTCTTGAGAAAAGTTTTTTTAAGATAGTAAATACTCATAGTTTTAATTTTTAGTATCTACTTTCTCATCTTTGAAAACTCAATCCAATTTATCCCATTTCACCCACCATCATTAAAGACGTATGTGTTGGGACTTTAAAAAAAAAATCTTTCACATTTCCAATTTTTGAGGCATTAAAATGGCAACAGGGATATTAATGATGAAAATGCACTTTTAGAAATTCTTGACAGAAAAGAAACATTGGAATTTAACAATTTTCATAAATAAATTTATGCTAGAATAGTACCTATAAATTCATGTTTTAAGAATAATTGTTAAGTGGTACCCTTTTATAACATGCTTCAAAAACTATTCCAAACCACAGTTGAATTATGTTTTTCTTTCTAAGGAGAACACATCATACCACTGCAAAGCCTATTTAAATGATTCTTTAACTACTGGGCTTTAAACGTATTTATAGCTTCAGAAAATTATTTACAGGCCATTATGGGCAGTTCAGTAAAGATGACATCTCCACAGATAGTCGTGGTCAAAAAAACTTTATTGGAAGTTTATCTGCACTTTAAGACAAGATGATATAACACAAGATGAAAATTGTGACATTGCATGAATTATTGGTGCATTCTAAGTACTGTCCCTAATAAATATGAGATCAATGAAAGGATATTCCTCTTGGTGCCTCATATTTAAAGTGCATAAAGTCAATTCTGTGGAGTATCATTGAAAGAAGAAAATCATTCAAAGATTGAATTGATTTTTAAATTTCTAGTTCATTATTCTGCACTCTGAACAACTTTACCTCTCAGGTTATTTTTAGGGGACTGAGTTTATGCTCTTTCAGCAGGGAACTCATGAACAGATC
Source organism: Sturnira hondurensis (assembly GCF_014824575.4). Lineage (NCBI taxonomy): Eukaryota > Metazoa > Chordata > Mammalia > Chiroptera > Phyllostomidae > Sturnira > Sturnira hondurensis. The sequence continues at coordinate 1,936,257 of NW_028090025.1, read as the reverse complement.
TATGCAGGGCCGCAAGTTGCTTCACATTTTCTATTCTCATGAAATACTAGACAACTCTTAATCTTTCTTTTTCACATCACCAGTGACCCCTAAAGAACATCACCTCTGATGTACCAGCAAAAATTAGTTTAAGATATACTCGACAAAATGTGGCATGGTTTTATCTGCCAGTGTGAACTCTGATTATAAATATAGCCAGTTTGGGTGTAGGAAGCAGCTCATATCCTCCCCAACCATTTAAGAAGACTCAGCTGTTACCTATGGGAAGTGTTGGACTAACCTAGGGTTTCTCAGCTACTTTCTAGGGGTTTTTTTTTTTTCATCTTTGATGTATCACCTGACATTAGTAGAGTGGGGCACTTGATTTCCTCATTTGAAAAACATAGCTGATAATATCATCCCTTCATTGGTGTCTGTGAAAGTCAATCAGTCCATTAATACTGGGTTGGCCAAAAAATTATGTTTTTTCCCATGAAAGACAGTTTTCATTTTCACCAATAACTTCATTGCTTTAGATATTTTGATTATATTGTCTATCTCCCTTGTGGTAGAATGTTGACTGTTCTCAGTTAATGTCTCAATTTGGCTTCTATTAATTTCAACTGGTCTACCCCACCATGAAGCATTGTTCATTGAGAAATCTCTAGCACAAAACCTTGAAAATCACTTCTGACACATTCAATCAGTGACAGCACCTTCTATGTATACTGCACAAATCCTTTTTTGTGTTTCAGTTGCATTTTTACCTTTCTTGAAATAATAAAGCATAGTATGCCAAAAATATTGCTAATTTTCTTCCACCTTCAATATTAAGATGATGACACAATAATTCACCAATTTTGATAAGTTTTTTAAAATACACAATACAATCTAACAACATTGTTTCAAATGAAGTTTAAGAAAAGTAAGTGCTACTAAAGCCATCTTAAGGAAAAAATGATATTTTTGCCAACTCAAGAATTCTCCCTTTCTTCCTTCTCTTTATCTATCACACATTCTGTAGTCAAAACTGACTGAGCCACTACAGCATAGAGTGGGTACAGCTGCTGTCCTTGGTACTGAGCATAGAGCTAAGAAAATGACAAATTTGATGTCAGAATACTGAAACCTGAAGTCCAGTGATAGTAAAAGAAGACTTTTAGAAATCAGTGATGTCCAATGTAGATTGAGAATTTAGGACAAGAATGGAGTTACTATGTTCTTTTTCCCTTTTACCAGACACTTGTAACATTGAGTATTCTTTTTCTCTTAATCCTCTGATTTACAACAAATGACAAGGGCTAGAATTAATTTACATGACTTATTTCATCTTTTTGAAAGTGATCTATTTTATTTTGTTTAAAAAGTCATACCAAAAAGTATTAAAAGTAATTTTAATAAAAATATCTTTTATTAAAAATGTTCATTGTCGCTGCATGTAACTGAATATGCCTCAGTATTGTTTTTTGTATTGTTTTTTCTGTTTTTTTTTAAGTCAAGTTTATTGAGGTACAGTTTATATCCAGAACTTTTTTTAGGTGTATGCTTTCTTACATTTTGACAAATGCACATTATCATACAACTGCTCCACAATCTAGACTCAAAACATTTTCCTCACTCCAGAAAGTTCCCTTGTGCCCATTCACAGTCTCCTCCCTAACTACTGGCCCTGGGCAACCACAGACCCTCATTTCTGTCCCTGTAGCTTTGCTTTCTTCAGAATGTCATATCAATGGAATCATATAGATGTGATCTTCAGAGACTGGCTTCTCTTACTCAGCATAATGCTCTTGAGATCCATCCAAGTTACTGTGTACATCAATTGTTTTTTCCTTTGCATTGCTAAGTAGTATTCCATGGAATGCATGTAGCATGGATTGTTTATCTGTTCACCTATTGGACGACATTTTGTTGTTTATGTTGCTTTTGTCTAGAAATAAATTTGCTATGAACAGTTCTCTACTGATTTTTGTGTGGACATATGCTTTCATTTTTCTGAGATAAATGTCAGAAATGCAATTGCTGGGTATATAGCATTTTAAATGTGTGCTTAGTTATTTGAATAAACTGGCTTCTCTCCTTTAGTGTAATCCATCTGAGATTTATCTATGTTGATGTATGCATCAGGTTTGTTCTCTTTTGTTGTTGAGTAGCATCCCATTGTGTGGAAATATGACAGTGTGTTTACTCATTTGTAGTGTGTGAGTATTTTGGCCGTTTCTAGGATTTTTTTTTTCCATCTTGTAACACTGAACTTCCTGACCTGTCTTGGAGAGTTTGACTAGCAAGCAAAAGTCATAAAAATATCATAATCAAACCACTGTGCTTTATTTATTAAGCCACAGGACTTGGAAACACTCAATATGTGATTTTGTTTTTTTTAAATCTCAATTAGATTATTTTAAAGGATTATTGTTGAATTCCACACTTGCTGCTCTGAGCCATATATATATATATATATATATATATATATATATATATATATATATATCCTATTAACCAGGATCCAGTTTTGAGTTTTGTGATTTCAGCTCTCACTTAAGAGCAGATCCTGAACTCATTCTGCTAGCAAAACAGCCTTCTGACTCCCATGTCTGTGTGGTTTGGCAGTGATAGCTCAGGAATGCTTCTACGGTGCACATATTTGACTTTTCTCCTGTTTTTCATCTCCAAGGTTCCTGTTCTTTCTCTATTCACTCTTTTCCAGATATCTGATTTTAAATAATTGAAACATTTATTATATTTATCTATCCACCCATACAGCTATCTATCTGTCTATCTACCATCTGTCTAATTGCAAACTACATGCTACAAAAGTAAAATTATTCCTGTTTTATTAGCTCAGTGAAAGCCTTCTCTTTAAACAATTAGTAGAGTTGATGATTTTTAATGGAATGCTCATAGTCTGTTTGCAATTCAAATGGCTTTATAAAAAAGAAATTCTTTTTTAATTTTTAAAAAAGTTTTTATTTATTTATTTTTAGACAGAGAGGAAGGGAGAGAGAAAGAGAGGAAGAGACACATTAATGTGTGGTTGCCTCTTGTGTGCCTCCAGCTGGGGACCAGGCCTGCAACCCAGGCATGTGCCCTGCCTGCGAATTGAACTGACAACCCTTCAGTTCTCGGCCAGCACTCAATCCACTAAGCAACACCAATCAGGGCTAAAAAAGGAACTCTTAATGAAAGTCAAGTTTCTGTTTATAGACAACAGCCTTTAAAGTATGTCACATTTAGCATCTTTATTTCCTCTTTTTAAATTCATCTTTATTTATTTAAGCCTAAATGAAATTTTAAAAGTACACCTTAGTAATAGGTTTCCATTATATAACCAAAAGAGAAATTTGAATGTGAAACTCACACACATAAGAATTCTACAAATGCTAGAACATACCAGTTTAAAAATGTAGTCTGGAGTCCAGTGTTATAAAAATACTTTCAGAATGTTTGATCAATAGTTTTAATGAAATTAGTAGTAGCAATTTTAGTTCAAGTCTACACAGAGTAATACTAAAGGCATTATTAAAATTGGCTTTCTGAATATTTAGAAGTTTCTAAGTGTTGTGGATATAGTTTCAGGTATGTTTGTGCCTTATTCATGTTCCCCCACATAATTAATGGTAGAGACATCTGGTGTGAGTGTTGAACAGAGGTGGTAACCATTATTGGGTCTTTCATGTATCCCTCACTTATGGTGAGGGCTTTACTTTTGCCAGATCTAGGCTGGGTCTGGAGACCCTCAAGCAAAGAAAGACTGATCCATACAACAAACGTGGTGAGGTGTTTAAACTTATATTAATAACATTGGGCACATTAATGATACTTATAAGATTATTTGATAAATTAATATGAATCATCAATAGCAACCAGTTTGCATAAATGATTGCCATTAATATTCTTTAATGAAAGCATGTTTTAACAGTTTTCCTCTTCATTTTCCCAGTATCTATAATTCTTGACAGAGTACTGTAAAATGAGCTCTAAACCTTGTAAGATTTAGGATGTACACGGTTGTCTTGTATCTTTAAAAGGCCCGACTGTATATTTCTCAACATGCAGAGATCTCAATCTTGTCTGTACCTGCCTCAGATCCCCTTACACCACCCTCAGCATCAACTTCCTTCTAGCACCCACAAAATATGGAGCACTGTGTTATCAATCTACAAGAATTTTGAGGGAACAAAATTCTTACCATCTGCGACTCTGCAGAGCACACACACCCTGGTTAAAAAAGAGAAGACAAGCCAGCACAATGGGATCACAAGGAGAATGATAGGTGAGGAAGCTCAGGGTATCTGAAGGAACAGATATGACCAATAATGGCAGTAAACCCATTTCCTGTCAGTGGATGGCCATTATGATGGACACAGCCTTGGTCACATACCCATCATGTGAGCAGTTGAGTTGGGAAGGTGAATTTAATAACCCTGCTAGAACCTTCTGAAGTGAGAGAAGAGAGGTGATTCCCAGAACCAGGATGCTCCCAGAAGAAATAAGGGGCCACTGCAGGTAGGTAAAGACAGTTTCATATTCCAAACAATGTAGTAGTAGAAAGCCACGAACGAAAATGGAAGGTATAGAAAAGGCTGGTTTGTTTGTTTGGGGCACTAACTAGTAATATCTTTTTTAAGATCTTATTTATTTATCTTTAGAGGGGAAGGGAAGGAGAGAGATAAATATCCATGTGTGGTTGCCTCTCGTGTGCCCCCTGCTGGGAACTGGCCTGCAACACAGGCATGTGCCCTGACTGGGAATCGAACTGTGATTTTCTGGTTTGCAGGCCCCCACTCAATCCACTGAGCTACACCAGTCAGGGGGAACTAGTAATATCTTTAATGGGCAAGGTAGAGCCCATTGATGATGGGCTCATAGATTATGACTAGTTTTATTTGCTATACCATTATCCTGGGTATAGCAAATATATCTATTTTTGAAAAGTCTGCCCAGCAGAGTGGAGTGGTACAAAACTAAAGTCAAGCCATTAAACTAAAGCATTAGTTTCATGTAAAAGCTAAGACTTGAGAGAAGGAGCGTCTTTAGGCTGGATATAGAGTTGTTTCTCTGTGAATTTTTTATTTATTTATTTTTATTTTTAATTAAATTTATTGGGATAACATTGGTTATACAGGATCATGTGGGTTTCAAGTGTAGATTTCTGTGTTACATGATCTGTATTGCATTATGTGTCCACTGCCCAAACTCAAATCAACTTTCATCACCAGACCCTTGGCCCCTTTTACTCCCCAACCCCTTGTCTCTGATAACCTCTATGCTGTTGTCTGTGTCTGTGTCTGTGTCTGTGTCTGTTCAGTTTTATATCCCACATATGACTGAAATCATATAGTTCTTCACTTCTTTTGACTGATTTATTTTACTTAGCATAATATTCTCAAGGTTCATCCATGCTATAACAAATGGCAGTATTTTATATTTCCTATGGCTAAGTAGTATTCTATGGTATATATGTACTACATCTTTATCAAGCCCTCTATCAAGGATGCTTTGGTTTTCTCTATGTCTTTGCCACTATGAATGATGCTGCAGTGAAAATAGGGGTGCATGTATCTTTGCAGATGCTTTTGAGATTCTCAGGTAGATACCCCCAAAAAGGATGGTGGGTCATATGGTAACTCTGTTCTTAGTTTTCTAAGGAATCCACAGACTTTTCCACAGTGACTGTACAAGTCCACATTCCTACCAGCAGTGAATGAAGGTTCCCATTTCTCCACAGCCTCTCCAACACTTATTACTACTTGTCTTGTTGATAATAGCCATTCTAACAGGTATGCAGTGGTATCTTATTGTAGTTTTGATTTGCATTTCCCTGATAGCTAGTAAAGTTGAACATATTTTTATATATGTGTTTGCCATCTGTATGTTTTCTTGGAAGAGGTGTCTGTTCAGGGTCTATGTCCATTTTTTAGTTGGACTGTTTATTTATATTGTGTTGAGGTATCTGAGTTATTTATATATTTATTATATTAACCCCTTGTTGGAACTGCTATTTGCAAATGTTATCTCCCATTTATTTGGTTGCATTTTTATTTTGTTAGTTTCTTTCACTGGGCATAGCTTTTCAGTTTGATATAGTCCCCATTCATGTACTTTTGCCTTTACTTCTCTTGCCTTTGGGGTCAAATTCATAAAATGTTCTCTATGACCAAGGTCCATAAGTTTAGTGCCTATGTTTTCTTCTAAGTAATTTATAGTTTCAGGTCTTATATTTAGGCCTTTAATCTATTTTGAGTTCATTTTTGTACTGAGGACAAATTGCAATCTAGTTTTAAAAATTTGCAATCTAGTTTCATTTATTTGTATGTAGATTTCCAATTTTTCCAACACTAATTTTGGAGGAGATTTTTAAAAATCCATTGTGTGTTTTTGGGCCCTTTGTCAAAAAGTATTTGTCCATGTACATGTAGCTTTATTTCTGGGCTCTCAATTCTGTTTCATTGGTCTGTGTGTCTGTTTTTTCTGCCAAACTGCGCTTTTGGCTATCATAGCTCTGTAGTAATGAAGACTGTCCTTCCTTTTTGCTTCTTTGTTCCTATAGCATATAGGAAGACCTGGGCCTGGTAATAGGCAGGACTATGCCTATTGAAAGCAAGAAGCAGCTACAGAAAATGAGACTTTCTTCCATTTACCCTTGTATGATTAAAATGTTCAAGGTCTTCAGGAAGGAAAATTACTGTAGGCAGCTAGCTAATTATTAATAAGAAAAGGAAGTAAAGGGGATTAGACATTAAATTTAATAAANTGTGTCTGTTTTTTCTGCCAAACTGCGCTTTTGGCTATCATAGCTCTGTAGTAATGAAGACTGTCCTTCCTTTTTGCTTCTTTGTTCCTATAGCATATAGGAAGACCTGGGCCTGGTAATAGGCAGGACTATGCCTATTGACAGCAAGAAGCAGCTACAGAAAATGAGACTTTCTTCCATTTACCCTTGTATGATTAAAATGTTCAAGGTCTTCAGGAAGGAAAGTTACTGTAGGCAGCTAGCTAATTATTAATAAGAAAAGGAAGTAAAGGGGATTAGACATTAAATTTAATAAACTGAAGAGCATGAGCTTGTTTGCTTCACCAGGAAACTACAGCTTCACACTCCAGGGCATTAGAACATTTGTCCACCAAGGGGATTGACACTCTTTCCTTCCCACCCACTCTGGCACCAGATTGTTAGAGGTGGGGCACATGGGGAGGTGCTTGATCAAATAGGCCTGTCAGACTAACTATGGGATGGAACCATCAAAAAGCGCACAAAAGCTTGGGAAGTTGATTGGTCATTTTGAAAAAGCACCTAACCTGTCCTGAACACAAGCTAATATAATTCAAGGGGAGCAAAGAATCTGTCTCCCTCTCTCTCCCCTCCCCACCTGGCGACACACTCGTCCCATTGGTTCTCATGCTGTCTCTCCCAGGAACATGTAACCATGTAGATTTTGGGAATACTGGGGCCCACAACACATGAGGTTAGGTCTGAAGAACTGGGCTTTAATATGAAGCAGAAACTCTAGACACAGGCTTTTGTTTTGGTCTTGCTGAAGAAAATTTGAACTTTTTCCATGGTGGGATGGAGGGACATGGTACATTGTTACCCACAGTCAGATTTCCACCCAAATAAACCCAGCCACACCAAGCAACAATCTCCCATGCATGGGCTTTTGGAATGCTTTCCTCATGATCCCATGGATGAGCCTAATTTTCACTGACAACAGTATAAATTGATATCAGGTAGTGTGATACCGCTGGCTTTGTTCTTTTTTTCCTCAGGATTGCTTTGGCTATTTGGGACTTTTGTAGTTACACAAAAATCCAATGATATTTTTGTTTCATTTCTTTAAAAATTGACATTGTTTCTCTGTGAATTATACTCTTTGTGTTGATACAGGGTTTTATATTCACCTTGAAGAGTTTCTTTCACCTGAAATTTTGTCTTCAAAGCTGATGTGAAGAGCAATGGAAATAATTTAAAAACACAAACTATAACCCAGAATGTTTCTTAACCTAGAAAAAAAAGTAATAGAAATTTTATCATTTGATTTTTCTACAAATTTTTAACTTTACAGAGAAAATAGGACAAACAGCCAGAGTTTATAAAGCAAAATTAAATATTAAATGTGAAATTCAATTTTGTCTCAACCCATTTTAGGACCGAATATATTTTATATCAAAATAATATCAAACAACAGATTTTATAACTAAGTAAAATTTTATATAATAAATTTTGCAGGATCCAGGAAAATGATGAAATTAAAAAGTTATTTACAACCATGAAATTAGATTTGCATGGACACATACACAAGCTTTTGAATTGTTAAGGGCAAGAAATTTAAGGAGGAGCTATGAAGGTAAAAGACATGCTCATTGGTTTCATACTTGAAATACACAATGTTTGTTTTTCAGTGTTGTTGCAGGACTCAGACTACAGTAATCCAGGAAGCTCCTTGACTGACTAGTGGGGTCTATAGTATAGTCAGGGTTTTTGCTTCCTTAGCAGGGAACCAGTGTGTTGAAACTGGCAGGTATCCATTTCTGAACATTAGAGAATTTGTTTATTTAAAAAATTATCTGGAAGGAATAGAGTGAGCTGAGTTCTGCTCAACCAGAATTGAAACTGTTGACATGTAGATATGGATTCAGAGCAGAAGATTATTTAAAGTTTGAGTACCCCAAACTGTGTATTTGGGGTCAAGATCTAACTCTATTTTATTTTATATGAATAAAAAGAGTGCTTCTCTCTTGAGGTATCCAGGAATTCAACCTTGTCAGAGACCATTTTAATTTCATAATATTGCCCTCTATTAGCAGGACCTTGAGAGTTTGTTTGGAGGTTCTAGCAGGGGAGCACAGCTACTCTTATACCCTTGACCAAGCATCTCTAATTGGGAAGGTTGTTCTTTTCAGCCCAGTGCACAGATTCAGGAGGGGTGCACAGGGATCAGTGATGGAGAAATAGGACACCTGCCTAGCCAGCCAGATCAGCCAAATCAACTCTGATTATCACTGGGGTGACAGATGTTGCAGACAGCTTGTCCTCACATGCTACCCTCTATTGAAAGGGACGAGGCTGCAGTTTTGTTTCCGGAACTTGGAAAGACCCAGTAGTGGAAGCATAGTATTTAAAAACAGAGGGATAATCATGAAAAGACAAGGTTTGATTTCAGCAATATGGCATGCCATCAGCAACATCTGAGAATAGCTATCAGGAAGCAGTTCCAATCTTAAAGGGGCTGGACTTCCTCAGAGAAGTTCTTCTCACTGAGTGTGTAAATGATAATATAATAGCTAGTTGATACCCAGAGGTGGAGCTCTGCATCACCAGGCTCTGCAGATCCTGAATGTAGTTGGACTTTCTCTGGAAAGGAGTCTGGTCATTCAGTCCTCATTGTATCAAGGTAAATCGTTGTGTTGGGCAATAGCCCATGGGCATGATTTTGGAAATATCTATGACATAGGCCAGAATATTCAGGACATGGTTCCCTACATCAACCATAGATTTCACTGTACATCTGGGTCCACTAGGATATTGAATCAGGAACTCAAGGTAATGATCTTCAGTTTTTTTAAATATTTTATTCATTTATCTTTAGAGGGGAAGGGAAGGAAAGAGTAAGAGAAACATCAATGTATGGTTGCTTCTCGTGCATCCCCTGCTGGGAACTGGCCCCTGCCGGGAACTGGCCTGCAACCCGGGCATGTGCCCTGACTGGGAATCGAACCGTGATCATCTGGTTCACAGGCCCACACTCAATCCACTGAGCTACACCAGCCAGGTTCAGTTTTATTGTTAATATAAAAAATCCTGAAAAGAATTATGACTGTTAATCTATATCCCCTGAAAATCATAATCAGACAACTTGTTATTAAATAAATATTGTAAGGGAAATATTAAATCTGGAAAGGTATAGATTGATATTTACAAAATAAATATACTTTGCAGAGTTGTCCAATATTTTGGCATCTCTGTGCCACATTGGAAGGAAAGAGTTGTCTTGGGCCACATATTACATACATTGCAACACATAATCACAGAAAAATTTCATAATGTTTTAAGTAAATTTACAGTTTTGTGTTGGGCCACATTCACAGCCATCATGGACTGCATGTGGCCCATGGGCCTCAGTTTGGACACCCTTGCTTAGAGTATGCAGTAATTTTGTGTTTTTATATTTATTTCCCTTTTAATTTAAAAAGCAAACCATTTTTCATATTTTCTCTTTAGAAAAGTAAGCCCTAACAATTGGATGAAAACCCAAGAAATGGTTGCATGATACATAGAGTAAAAAACTAAAGACAGCAAAGTAGTGAGATGAAAAATATTGTTGATTTTGATGAAAATTTAAATTAAGTTTATTATTCAATCTTTCTAGAAAGTGTTTTAACTTGGGATTATATAAAACAGGCATTGTGGACTTCAATCCTGAGATATTTTAGGGCATAACATCTATATTTTCTCCGAATGTAATTATTTTGTGTGATTTTTCTGTTCTGTAAAGAAGGATGTGGACCTGCAGCTTGATTACAAAGATTTTAAATTCTCGCAATTTTTAGAGACTGCAATAGCTAAGAAGGTTTTTTTAAGGTTTTGTGGGAGTATGTTGAAATTGATTATAGTCTTGTCTTTGAAAATCCTAGCTCTCCCTTTGTTTCATTGTCACTGTATATGCAGTAAAAAAAATATCTCTGGGAGCACGTTGTAACAATTGACTCTAGAATAAAACTTCTGGTAGGAGAGTCGTTGGGATGTAGATGTGTATGGGTGTGTGTGTGCAAAAACTGCATGCAAGCTTGATAATTTCCTCCCTGCACAGCTACCTCTAGCCTCAAGAGTTCATAGCAAACATTTTTATAAGTAGGATAAACCACTTGTTTGTATACATTTTTCATTAAATATTTAAACTATGTATCTGTCTTTTTAAAACCCCTGTGATGCAGACCCTTGCTTTATTCTCTTTTACCTCCATTTTTTCATTGTGGGGAAACACCTGTTATTTGCTAGCTTAACAATTTTTTAAATTTATTTATGTATTTATTTATTATATATTGTATTGTCATTCTATTACAGTTGTCCCAATTTTTCCCTCTTGGCCCTCTTCCACCCAGTGCACCCCCCACTCGCACAGTAAATCCCCACCCTGCTGTCCATGTCTGTGGTCATTCATTAAATGTACAGTCCAGTAGAGTTAAGCCTATTCACATTGTTGTGACACAAATCTCCAGAATGTTTTTATCTTTAAAATCCAATATATCTATACTCATTAAACAATAGCGTGCACTCTCTCTCCTCCATCTCTCTCTCTCTCTCTCTCTCTCTCTCTCTCTCCAGTCTCTGGCAACTACCATTTAAAGTTGTTTCTATGAATTTGTCTCCTTTAGACACCTCACATACATGGAGTCATACAGTATTTGTCATTTTGTTACTGGTTTATTTCATTTAGCATGTCCTCAGTGTTCATCCAAGGAGATGAACACTTATTGAGATGATGGCTTATTGTGGTTTTCATTTGCATTTCATGGATAATTAGTTAGTTTGACCATCTTTTTTAATATACTTGTGCATTTGCATATCATCTTTAGAGAAAGAGCTATTCAAGTCCCTTGCTTATTTAATTTGTTTATTTTGTGTTTTTATTATAGAATTGTATGAGTTCTTTATACATTTGGGTATTAACCCCTTATCAAGTATATATGATTTACAAATATTTTCTCCCATTCCATAGGTTGCCTTCTTTATTTATTTATTATTTTAAAAATATACTTTATTGACTATGTTATTGCAGTTGTCCCATTTTCCCCCTTCATTCCCCTCCACCCTGCACACCCTCTCCCTCCCACATTCCCCCCCTTTAGTTCTTGTCCATGTGTCTTAGGTTCTTTAGCTTTTACATTTCCTGTACTATTCTTGCTCTCCCCCTGTCTATTTTCTACCTACCATCTATGCTACTTATTCTCTGTACCTTTTCCCCCCTTCTCCTCCTCCCTCTCCCCTGCTGCTAACCCTCCATGTGATCTTGATTTCTCTGGTTCTGTTCCTGTTCTAGTTGTTTCCTTAGTTTGTTTTTATTTTAGGTGTGGTTGTTAGTAATTGTGAGTTTGCTGTCATTTTACTGTACTTTTTTTTATCTTCTTTTTCTTACATAAGTTCCTTCAACATTTCATAAATAAGGGCTTGGTGATGATGAACTTCTTGAACTTGGCCTTATCTGAGAAGCACTTTATTTGTCCTCCCATTCTAAATGAAAGTTTTGCTGGATAGAGCAATCTTGGATGTAGGTCCTTGTCTTTCATGACTTGGAATACTTCTTTCCAGCCTCTTCTTGCCTGTAATGTCTCCTTTGAGAAATCATCTGACAGTCTGATGGAAACTTCTTTGTAGGTGACTGTCCCCTTATCTCTTGTTGCTTCTTGGATTCTCTCCTTCATTTTTATCTTGGCTAATGTAATTATTATGTGCCTTGGTATATTCCTCTTTGGGTCCAACTTCTTTGGGACTCTCTGAGCTTCCTGGATGTCTATTTTCTTTGTCAGATTGGGGAAGTTCTCCTTTATTTGTTCAAATAACTTTTCCGCTTGTTGCTTTTCTTCTTCCCCTTCTGATACCCCTATAATTCATATGTTGGAATGTTTAAAGATGGCCTGGAGGTTCCTAAGCCTCTTCTCATTTTTTTGAATTCTCGTTTCTTCATTCTGTTCTGGATGAGTGTTTCTTTCTTCCTTCTGGTCCACTCCATTGATTTGAATCCCAGTTTCTTTCCCATCACTATTGGTTCCCTGTGCATTTCCCTTCATTTCACTTAGTTTAGCCTTCATTTGTTTATCTAATTTGCACCTAAAATTAACCAGTTCTGTGATCATCCTGATTACTAGTGTTTTAAACTGTGCATCTGGACTCTGCCAAAACTAAACACTTTGCTGTGTTAAAGGCCCCATTAAGAGGGTAAAAAGAAAAACTATAGAGTGGGGGAAGGTTATTGGAAACCACAAAATATCTAACAAAAGAATAATGTCTAGAATATCCAGAAAAACTCAAAACTCAACAGTAAAAGAAAAACAAATAATCTAACTAGAAACTGTGAAAAAGACATGAAGACACATTTCACTGACATATATGGATGACAAATAAGTACATGGGAAAATGTTCAACATCACTAGCCATTAGAGAAATGCAAGTTAAAGCAAGATGAGGTGTCACTAAATTGTTAGAAGAGCTAAAATAAAAATAAAATGTTTTATTTTTTACAAATAAAAAGTACTGAAGAGATAATTGACAAAACATATTTATTTTCTTTAAAAATATGGGTATGAATTATTTACAAAGTTGCTTTTTATTATTCCTAATCTCTTTCATTTAATGCTAGGTTATTTTGTATTTATTTATTTTTATTTGCCATGTACTTCAAAAGTTTTCTAGAGTTCATAGTTGTGAGAGAGATACATCTTAAATGTAACTAAGTTTTTCTAATATTATTACCCTTAATTAGCTTTGCTAGTCAAATGAGTGTGGAATAATATATTTAATTGTTTTCTGTGTATTATTGTTAGGTTTGAAAATGTAGCTTTCTTTTGTGTGTTTATTGACCTGTGTGGAACAAAATTCTGGACTATCAAATCTAATAGGATTATAGAGCATTTTGTTTTTCTATTTACATAATGGTATTTACAATGCTAACTGATTCTTTTCTTACCTACATTTTATTGCCCTTATTTTTTTCCTTTCTCTTTTCTTTTTTTTTTTTTTTACTATGTTGACTAAAACCTTCATACTTAGGTAGGATAGAAGCCTTTCTTTTCTAAATTTAGAACAGAATTTAAACTAGTGACAAACATTTATAGGTGTTCTAAAATAAGCCGTTCTTTCATTCCACAAATAATTGCACACTCCTGGCTTCATTTACCTAAAAATTGTGTAGACTATTTGCATATGTAGTTATAAATGAGATTGATCTCTAACTCCCTTTCTTGTCCTCAATCTGGTTTTGATAGCAAGTTGATGTTAGTCTCCAAAAGAAGTTGGGATAATTTTCATCTTAGTGCTGTAGTGATAAAGTTCAGTAAGTCTTGAGTAGATTGCCTCCAAACTATATTTCCTATAACTTTGTTTTATTTAGTGACTGTCCTACAGATTGATAGCAGCACATACACAAAGATAACTGATCCACTCAAACTAGACAAAAAATTTTCAGTGCTCAATATATTTCCAGAATATAAATAAATCAAAGTTTAGACCATTTAAAATCAAAGCATGGAAAGAAGAAGGAATTCCTGCCCTTTGGGACAGCATGGGTGGGATTGGAGAGCAATACACTAAGTGAAATAAGCCATGCAGTGAAAGACAAATACCATATGATCTCGCTTATAAGTGGAATCTAATCAACAAAACAAACAAGCAAGCAAAATATAACTAGAGACATGGAAATAAAGAACAAACTGACAATGACCACATGGGAAGGAAGAGGGAGATAATGGGGCTAAGAAGGGACAGGGTCACCAAGAAACATGTACAAAGGACCGACCCATGGACAAAGACAATGGCGGGGGTGGGGGAAGAATGTGAGAGGTGGGGATGGGTAGGGTAGGGGAGAGGAATGAGGGGAAAAAAGGGACAACTGTAATTGCACAACAATAAAAAAAAACTTGAAAAAAAGACTTTTCATAAAAAAACATATTTGTTAAAATACCAAAAAGAAATTCCAAGCATGGGGAATTACTTGCCACAACAATCTAATTAACATTATTTTCCCCCTTTTTCTTTGTTTTAATTGAATTTATTGGAGTGACATTGCTTAATAAAACTATATAAGTTTCAGGCATACACTTCTTCAATACATCATCTGTATAAAGCTCAATCTTTTACATGTGTATGGATTTGAAATTTAACAGCCTCAGCATCTGATTTTCCAAGTTATAAGGGATTAATTTATGAACTGCTCTCAGTGATCCTTTTGGACAGCCTGAGAGGGTTGCTCAGTGAATCATAAGCTGTTATTGCACACTCTGTAAACTTTAAGATTCTCTTCAGGATGTAAAATCTAGAAGACTATTGTGTTTATTAAATTATTCTCCACTTTCAACTGTGTGCTACTCCATACATGACACTGTGATGCCATTGGTTTTACTTTAGGTTTTTCAGTGGTCTAAAGATTCCTGGCTCCTTCCTGCAACACAAGAAAGTCATGGGAGTCAAAGTGTGTTGAGAATCCAAGTCAGTGAATCAAACATGGTGTAGTTTTCTAAACAGATTTGAAATTAGAAGATATTGTCCATCCACTATTAATGAGCTCTCAGAGTCTGTCTGTGACAGTGATAATGGCTTTTATCAAACATACGTGGAGAAATTTGTTACTATTTTATAACCGCTGTTGCCTCTTTGTATTTAGATCACTGGAAAGGCATATTTTATGTGTGGCTATTTGGTACAGCTAACATCATTCTAACAAATACTTATTAAAAGTTTTATGAAAACATAGATTCTAAAATGTTGTAAAATGCTAACAAACAATGAAAACATAATCCTCCAATGCTGCTTCTTTTCTTTTCCTCGTATATTTTAAATGCCTGTTTATAGAGAATCACTGTCTTTTATTTTCTGAGCTTTTATGAAACTTTTATTACTGTCATTGAATAATCTCTTTTGGTCTTGGACAAGTCACAGCCTCTCTTAACTTAATTTTGTTTGCTTGCGACATAAAAAATGTCATGCCTAGTGGTTGTGAGAATAACATATTGCAAAACATCAAGTGAAAAAGAAATGGAAATATATTGTTGCAACTTGCTGTTTTTTCAAGGGAGTAGGGCACATTTCCAAAGATGAAGTAGCAGTACCCTTACCCCATGATATTTCCAGATATGGCGTATGATGGATCACATTTTCTTGCATGCAAAGTTACTTTTACTTCCTTAACACTTACATCATAAATATCTCAAGAGAAGATCATATAAACACTTATCTGAACCTTTTTTGTAAGCTAGAATCTAGAATTTTCAGTGCTTTAATGTTAATTTTTTACTAATAGAAATATTTTAATCAAATGGTAAATGTATGAGTTAATACAATTCCATCTCAAGTGTTTTGGGTTGTGTTAGTAGGAAATAACACCATTTTGAAAGAAAGTAAATATTTTCATTCACAGGACAGAGAACTCAGTTTGTTAATCATTATGTAAATGAGACAAAGAATACAACAGTAACAATTCTATCTATGATTTTGAATTGCCAAGAGAAAAATCTCCATTTCATTGATTAATCTTTATACTTAACCATTGTTAGGTCTCTTAGAAATGGATGCCATCAATCAGTAGGAAGTATCTTTAGCAATAAATTGGTGAAAATGATCATTGTGTCATAAACCATTGATAGCATACCTATCTTCTTTATAAACAATTTATAGCTTACATATATTGTATTAGATTAGCAGAGTCATCATGATATGTAAAACCAATGTTCTTAGGGTGTGTAGGAAGACTTAGAATGGCATTCTGCCAAAATTTGTCATATAAAGTTCAGTCAGCATTATTTAATTAACACAGTGGTAATACTTTTAGGGCTTGGTGTAGCTTGAAAGAAATAAGAAAACATGGATACTTAGATGTTAAACAAAACCACACATCTATATCTAATTCTATTATTTTTTATTACCATGAAATCTTAAGTAAGATATTAATTCTCTTTGTTTTTTTCCCAATGTGTAAATAGAGTTTCACACTTATGAGTCAAGCAGAAAGAAGAATGGATGAGTTTCTCACTTGTGTGATGGGTAATAGGATATCAAATATGTTTTATAATGCTACTATATTTGTTGTAATAGTGGCTCTACTGACTTTCCCATTACGTTTCTTTCAGGTTGCTTTCAGCTATGTAATATTTTCAGATCCCATGAAATGGAAATTGACCAATGCTTGCTGGAGACCCTTCCCCTTGGCCAAAGGCAACGACTGGTGAAACGCATGCGCTGTGAACAAATCAAAGCCTACTATGAAAGAGAGAAGGCTTTTCAGAAGCAGGAAGGAGTCCTGAAAAAACTGAAGCATGGGAAGAATCAGAAAGTTCACTTTAACCTTGCTGACATGATACAGGATGCAATTATCCACCATGATGACAAAGAAGGTACATGACTCATAGAAAAAAGTTTTCTGATTGGGTTTTTCATGGTTATTTGTTAGTTTGTTGGGGGCTTTTTCTGTGTGTGTAGGGAGATGAAAGGTGAAATTTATTTTAAATAGTAGGATGTGTGTTTTTAAACTGAGGTATTCAAGAAAAAATATCTTTTTAATGAATGTATTTAAAGTCTCAAGTTTTTAGTAAAGATAAAAACCACAAAATTTTGATAAAATCATTGTGTATTTTTTTCTAGAATTACATTTCTGAAAAGCAAATGATTTTCTTGGGAATTTTTCATTCCAGTTACTAAGGAAACTTCTAGAAGTGAAATTGTTTCCTTTGAAGATGAGATTTGGTTGCAAAATTTATTATTATCTTATTCCTGAATAGATATATTCAAATAGTCAGTTCTCCTCAAACTCGGGATATCAGATTGAATTGGTTTATCCTTTAAAAATACTGGCTTGTAATATCAAGTTTTATCAAGAGTATTCAATCCAAGTTTCATTTGCTTTAAAATAACTATGAAGCTTTCATCTTTCATGTATTTTTGTGTATGGATTTTTCTGGGTTTTTTTGTTTGTTTTTAGAATATAATTTCCAAAGTTCTAATGAGAAAGAAACCATTTACCTATAGGTGCAAGTATGGAACACTTCAAGGAAGTAAACATAAATTCATTTATCCTGATTAGTTCTAAAGCCAGTGGTTAAATTAATGTAAAATAGGCATTCAAAGAGTATAGACCCACAGTCCACTAAATATGTTTCAAAGTCAAATTTCAGAAAATCAGTTTTTTTGAAATTTATTTAGTAGAAAAACTCTTCCTGAGCTATTTATAGTTTTTATTCTGTTCAATCTGGAAAAATAATGCATTTAGTAACATACATGGTCCCAAATCTTTCAAAGAGTGATCATGGTTCTGTATCTGAGAAAACTGCCAGCATATTATATACAACAATAGCTATAATAAGAAGACTAAAGAAGTTCTTTTCATTGTTTTGTGTGGGGTGGTTAGTCAAACCAGAATACTCTTGAGTTCTGAGATTTTTTTTAATGCAGTGACAGTGGCAGCATATCTCTGAATGGGGAAGTGCCTACAGATCATCTAGTCCAATGCCATCATCTTGTACATAAAGGAATTGTACCAGAGCACTCTTACCTCTCCTTTTATTGTTCTCTGCTCACCTGTAGCTTTTCATTTAATGGTCATCTCCTCCGCGGAGCTCTAAACACGTGGAAGGGCAGGGACACTGTCAGCCAAGTTCACTGCATCCTATTGCTCATCCCAGTACCTTCCAGCAGCATTGAAAGAGTGGAGAGCTTTGTATAAGTTCAAGAGGCAGTAGTTGTCAGAGCAAATCTAAATTACAATGCAGGCAGATTTAAGCGTAATATTGATTTAAAAGTAATGAAACAAGAAAAATTTTTGCAAAGTTGTAAAATCTCTTGCATAAAGTATTTACAGGGTGAAATAATGCCTAAGTTAAGGCTAAAATAAAATTAAAATACTAAAATAAGAAATTGGAGACCAAGAAGAAACTATTATGTGTAAATAATAATACAACATCCCCAAAATATTATAATTTGGGGGGAATGTTGAAGTCATTGTTAAGTTTAAGCTGGGTTTTATTGAAGAAGTTGCTCTTTGTGTGTTTGTTTTTTGAATTGCAATGAAGAGAAAGAATGGAACAGTAAGGGTCCACATTTTGTATGGTGAAATGAAAAACATAAAGTATTCAAAATAATAGGGACATTAGGAAGCAAACAAAAAACACACACACACAGAACATTTTTGTACTCTTGTTCAACACTGTACTAAATTCTTCTTACACACTATCTTGTTTATTCTTTCAGACAAATGTAACACCAAAAATTCTGAAGATTCTTAGAAAATAATGTTCTCAGAAAGATAAGTTACATAACTTTCTTACTCCTAGGAAATAATTTTATTACTAATGAAAGCAAAGATTATGTTTAGTAACTAAGGTCAACATTAGTATCAGTGATGAAATAGTTTAATGACTTTCAGAACTCAACAAGAGTTTGAATTTCTAATCAATTATCAAAATTTTAAGCACATTATTGCAATGTAAATTAAATATTTGTCCACAATAAGGTCTTAGCTCTGGGCTGCCATAAGAAAATGCTATGGAATGGGTGGCTTAAACAACAGACATTAATTTCTCACAGTTCTGGAGGCTGGATGTTCCAGGAACAACATGCCACAATATTTGGCTATTAAGAGCACTTTTTCTACCTTGAAAATGACCACCTTTTTACTCATTGTATATTTACATGGTGGAGAGAGGAAGCTCTGGTCTCTCTTCCACTTCTTATAAGGGTTCTAGAATTACCATGAAGGCTCCACCCTCATGATTTTATCTAGTCCTAATTACCTCCCAACTCGTGACTATAGGTTAAAGCTTCAATAAATAGTTTTGTGAAGACCAAATTTATATCAGATTGTATAGTTATTCAAAACACACCCATGTATGAAAAATAAGGGCCATATTGTATTTCTTGTATTTTTTTTTTGAGTCTCTCATTGACTTTGGAAACTTCTACATCAATGCCAATATACATTACTGTATCAGAGTAAAATTACTGATTTCTTGCAAATTAAAAAAAATTAAATTGCATTAGAAATGTAAGCAGTCTCTTTGGAGGAATTGTAACCTCTCTAGCATATGTTTTATTTCTCCTAGAACTATATCCATGAAAAAGTTTACAATTGGTTATGGTAGTCATGTTTTCATTTATCTTTAAGCTACTCGAGTAGTCAAATGTACACATTTATACAACTGAGTCAGTGAAATATTAATGCCACAAGAAGAAGCCCTTTTGTGTAAGTAATTGTTTAAATCTTTTCAGATTGTGTATTAATTTTTAAAAATCTTAGTTTCAAATACTTTCATTAGCTTACTGAATATAAATGTTTCAGAGGACAATACATTTAGGTTTATAGCAAGTCATTTAGAAGCAATTCAGGATTTTTATTCTTATAAATATTAATTTTTTGTAAGTGTAAATTAAGTATCTTTCATGCTTTATTGTTTCTGGGAGATGGTGACATTTTAGTGTATAATGTATCATTTTAATATACTGCATACATCTAAAATATGTTCAATGCTTCTTTTCCATCTTACAGAAAACTGTTGTAAAATTTCTTTGGCTTTTAATTCAACTTTCTTTGAGTTACAACATGTAAAATAAACATGTAATTTATAAATGTAATACAAATTACAGTGTAGTGACTTCATTTTTTTTTACGATTTAACACTGTTGAGGCATACTCAGCTCTGTCTGTGCTTTACATGACCTTAGTCACTTAATTCTTCTGGTAACCACATGCAGTAGGTAGTATGTTCTCCCCATTATATGGATGAGGATATTGAACCGTAGAAGAACTAATTACAGGTACTCTTCAATCCACCTGAATTTGGAAACCATGTTTTATCCATAATATCATACTGTGTCTCTAGTTGATGTCTTTTTTTAACCACTATTGAGTTATGATAGACATATAAACAGCTGTGCATATTTATTGTGTACACATTGATGAGTTTGGAGATAAGCAAACACCTGTGAAACCATCAGCAGAATCTAGGCCATAACTTACCTATCACCACCAAAAGTTTCCTTCTGGCCTCTTAATTTTTTTTAATTTAATTATTTTTCATTTGTGGGAACAGCACTTAACTTGTTTCTTTTCAAGCTGATTTCTGATGATAAGTGAACTAAAGCATCAATTTCACACAGTGATTTGCTTCCATGGCCATTTAGCATTCTTTCCTCCTCTTACCTAGTCAAGCTCTTTGCCCACTGTCAGGGAATTGTCAAAGTCAGGGACTGATACTCCTTATGCTCTAGTGTTTTCCCTCCTCTTTCCCTGAGTAGCCCACCAACATCCCCCTGCCTTTTTTTTTTTTTTTTTACAATTTAAGGGCATTTACTTGTTAATTTTTATGCTGAATATTTACGGAGGGCCTGTTCCAGCCACACAGAGAACTTGTGAGTATAATTATAGACCTTTGATATCAAACTTCATGTATATCTTCATTTTTAAAGATTTTATTTATTTATTTTTAGAGAGAGAGGAAGAGAAGAGAATCTAAGGGAGGGAGACATTGATATGACAGAGAAACATTAATTGGTTACCTTTCCCATGTGCCCCTACTCGGGATTGAATCCACAACCCAGGTGTGTGCCCTGACTAGCAATTGAAAACTTTTGCTTTGTCGAAGGCACCAAACCAACTTAGCCACATGTGTCAGGGCTACATTTACATTTCAACCTAAAATTCTAAGTAGTCTCTTAGGAAAATGGAAAACATCAGATTACAGCAATGTAAGACTATTTCTTTCTCCTACCTATTAGACCCTCGGTCCCAGTTTCCTTGTAGGGATAAGGTCTAAGGTCTATGGTCTAAGGCTCTTATCCTAACTCTCTTCTCTTTCAATGCTTATCCTCTCTGGAAAGTCTCACCTTTTCCCCTTGCATTCGCCTCCACCCACTCCAATGATTCCCAAATTGTATTCAGACCTTTCTTCTGAGTTCTAGACTCTACCTTTGTGATGATCTTACATTTCCAAGTTATCTTTTTCAAAACTGAATATCTGGTTTCATCTCCTTCCAAAATTATCTCTTCTATTCTCTATTTCAGCTGATCACTTTCCTGGCATTATAGCCCAGAAATCTTTTTTTTTATTTACATTTATTTTTTATTTTATTTTGCAATCACAGTTGACATTCCATGTTATTTTATCCTAGTTTCAGGTGTACAGCATAGTGGTTAAACAATCATGCACTTTACAGAGTGATTCCACCTGACAATTCTAGTACCCACCTGGCACTATACATAGTTATTACAATATTGTTGACTATATTCCCTATGCTGTACTTTACATCCCATGACTATTTTGTGACTACCAATTTGTACTTCTTTTTTGATTAGGAAATGTCTATTATTTTAATATTGAGTGTTTTAAAAACAGCAGAAAATTTGAAGTAAAAATAAATGAATTTATAACAAAGCTTATTTTATACTTATTACAGATGAAAAGAAACCTATACTGATAGTACTAAACTATCCCTGTCTTCGTAAATAGTTTAAGAATTGGAATTAATTCTGTTAGTTATTCTCACTCTAAAGCTTTAGTATTTGTTCACATTTATTGATTAGTTGTCTCTCCCACACCCCTAACTGGGGACCTGGCCCACAACCCAGTCATGTGCCCTGACAGGAAATCAAATCAGCAACTTTTCGGTTCACAGACTGGCACTCAATCCACTGAGCCATACCTACAAAGGCATATTTATGTATATTTTTGAAGTTTTATTTTTTGTTTCTATTTTTAATTACAACTGACATTCAATGTTATTTTGCATTGATTTCAGGTGTACAGCATAATAGTTAGACAATCATATATTTTATAAGGTGTTTCCCCTGGTATTTAAAGTACTCACCTGGCAGCATACATAGTTATTACAATATTATTGACTATGTCTCCTATGCTGTACTTTACATCACCATGACTATTTTTAGCCACCAATCTGTACTTCTCAATTCCTTCACATTTTTTACCCTGCCCTTTAATCTCCCCTCCCATTGGACAACCCTCAGTTTGTTCTCTGTATCAATTATACTATTTCTGTTTTGTTTGTTCACTTATTGTGTTCTTTGTTTTTTCAATTTCATTTTGTTTTTTAATTTTTATTCTATTACAATTGTCTCGTCCCCCCCCCCTTAGCCCTCCTCCATCCAGCCCACCTGCCACTCCTACAGTCAATCCCCACACCATTGTCCAAGTCCATGGTTAATTCATACACTCACATAATTCTTTGTGTGGTCCCATACAAATTTTGGGTAATTTGTTCCAGTTTTGTGAAATACTGGTATCTCGAGAAGAATTCTGTTGAACTTATAGATTGATTTTAGTAGTATGGATATTTTAATGATGTTAATTCTTCCTATCCATGTACACAGTATGTGCTTCCATTTATTTCTATTGTCTTCATTTTCTTTCTTCAGTGTCTCATAATTTTTCAAGTATCGGTCTTTTATATCCATGGTTCAATTATTCCCAATTATTTTAATTTTCAAGATGCAATTGTAAATTGGATTGTTTTCTTAGTTTCCCCTTTGTATAGTTCATTATTGGTATATATAAAAGTGCTATTGATTTATGGATATTTATTTTGTATCCTGCCACTTTACTGAGTTCGTTTATCAGTTCTAGTAGGTCTTTCAGTAGTATCTTTAGGACCCTCTATATAAAATATCATGTCATCTGCAAGTAATGACACTTAATTCTTCCTTTCCAATTTAGATGCCTTTTATGCCTTCTTTTTCTGATTTCTGTTCCTAAGAATTGCAATACTATTTTTTTAATTTATTTAATTATTTTTGATGCCATGTTACTTCAAGTACACATTTGTATAGTATTGATGATTGTACCTCCTCAGTGTAATTTACAGGAAATATCAGTTATTTGTATATTATCCAGAGCCTTCGAAGAATATGCTGACAATGCATTGGATGCTGTTGTCTGCATCCTCCATGTTCTGGAGCAGTACCAAGCTTGAGAAAAGTAAGGGCAATGACACATTTATCAGAACACTTCTACCTTGTTAACTTCTCAATAATATAGCAACAGCAATCCTTGAAGCTAACCTGTGAATTAATCTGGTTCTACAACATGGCAGATGATGGAGAGGATGTGGAAAGATGTCATTCAAATAAGATGTTTAATGGGAGCAGACACAGAAACAAAAGGACTACTTCTAGATTTTCAGAGAAAAGGATGAGCTCTTCAGTGTAAGTAACATCAACATCAGAGATCTATCTGGATGGCTAGATGTGTGCAGCTCATATACAGGCTGAATACAGCAACCCCAGGCAGTTTTGAATTTCACAGAGTTGGGTTCACTGGACCATGATGCTTTCAATTAATAGGTAACAGCTGCTGGATAATTAAATGTTCCCATTTCAAAGCCAGTTGTAGAATCATCAAGAATCGGAAATTGAGTACATTTAAATTCTGAGGAATTCTGTATGAATTTAATGAGTGGCTTAATAGTTCACAAATACCAAATTGATATTCTTGGAAAGCACTAAGGACTTTAACTGCCTGCTATGTGATCACAGCTTTACCAGGGCCTGTGATAGTAACTGAAAAAAAAAGAGAGAGAAAAACAATGTGATTCAAAAGCATTTATAATCTCAGTGGAAAAACACACTGTTTTTGGGGGAAAAGCAAACTAGAAATTGATCCATTTAAAAGGAATTGCAGTGGGTGAGGGAGGATGAGATGAATCAGAAATTCTGCTCTGTAGGAAAATGGTAGAGTTTGCTAGGAGAAGAGAAAGGGATTTTCTGGTCATGAAAAACAGTTTGAGTGCAGGAATAGAGTCAGAGAAAAGCAGGTTTCTGACAGGAGAGCATCTTAGTGGAAGCATTGCTGAGTCAACACCAAGGGTTCTAAGTCTCAGTTGCCAAGATGAGTATCATCCCTACATTAATACTTAGGTGTTGTGTCACTGGCCAGAGCCCTGTTTTTGCTTCACCTTCTTATCCTGCAAATGAGGTTAAGAGGCAGAGGCAAACCTGTCTCATAAGTGGCAGTGAGGATTAGTAAGATAATACATGCAAGGAATTCCAAATGGCATCTGTCCTGTATTACTACATGTGTGATAAATGTTATCTGTTATAATTTGAAATGGAATTAAGAGATAATAGTAAAGCTGTAAAGAGTGGCTAACTAANCCAAGATGAGTATCATCCCTACATTAATACTTAGGTGTTGTGTCACTGGCCAGAGCCCTGATTTTGCTTCACCTTCTTATCCTGCAAATGAGGTTAAGAGGCAGAGGCAAACCTGTCTCATAAGTGGCAGTGAGGATTAGTAAGATAATACATGCAAGGAATTTCAAATGGCATCTGTCCTGTATTACTACATGTGTGATAAATGTTATCTGTTATAATTCGAAATGGAATTAAGAGATAATAGTAAAGCTGTAAAGAGTGGCTAACTAATAACTGTGACTATCATGTGATTAAAAGATAATTACTGTTTTTATATACATATATAGGCATACAAGCATAATTTGGGGATGTTGGGGTCAATTGTATTATAATTGTCATGAAATAGAGGAGGAAAAGACTGAAGGTAGACATGTCTGTTCCGGGCAATAAAAATGAGAATAAGAAACAGAAATTGTGTAGTACCTTTGAAAATGGATTGAAGAGGAAAAATTCACATTATTGATATAAAAAATTCACAACATTTAAAAAATATATTTTCTGCTAGAACAGTGTGTGCCATTCATATACATGTGCACATGTAAATGTGGTTCCCCCTTATCCAAGGGTTTACTTCCCATGGTACAGCTGGTATTGTGGTCCACCATGGACTGAAAAATATAAAATGGAAAATTTAAAAAATAAACAGTTCTTAAGCCTTGAATTGCATGCTATCCTGAGTAGCATGATGAAATCTTGCATAGTTCCTTTTCATCCCCATCCCTCCCATGATGTGAATCATCCCTTTGTCCAGCATCTCCACATTGGACACACTCCATGCTCATTAGTCACTCAGTACCCATCTCACTTCGAAGATCTACTGTTACAGTATCTCAGTTCTTGTGTTCAGGTAGCCCTTATTTTACTTAATAACAGTCTCAAACCAAGAGGAGTCATGCTGGTAATTTGGATATGCTGAAGAGAAGATTTAAAGTATGTCCTGTAATTGAGAAGCTGAAGGTTCTGGTTCTATTAAGAATCTGAAATCTTAATAAGGAAAGAAAAAAATTGTATTTTGAGGTTGCTAAGATCTGTGATAAAACCAAGTCTTCTGTCTGTGAAACTGTGAAGAAGGAGAAAGAAAGTTGTGTTAGTTTTGCTGTCACACCTCAAACTGAAAAAGTTATGGCCACAGTGCATGACAAGAGTTTAGTTAAGATGGAAAGTCATTAAAATTGTGGGGAAGACATGAACAGACCACATGTTGCACCAGAAGACATTGAGCCTCCCTATGACTTCATTCAGCAAGTGACACCACTTACATAACTTTTATTATAGTACTATTGTTACAAGTGTTTTATTTTATTATTATTTTTTAAATTTTTTCAAAAATTTTATTTATTTATTTTTAGAGGAGAAAGGAAGGAGAGAGGGAGAGAAATATCAATGTGTGGTTGCCTCTTATGTGTCCCCTGCCAGGAACTGGCCTGCAACCCAGGCATGTGCCCTGACTGGGAATCGAACCGTGGTTGTTTGGTCTGTAGGTCCGAGCTCAATCTGCTGAGTGGCACCAGCCAGGGCTATTTTATTATTAATTATTGATCTTTTACTGTATATAATTTATAAATTAAAATTTATTATAGGTGTGAATATATAGGAAAATACATAATATACATAGGGTTTAGTATTGTCCATGATTTCAGGCATTTATTGGAAGTCTTGGAATGTATCTCCTATGCATAAGAGGGACTACTATATACAAACACACACAGATAACTATACATACATATAGTTATATATATTGTAATATATATATCTATATCATAATATGTGCCAGTCATATCTCTAAATATTTTATATTCATTTTAAAATTTAATCTCTGCAATAATCCTATGAGATACTTGATGAAATAATGTCACCCCCCTCATTACTGGCCACTGGAACCTACAAATGTGACCTTATTTGGAAATAGTCTTTGTGGATGTAGTCAAGTTAACATGGTATCATATGAGATTAGGGTGTGTTTTAATCCAGGGATGAGTGCCCTTATAAAAATGAGGGAGTTTGGACAGAGAAACACACAGAGGAAAGATGGCCATATGATTATGAGGACCAAGATTGGAATGAAGCAGCTGCAAGCCAAGGAACTACAGGGATCTGCAGCAGCTCTGAGAAGCTGGAGGGAGGCATGGAAAGGCTTCCCCCCAGAACGTGCAGAGGGAATGCAGTGTGGCTGACACCTTGGTTTCAGACAGCTGTCCTCCAAAATAATGTAAGTCAATTTTTGTTGTTTTAATCCTCACATTTTTATGGAACTTTGTGACAGCTAATAGATGTACATGCAAATACTGCCCCAGTTTTATAGATTAGGATACTAGTGTTCAAGGAAGTCAAGTAAAATCAAAGTGCTAATAAGGATTCAAACCCACATCTGTCAGAACTTAGAGTTCAAGGTGTTAACTGCTGTATTCTTTTGCCTCAATTTTCATGCCATTCTAACTCTTAGGGTGACTTTGAGCTGGTCAGATGTTCCTGTGGGTAAATGAGGAGAACTTTAGTTCCTCTCCCATCTGTGACACTGAAATGTTAGAGCCAATAGCTTTATCTGACTGTAACTGTCATAGAAAGGAGGTGATTCAGAGAGCAGCATTAGAACGACATTGGAATTAGCAGAGATCAGGCTGTGAACAATGGGGAAAAAGAAATCACAGGTAATTTAACATCTTTTTCCTCTATCTGATTGCCCCATTCTTGTTGGATGGGGGTTGACACTTGGATTTAAGTCTGGTACATAAATAGTTCTGAGGATATCTGCACATCCAATCCCTCCATCACCACTATCCCAGATGCAAATGGCTCTTCAACCCAAAATGTTGGCATATGATGGTCCAGAGGGGCCCTTGGCCAGACTCCATCTCCATGGGGCTCAGTTCTGCCTTCAGGTGAAGTCCTGTCTGCTTTTAGCATTCTTCAGGTCTACTGAGTATGAAGTGCATAAGTCCCTGCTCCCATCTCCTCTCAATTTGTCTTGGTCCTTCCTTCTCTCTCTTCCCACTTCACCCTACCATAGCTCCCTTCCCTACAACCCCTCCCAGCAATTCCCTGCTTGACCTCATGTGTAGCCTTGCTATCATAATGTCTATGCTTCCTGAGAAAAGACATGTAGTCTTTAAACAATTGTTTTAATGGTGCAGATGATGGAATCATGCTGCTAAGACACTTGGAAAGCATCTAGTCCAAAAGGAGAAGGGAGAGAAAGTGGAGAGGGAAGGAGGGATGAGAGAAGAGAGAAGAGAGTGAGAGAAGGAAATTGGCTCACATAATTATAGTGATGTCAAGTCTGAAATCAGTAAGGCTGGCTAGAGATACAGGTTAAGAGTTTATGTTGCAGTCTTGAGTCCAAAATCTGCAGGCAGGTGATTCAAGGAGGACTTCTATGCTGCAATCTTGGTGCAGAATTTCTTCTTCTAAAAATATCAGTGTTTGATCTTTAGGTCTTCAACTAGGATGAGACCCACATACATTGTGGAAAGTAATCTGTTTTTATCAAAGTCAACTCATTGAAAAGTTAATACACCTAAAAAATACCTTCATAGCAACATATACACTGGTGTTTGACCAAACAATTGGATATCAGAGCCTCGTCATGCCAACACATAAAATTAACCATCAGACAGGATACTGATAAGAGTTATGTTGTTTACTATTATTCAGGCACTGTTATAAGTCCTTAAAATATGCTAACTCCTGTCATTCTCATTATAGCCCAATAATGGTCTCAGAACAGGCTTAAGAACAGGCTTAGATTTGTTGACATAAGAAATGTCCAAACCTGTAAAAATTTTTATGAGTTTATTTGAGCCAAACTGACAAGAATTGCCAGGAAGCAAAATATCAATGAATTGAGAAAATGATATGGAGAATGTCAGTTTTGTACCTTATTTTTATACATTAGAATCAAAGGATGAATAAGGAAAGTTACATGAAATTCATTGGTAGCAGATTAGGGAAGTAGGAGAAAGCAAAGAGAAACAATCTATGAAACTGGATAAAAAGTGAAATTTAGGGTCACATACTTCTTTTACATTGGTGGGTATAGAACAGCCCCTATAATGTTTACACTTACAGCACATAGTGATGATATGAGGGAGAATAAGAAAATAATGATAGGTTCTATTGTCTCAGTATTCCGGTGGGAGATTGTGTGCTGAGGGGTCTGGAAAAAGGGGGATTAGGTACTCTGACATTTCAAAGGTATGTTATCCTAGATGCCAAAAGATAGTAGACAGGCTCAGTTGAGGTAAACGTTGACCTCTGTCAAGGAACATACTGGCCTACTGCATGTCTACCCACCATGACTTACTTTTAGTTAGGAAGTTTTCATCTCAGACCATTCTGTGTGATTACTTTAGGCTTCTGAGTTTGTAAGGCTGGCATGCAGGTCTCCCCTGAGTTTATCAGGCTTAGTGTGTGGCCTTTTTTTTTGTCCACAAGTTCATTAAGCAACTTGCCCACAATTTACACAGGCAGTTATGGCAGACTGGGATTAAAACCCAGACAATCTAGCTTCAAAGCCTCTTAAAGAAAAAAATCTGTATTTAAGTAAGATGACAATTGAAAAAAGACTTATTGCATTAGGGAGAACACTCTGACCTCAGGACTGCTGAGTATCTCAAAATCAAACAAAAAAAAAGGGTTTTCTTTTGTAGGAAGAGGTAATGAGGGCCAGTAGGAACTTTTAGGGAGAAGGGCCAGGACATGGGATGAATAGACAGCGTGATTGGGTGGGCTAATGGGACATTTTTCTGACTGTGGCTAGATTATTTTGGAATGAGCTATTAAGGGAAGATTTCCAGCACCATAGAACTTAAACATGAGGATGAACCAGAGTTCAGGGACCTGCAAGGAAGAGAAGGCTGAGCAGAATTTGGTTAAGCCAGATGAGTAGGTAAGTATTAGGCAGTTGTAAACACTTGTTAATGGTGTACTCTTAAATCCATATTACCCTGGGCATCAGTACAAGTGTTTGGAATTGGTAAATGGCTGAAAGATAAGCCATTTTTATGATGATATTGCACATGAAAAGTCAGCACATTTTTAAAAAATTGTTAAAACCAGTGTTTATTTACTTTGGCCTTTTCATTTTCTTCATGTCATTCTATAGGGTTGGCTAACAAGTCTGTTTAGTTTTTTCTGTAAAATAAAACACACATTTTCATTTACACCAATAACTTTGTTGACTTGGTTCTTCTGATTATGTTGTCTGTCTCCCATGTGGTAGAACATACATTGTTCTCAATTAACATCTCAGTGATCACTATCAACTTCAACTGGTCTACTTGACTGTTAAGCATCGTCTAGAGAGAAAATCTCCAATATGAAACTTCATAAACCACTTTTGACACCTTTTATCAGTCACAGCACCTCCATACATTGCACAAATATCTCCTGTGTGTGTTTCAGTACATTTTTTTACCTTTCTTGAATTAATAAAACATAATATGCCAAAAATGCCATGCATTTCTTTCCATTTTCAGTTAAAATGGGTACACAAAAATTCACCAATTTTTATGTTTTTTTTAAATACACACTGATGTGACAGCTGTTACAATACAATCTAACAAAATTGTTTTGAATGAAGTTACTACTAGAGCCATATTATAGAAAACAAACAAGCTTTTTGGCCAACCCAATACTTCTCTTAATTTTTAAAAATAAATTGTAATAGTACCTAGTGAGTGGCAATACAGTGTACTGACATTCAATACATTTCATTCATTCATTCAAAATTGAGGGCTCACTCTTTCAATTAAACCCAGCAGTGGGCCCTGGTATTGGGGATATCATGAGAAATAGAGCCTGGTATTTGCCACCTAGTAGAAGGAGAGGCAGCCCAGTAAAGAAAGGCCATTAGTATTTAATGTCTGTAGGAGAAGGTAAATGAGTGGCCAGGACAGTGGGGTTGGGGTGGAGTGGGCGGTGAAGGGGACAAGGAAAATGACATCTCTTCATTCTTTTTAAGTCAGGAAACTAAGCTATAGCTACGGTTGATCAAAGGCCTGAATTTCTTCAAGGGTCTTGTACTCCAAGGAGTTGGAGAGGTTGGCATCATTGTGCAGAGATCTTGAGCACTGTGCAGGGAACTTCGGAGTTGGAGTATAAGAGAGAGTGGATATACTTTTACCTAAATGTGTTCAATTGTAGATGAGTTCCTTAGGTGTTGTAAATCTCCAGATTCTCAGTGTGGTTGCTGCTACCTCTGTCCTCTACACAGATAATGATTCAAAGCTTTTTCTGGTTATCCAAAGGAGTGGAAACCTGGTGGCTAGAGAACAAAACTATAAATTCTCCTTACATTTTCATCACCCATCTTACATGAATATAAGAAAACATATAAAAGAGAAACATTGGATTTAAAAGGACATTTTTTTTCTTTTAACCCAGTAGTTTTCATATTTTATGGAAGAGGAAGGCATGCTTGCACAGTTTCACTCCTCTGTGTCAATTTCTTGCTCCCTGTGATGTTACTTCTTAGACCTGCTCACTTTTGAGTGAGGTGAATGTTCAGTAAGAATAGCACAGCATGAAGTCTGTCATTTCTACTCCACACACTTTCAAGTTTTGATTACATTGAAACTAAAAAAAAAAAAGAATATTTTTGTTCACTGAATTAATGCTGCAGCTAAGAGCTCCAATCCATCAAATTTTAAGACAGTATTGTTGCTGGTATAAACCAAGAATTTTCTTATTCATTGTGCTCAGAACAGTCTATGAAAAAGAAAAAATACTAGTAATTTTTATAGGAAAAAGGCACAATCTGCCAGAGGCCCAGATTGCTGCTTAGTGAGGGCAGCAGCAAAGCAATCTGCAGATCATATTTGCTTTTGACAGTGTGACTGCAAAACATGCCAGAGTAAAATGTTTTACAGGGAAAATGTAGATTTGCCATTTATGAGATCTGAGAAGTCATTTAGCACGGCAAGAGTGGACAGAACAGAATAAATTATCAGAGTTTTTATTCCTGAGGATTTTTGATACACAGAAAATTTCTGGGAAAGAGAATTTTACAAATACTATTTTGGGAAGCAGCATGTTGACAACAAGGTTCAAATTTGCCCAATAATCCCATTCTCTCTGACCTTCCCAAAGTTATCATTTTTCTAGTTGCCCTCTTCAATATCCACAGCACAGGACCATTTCTAAGGAAGAAAAATGCTGCAGTATCTTCCAAAGTAAAAGGAAACCTAAACTAAACCACCACCCTTTCATTTCAGTTAAAAAATTCCTCACAAGAAGTTGTCTATACTCTTTGTGTCCTAATTCTCTCCTCCACTGTCTTTTGGAAAACACTCCTATTAGGCTTTTTCTGTTGATTCCACCCAACCTGGTACCACTTCTTAATCAAAGACCTCCTTGTTGCCAAGTTTTTTATTTATTTGTCCTCATCACAGGCAACTAGAAGCAGTATGTGACATGTTTGATCATGTTGCCTTTCTCAGTTGACTTTCTTCACTTGACCTCTGAACCTCTCTCTCCTTGGTTTCATATCTACCTCACTGGTCCCTTCTCAGGCCTCTTTTCAGGTTACACCTCAACTTCTCAAACTTTGAACATCGTAGTATCCCAAGACTTTAGAGCTCTTATCTATTTACCCTCCCTTTCTAGAAATCAGTTCCTGTTACATGTGTATAATGCAAACCCCATTTTTTTTCCTGACCAATACTTCTTTCCTGCACATCAGACTTTTCTATAACATGTCCTTGTGGCATTATGAACAGACCTGCTCACTGTCATACTCTTGGATTTCCCTGACAAGACTCCTTCATCTTTCCAGCTCAGTGAATGACTCCATTCCACCGACCATTCATGTCAAACATCTTGGAGTCTTTCTTGATCCCTTTATTTCTCTCTCTCCCCCATTGTCTGGCCCATGAATGCATTCTGGTGTCTCTACCTCCTACAGCAGTTGTGATCTGACCACCTCTCACCACTGCTGTGGAGCTCTTCTCCAAGCCATCACCATCTCTTGCCTGTTAAACTGCAATAGGCTCCTACAGCATCACCCTGCTTCTAACCTTGCTTCCTACAATCAATTATCCATTATCCTTCTTACACTTAAATTATTTTTAGTGCCCCTCTTTGATTATGAATTTTAGTGGCTTCTAGGCTCACTGGGAATGACATCTGAAGCTCTTGTCATGGAAAGAAGACCCTATGACATCTGCTCCCTGTCCTGCCCCACTCCTGCCAATTTTTTTATCTCATCTTCTCCCATGGTCCCGCTTACATGCTCTTCCTGAGCTACTCTGGCTTTCATACTTTTTTTCAAAAACTGCTTTACCTTCTCCTGCCTCATAGCCTTTTGGTATTTTGATCTGCATTTTGCAGAGGTCATTCATTCTCTTTTTGCTCCAGTGTCACATAATGAGAGGGGCTTTCTCTGACCCTTTTGCATGAAGATTGTAAGAGATTTCTAAAGCCATGTAGCTGCTTTTTATTTCTCTTTGACTTTGAATGGAATAGTAAGAATGTAGTTAGAGATTTGTTTTGAGACTCTTTCTCTCTATAACCTAGTTGTCCTTCATGGCCCTCCATAATTTTATTATTCTAAGATTATTTTCTGTCTCTTAATTTTGTGCATCATAGACAGTACTCCCAGAAGAGCAGCATTGCCTTCACCTTGGGAGCTGATTATAAATGCAGATTCCCAGGCCATGCCCAGACCTGCTGAACCAGAAACTCTAGGAGTAGTCCCAGAAATCTGGGCTTTCACAATCCCCCCAGATGATTCTGAAACATGGTGGAGTTTAGTTAGATTCTAGTGGTTCTCACCTGGGCATGTTTGTCACACCTACTCTTCAGTTCCACTGAAATTCTCTGTTCAGAAGATAGAGATGCTAAACACATTGCCCTGCCTCAAACGTTCCATTTGTCCCTATGGAGATCATGATGAATCTGGTCTAACAGAAATGTTGCCATGCCTTGAACACAAAAGCTGGCTTCCTGCCCCTGTGTATTTCCTCACTCTGTTTATTATCCTTATCTTCATCTTAAAATGTCTATGTCTTTTTCATCTTCCAAGGCCTGAATTAAATGGCTCATTCTTTAGGTGTCTTCATTGATTTCCTAAGCTGAAAAAATAATATTTCTCCTCTGCACTTTCATAGGCATTTTATTCACGGACCTAGAATTCTCTTATTACTAAGTGTCTTCTAATATAATCTTTAGTATAAATGTCTTATGTTTCCTACTTTACACAACTCAGGACAGGATTATGCCTTCAATTACTTTCTGTCCCAAGCAGAGTGGCTGGTTTGTGGTAGACTCACAATAGAAACTCCCTTGTCCTTCCTTCTTCTTTGTACTGTAGTGGCCCATGAACATAATAAACACAGAGCACTACTGATATATTTAGCAATGTCTGCAAATATAGAAAAAAGAAATACTCGTACATTATAATGCATGGCAAAACTCTTACAGGAAGCATCTACAAGTAAGAAGTGTGTCTGATAAATGGGCTGCTTCATGCACAACTGGTGCATGATATAGGAGCTATGATCTCAGCTTACTCCAGCTGAGTAGTTCTAGAAACTATTTTTTAATACTCCAGGGCAACATAAATTTAACAATTGCCTCAATTTCCTTCTCACTTGAAACCAGTTCTATAATAAAACAAGATTACCTTCTTGTTCTAATAAAATAAAAATCAAGAACACAATTTTGTGTCTAACTCAAATTTTAGAAAGATAAGGCTTGCCATTAAACCTGATAATTTAGGGCCTTTTATTTATGCTCTGAATTTCCTTTTCAATTTGGAAAAATAATAGGGAGTAACATGCTTTATGCATTTGGAAACTCTGGAAAAGTTAAGATTGTTGCATTCTTCAAACACACAGAAAAGGTATATGAACTGGATAACAACTAGGTGCAATTTGTGGAGGATGTCCCCCCCCCCCACCTCCTGGCATTGTCTTAATCAGGAAAGAGTTTGCATTATTCTGCTTACACTGACATAACAAAATTCTACAAACTGAGTGGCTTAAAGAACAGAAATTAATTTTCTCGTTGTTTTGAGAATCAGAAGTTCCACATGAAGATACCAACAAAATTGGTTTTGGTTTCTGGTGAGGCCTTTCTGGTTTGTAGACAGCCACCATTTCTCATGTACTCTATAACAGAGTTCTCTGATGTCCCGTCCTATAAAGGAACCAGTGCTATTGGGTTAGGGCCTCGCCCAGATGATCTCATTTAACCTTTATCATTTCCTATAAAGGTCCCAACTCCAAATACATCACATTGGGGGTTAGGGCTCTAACATATGAATTTTGGGCAGATACAATCCAGCCCATTTCTCATTTCAAAAAGCCTGTGTTAATTTGGGTCCACAGCAAAGCAGATACCAAAATAAGATTAGATGTGCAAGAGATCTGGGGGTAATGTCTGTAAGGAGTAAGGAGAAAGACCCAGAGGAGCCTGGGAGAGCCTTCAGAATGCAAGGCTGGTGTGATCTCAGAGGGCTTAGTTTGCTAAGGCTGCCTTAGCAAAGTATTGCAGGCTGGGTGGTTTAACAGAGATTTATTTTTTCACAGCCCTCAAGGCTAGAAATTCAAGATCAAGATGTCAGCAGATTTCATTTCTTCTGAGGTCTCTCTTCTTGTTTTGCAGATAGTCACCTTTCTGTATTCTCACTTGGTCATCCTTCAGTCCATGTGAGTTTGTATCCTAATCTCGTATTAGAAGGATACTTAGAGCCCACCCTCATGACCC
Source organism: Sturnira hondurensis (assembly GCF_014824575.4). Classification (NCBI taxonomy): domain Eukaryota; kingdom Metazoa; phylum Chordata; class Mammalia; order Chiroptera; family Phyllostomidae; genus Sturnira; species Sturnira hondurensis. Next base: position 1,900,675 of record NW_028090025.1, on the reverse strand, counting down.
CACATAACCTTAATTATATGTTTAAAGACCCTATCTTAGAAAATTGCAACTGGAAGGTACTCTTTGTCTTATTAAATTAGAAGATTAAACAAAACCTCCTGTGGGGGGATAAAGAAAATTAAGAAAAGAAAAATGAGAAACCTTTGAAGACTAGAGTTAGGTTAGGCTGAGTATTATGCATTTATGCCAACAATCACCTTAACAGGGGAAATATATTGACCCAATTATTTCATCTGTACAATAGAAGACAATCACCTTCTGTTCTACATAATTTTTTTCTACATATGTTCTGTAAGCTTTGTTGTATACAACTACACCAATTTGTAAATTAAGCTACTGGAACTGATTGCTCTGATAATCATTGTAAACAGTGAATTCAGATGATCATATTAGCACAAAATACTGGATTGATCTCTCACATACACTTCTCTAATCATTCTGTAAAATACCCTGTGTCTTTCAGCTTTTGTGTGACAGAGGCTTTTTCTTAAAGCCATCTTCCATTTTTGTAATTTCTGGTTGGACTTGCTGATGGAACTTCCATTTCTTTATCTTCTCTCTGCTATAATTTGGCATTTCTATCACTGGGCTCAACTGCTCTACCATTTACATTTTCTCTATTGCTACATCTCATTGCTTCCCTGCATCATCTCAATCCCTTAATCTGTGGGGATGACAGTTCTCTGTTTCCCTTTAACTCTTTAATCCCTTAATCTTCTTTTTTCATAATGTTGTATATTTGATAACCATCTAAAATTTTTTGATGACTTGAAAGTACAAGGTTGTACTTTAGTACAAAAATGAAAATTCTCATAACCTTAGGAGCTAAGGATTAAATACAGCAGAAAAAATTGAAGCAGTGATATATGATATAGAATTTATAATCCAAGAAAAATGAGATGGGGTTATTTAACAAATTTGGAGAAAATAAATCAATTTGTAGTAATGTCTTTTGGGGTGATTCAAGGTAGCGAAGAGGAAGCGAGTTATATCAGATTTTCTTACAGGTCTTATCCAAGTGCACATTCCCTCCATTTGTGGATTTTGGTGAGTTCCTCTGCCCAGTGTGGGCCCAATATGCTGCTGTGTAGCAAACTTATGAGAGTGCTACGGGATGGGAAGAGCAGTAGAAATCACAGGGAGTTTTATTTTATGCCATCGACTTAATCAAATGGCAGCTGGATTAATACATTTAATGTAGAAAATACATTTAAATTTAGTTAAGTGTTTAACTGATACCACAAGGTCAGAGTTCTCCTAAAATAGAATAAATGCTATTTAATGACTTTGTTTAAATTCCTTTTTTAAAGTTGACAGTGAATCTTATATGTAGTGACCAAATGTCNATATGATATAGAATTTATAATCCAAGAAAAATGAGATGGGGTTATTTAACAAATTTGGAGAAAATAAATCAATTTGTAGTAATGTCTTTTGGGGTGATTCAAGGTAGCGAAGAGGAAGCGAGTTATATCAGATTTTCTTACAGGTCTTATCCAAGTGCACATTCCCTCCATTTGTGGATTTTGGTGAGTTCCTCTGCCCAGTGTGGGCCCAATATGCTGCTGTGTAGCAAACTTATGAGAGTGCTACGGGATGGGAAGAGCAGTAGAAATCACAGGGAGTTTTATTTTATGCCATCGACTTAATCAAATGGCAGCTGGATTAATAAATTTAATGTAGAAAATACATTTAAATTTAGTTAAGTGTTTAACTGATACCATAAGGTCAGAGTTCTCCTAAAATAGAATAAATGCTATTTAATGACTTTGTTTAAATTCCTTTTTTAAAGTTGACAGTGAATCTTATATGTACAGATTTATGCAACACTTTGCCTCCAGTACTATTTTGGGTACCGTGTCAGTGTGACCAAATGTCAACTCATTCCACTCCTGCGCTAATAAAAAATTAGTATTTCTAATATACAATGCTCCAGAAAAGATGTAAATTTTTTCTTGAAATTCTTTTTTTTAAAAAGAAAACAATATGTACTTAACAGATAAATCATAGCCCCAAAGAACACATTATGAAATAGGAATGTGGGGCGAGAAGCTGTGTCAGTTAAGGCATATGAGGGAGGGAAGCTGTGTCAGTTAAGGCATATGAGGGGGGGGGACACAGACAAAAAGAGAATTACTTTCTGGGGGCAGGCTCCTTGTAGTACCGGCTTCCCCCACTAGGTGACAAGTGTTCTAAGAATCCATTTGTACCAGTGCACCCACTGGACTCGTTGTGGGAAGTTGTGTTCAGCTTCAGTGAATTTGTTTTGAAAACTTTTTCAGAGCATTTGCCCATTTAATGATGGGTAATTTAGGAGTGCACCTGCCTACACCAGACTGAGTGTTCAGCAGTTTTTGACCAAAACCAGCATGACTTCATGTGCCACCCTTCTTATTTACCTGATTTAGCCCAAGCATTTTTGTTGTTGTTGTTTCCCTGGATGGAAAAAGTCCACAAAGGGAAATGTTTTACTGATGTGGAAGAGGTGAAACAAAAAACAACAGAAGCGTTAAAAGGCATCAAAATCAACAAGTAAGTGTTTTGAGCAGTGGAAAGAAGTCTCTGTAGGTCTATTGCATCAGATGGAGGGTACTTTGAAGGTGACTAAACATTTATATAAAAATATACACTTTTTCTATTCTTTTTTATTGTTTACTACAGTTTTCCCATTTTTTCCTTTTGCTCCCCTCCACCCAGCTTAACCCTCTTCCACAGTCAATCCCATATCTATTGTCCATGAGTCATTCATACAAGTTCTCTGCTCCCTTCTCCTTCCTTCTACCATTCCCCTCTCCCTCCTCCCCTCCTACAGCTATCAGCTTGTTCCATGTTTCCATGTCTCTGGTTCTGTTTTTTCATTATTTTATTTTGTTTATTTTATTCCAGTTATAAGTAAGGTCATCTGATATTTGTCTTTAGCCCATTGGTTTATTTCACTTAGCATAATATTTTCCAGTTCTATCCATGCTGTCACAATGGGTAGAATTTCCTTCCTTCCTTCCTGTTTCATAGTATTCCATTGTGTAAGTGCGCCACAGTTTTTGCATCCACTCATCTACTGATGGACACTTGAGCTGTTTCCAACACTTAGCTATTGTAAATAACGCTGCTATGAACACAGGGGTGTATAAGTTCTATTGAATTGGTCTTTGAGGATTCTCAAGGAATATTCCTAGCAGTAGAATTGCTGAGTCATAACACAGTTCCATTTTTAAGTTTTTGAGGAAATCCCATGCTGTTTTTCACAGCAACTGCACCAGACTGCATTCCCACCAACAGTGCACTAGGGTTCCCTTTTCTCCACATTCTTTGCAGCACTTGTTGTTTGTTGATTTGTTTATGATGGCCATTTTGACCAGAATGAGGTGATATCTCATTGTGGTTTTAATTTGCACCTTCCTGATGGTTAGTGATATTGAGCATTTTTTCATATGTCTCTGAGTCATCTGTATATTCTCCTTGTAGAATTTTCTATTCAAGTCCTTTGCCCATCTTTTAATTGAGTAAATACATAATTTTTAATGAATAAATTCTGGGTTTTGGGGGGTCCTTTCTCATATTAGTTCTCCACAAAGCTAATGATCAAAGCCCTACTCACTACTACTCTGTAATGTAACCCAGCATTTTTTAAGTCCCGTGCACCATTCTTTTTTGCTTGTGAAAGTATAATTCTGTATGTAATTGTAGATTTTATTAGTTTAACAAGGCATGATAGTAATAGATTATTTTACAGGCTTTTTAATTTGCTTTTATACTCATCTAAATTAGAGTCAATCTTTCATGTGTAAAAACCTAGATGTGTAAAATATTGACATTCTGCTTTCTACATATATTCATATAACTGTTGAGCAGAATAGGTACTTAGGTAATATAAGTAAGTGTGAGACTCAGGAAAGTGTTTTGATTCTATTCGATCCTTTTAGAAGGGTTTTATTTTGTATTTAGTTGGCCAATTTTTTGCCTACTAGATGATTTTATTTGAAGTGACAAAGAAAACCATCATGGTCTGGTCTGAGTAGTGTAGAAAAATAGAGCAGGAGTAGGAGAGGAGGGGAGGAAAGACATCTCATACAAACCATTTGGTCATTGGGGTTTTCAGTTTTTTTTTTTAAATAAGCATTTATTTTATTGAGTCCAGAGGTATGGAGGACATACTTACTCAGTAATTCCTGTCACTTGCTTAATCATCACAGCTTATAGTCAAACCTATCTTTTGTTTGTTTGTTTGCTTGAAGCAAGGTGATCTTGCAGTCCATACTGGTATTTGGTGCCATACTCGATGGACAGAAATAGACTAGAAAGAGAGCTGAGGTTGTTACCACTGTCACATTTCTGGGCATTCAGGAAAGCAGACTCCACATGGGACAAAGTCTTGCTTTATAAGTTGACTAGGTGGCAAGACTAGAAATACCTCTTTTTAGGACAAATGTGGTTTTATTTTTAGTGTTTCTAACTAGATTGAAAGGCACCACTTCCAGTAACAATATATTGAAAAACCTGAGAAGCCTGATTCATTTTACCTTTGCCTTTGACTTTTTTGACCTCTTCACTTTTATTCATGAATTTTTAAACAAAGAACATGATGAATGAAATGTAAAAGATCAATATAGATTTAAGCTAAATCAGACTTGAGCACTAGAAAGAGATTTCTCTTTGTAATCTTTAAAAAATGATATCACACAGTCATTTCCAGCACTGCTGTCCATGTCCATGGGTAATTCATACATGTTCTGGGGGGATGGGTGGGTGAAGGAGGACAAGGGGGGGGAATGGGACAACTGCAATAGAATAACAATAAAATTTTTAAAAAATAATGATGTCTGTCATGTGTGCCTTATATTTTCTTGATATTAAATGAAACAGAAATGTCCTCAGCACCTCTAAGATGGACTGAGGTATTTGGTGTTCATGAGCAAAACTTAGTTGGTGTGTATAGTATTGAATTTTTTAAAATGTTTAATAAATAAATTGAAATTTGTTTAAAGATTTAAACATGCAAGAATATTAAATTCTGTTTATTTTACATTTGTAGAGCAGTTTTCTTTGAATACCTAATATCAATAGATTTTTCTGGCATCTTGTATGATCATGAACAGCCTAGGACAAGGCAGGTTCCCTGGATTTTGTTGAATGTAGAAGCCTATGGCAAGTATTGCAAGTAGAACTGATAATTTCCTGAAAGGCATCCTTTATCTATCTTCCTTAATGTGTCACAAGGTATATGTTTTTCTACATGAGCTTCTCTGGGGACAACAGTTAGAAATGCTTCATGGGGCATATGTCTGAGTATAGAAGAGAAAAAATGTACTGATTTGATGACACTCAAAAAATAGTGGTTGAAATAAAACTTGGGAAATAGCAGGGTTAAGTAAAACTAGGTGTGAGGTTTACTTAGGCTGAGTTGAAAACTAAAAGAACTGCTGTCCATGGTGTGGATAGGAGAGGCCTGATAAGTCATTATGTGTGACCTGAAACTATACCAATGTATTCAAAACTTTCTCACTGGTCATTTTGGGGGCTAAATATGCATAATTTTAGTACATTGAATAAAAATAAAAATTATTATTATACAGATAAAAGCTTAGTTATCCCCCAGAGTTGTTCCCTTCTTACATCAGAGTTATTGAAAAACACAAAGAGGATTTGTATATCCAAAAATATTTGTTAGTTTCTCTGCAAATATGGTTTTATAAAACATAATTATAGTAAAATATACATGGCTTAAGAAAGTGATAATGTTTAAGAACACCTCAGTAAGGGGATTATGGCTTTTTTGTGATAAAATACATCTATTAAAAATACCATTTTAACTATTTTAAAGTGTGCTAGTCAGTGGCATTTACCACATTCACAGTGTTGTGCATCTACTCTGCTATCTAGTTCCAAGGTATTTTCATCACTCCAATGGAAATCACATACCCATTGGGCAGTCACTCTCCATTTCCTCTTGCCCCCTGCACCAAACAACCATGAAATCTACTTTTCATCTCCATAAATTTACCTTTTCTTGATATTTCATATGCATAAAATTACACAAGATATAATTTACTGGTCTGACTTGTTTCACTTAGCATAATGTTAATTAATGTTTGTTCATATTGTAGCATGTACTGCATTTCTTTTTTTATAACTGAAACACATCCCCTTATATGGATGTGACACTTTGTTTATCCATCAGTTAGTTGGTGGACATTTGGAATATTTTGGCCATGTGAATAGTGCTGCTATAAACATTTATGAGCAAGAATTTGTTCAAGTACTTGTAACTTCTTTTGGGTTTATATCTAGGGATGAAATTACTAACTCATCTGGTAATTTGTATTTAACATCTTGAAGAACCTTTGCACTGTTTCCATAGTCAGTGGAGTATTTTATATTTCCACCTACAATTTATGAGGGTTTCAGTTCAACACATCCTTAGCAATTCTTGTTACTTTTCTTTATTTTTTAAAATTTATTAGAGCTATCCAGTTATCCCAGAAAACAGATTTGTTGAAGGGACTATTCTTTCTCCCACTCAAGGGTCTGGAACAATGGTTGAACATTTTTTGAACAAAGACATATGGCTTTATGGGTTCTGAATTCTCAACTTCATTTCACTGGTCCATATGTCTATTTTATGTCCATGCCACACTTTTGATTAGTACAACTTTGCAGTAAGTTTTGAAATCAGAAAGTGTGAGTCATCCAATCTTATTTTTCTTTCTTTTTAAAGATTGTTTTGGCTATTGAAGATCTCCTGTAATTCCATATGAATTTTAGAATCAGCTTTTTCTTTTTCTGCAAAAAGAGAAAAAAAGAAGAAAAAAGTCAGGATTTTGATAGGGATGTATTATGGCTTTTTTTTTTTAAGAAAAATCCTGGGAAATGAAGGAGCAGTTTGCCATCTCATTCCCCTTTTTCTCCCTCTGGTAGGTGTTTTTGTTCTCACTAATGTTCATTGTGAGAGGTTGATTTACCAAAGAGTGGTTACTACTTAGTAACCAGGATTTTGAAATGTCAGTACTCATTATTTTAATACTTAAGGCAAAATTTTAATATAATCTTTTAGGATGAAGTAAAACAAAATAAAATTGCAAAAAATGTGTACTTCTGATTTATCAAAGAGTGAACAAATAGATACAAGAATAAAATAAAGGTTCAGAATGAAAGTTACACATACACACTCATCTGATTTCATACAGAGATGTTAGTGCAATGCAGTGGCATATAAAAAACAGCATTTTAAAGTTGTGTAACATAAAGTGACAGTGGATTATATAGAGAGAAAATAAAAAATGAGGCATGTATTTATACTGTGTGCATTCTGGATTTACTATTCCTGCATCAAAGTCTGAAGAAATATGATGCAGTTAAAGTAATGTTGTCATAAAACTGTCACTTTGGGTCTGTTTGGGAATATTTAGAGAGTTAATGATTCAGAATTGGCTTGGGCACAGAGGCCATTCCTGATTCCCAACAGGCATATATACCATAGTAATGTGTGTTAGTAATTCTGGAGAGTATGTGAGTTTGATAATAGCCCTTTTAGTAATTTCTTTTGGGTTTATATCTAGGGATTCTTTTGGAATACCTTTTCAGCTACATATTGTGGGATCCTTGAAGGAGAAAGGTAGGAAATGAGTTATAAGCAACATTTGAAGAGAGAAATGGCAAATAACATTTCTTTTTTTAAATGACTGTTATTAGCTATTTGTATTTATTAATAGTATTTCTTTTTTATTTAATTCTTATTCAAGTACAGTTTTCTGTTTTATATTCCCTGCCCTGCCCTCCCCCAGTGCTCCTCACCTCCCTCCCATTTCCTCCCCCCATCTTAATTATTGTCCATGTGTCCTTTATACTTATTCATGTGAGTCCCTCCCCTTTTCCCATATGATTCTCTCCCCTCTCCTCTCTGGACCCCGTCAGCCTGTTCCGTATTTGAGTGTCATTGGTCATATTTTGCTTGTTTGTTTGTTTTGTTGTTTAGATTCCTGTTAAAGGTGAGATCATATGGTATTTGTCTTTCACCGCCTGGCTTATTTCGCTCAACATAATGCTCTCCAGTTCCATCCATGATGTTGCAAAAGGTAGGAGCTCCTTCTTCCTTTCTGCAGCATAGAATTCCATTGTGTAAATGTATGATAGCTTTTGGATCCAGTCATTTACCGATGGGCATCTAGGTTGCTTCCAATTCTTGGCTATCGTAAATTGTGCTGCTATGAACCTATGGGGGTGCATAAGTTCTTTTGGATTGGTGTTTCAGGGTTCTTAGGATATACTCCTAATAGTGGAATTGCTGGGTCAAAGGCATGTTCATTTTTAGTTTTCTTAGAAAATCCCGTACTGTTTTCCATAGTGGTTGTACCAGTCTGCAATCCCACCAACAGTGAACTAGTGTCCTTCTTTTCCCACAACCTCTCCAGCACTTGTTGTTTGTTTCTTTGTTTATGATAGAGAAATGGCAAATAATATTTCAAAAAAAACCCTCAGGATATTTAGCAACTGATTTGAGCATTACTCTACTGAATACTTATTTGTTGTTTGTCTTTTCTATTCCAAATCCACTACATTATAAACTCTAAAAAGGCAAGATTTAATTTTTTTCTCTGTTACAACTCCAACTTTTAAGGTAGTGCTTAGCACATAAAAACATTCAATGAAGTTTTGTTGCATTAGTCATACCTGCCCAACTGGGTTTGGATTTTGAGTCAGCCTAGCAATGGAGATCTTAGCTCTCAGGCTTAGAACCTCCAGGCTTTAGTCAGGTCGAATTTTGTCCAAGTTGGGTAGCAAAGCAGAAATCTTAATCCCATTGAAAAATAATATGAAATTTGTCTCAATTGCCTGAAGCCTGGTAGGGTAGTGTGTCTGAGGTGGACCTTAGCCCACTTGATTCTCCAGTGCACCTACCTGATTAATTTGCAGTTCTTTTGCTAAATCTGGACCCTTAATGCAGCTCTGTTCCCATTCCCCCTCCTCACAGGTCTTCTTTTCCAGGAGAGTGGCTCCTATCATCCTGAGTGTCTTACTGATGCTTGTGGACCTGCTCCAGAGCAGAAGCAACCACTTACAGTGTGACTGAGCAACTCACATGAATATAGATTTCAGGCAGACGCTCACTATGAGCTTTAAATCTTATCAGAGACCTGGCTAGTGTTGCTCAGATGGTTGGAGCATCATCCCTAACTAAAAGGTTGCAAGCTCGATCCCTGGTCCAGGAACACGTAATCCCCAGTTCCTGCACATAGAGGAGGCAACTGATCCCTGCATCTCTCTCACATAGATATTTCTCTCTCTCCCTTTCTCTCTCTCTAAAAGCAAGGAGAAAATGTCCTGAGGTGAGGATTTAAAAACATGAAGCCTATTAGATGCATTTAGATCATTGCTAGGCTGGGGTGGAAACAAGTTAAACATCCCTTTGGGTACTGGTTTCCACTACTGCCCACCCTTCCCAGTGTTATAATCACTGAGGTGTCTTGACCTTAAAATCATGGATAGATGGCACATCTGGAACTGACTGAATTTAAGAATTTTGTGACAGAGCTTGAGCATTTCCACTTTTTAAAGTTATACTAGCTGTTCTAAATCTAATTGTGGGTTGAGAATTGTTGCCCAGGCTTAAGATGTGTTCTGACCTGAGGCCTTCCCATCTACACAGACTTAACCCCTCTCCTCTCAGATTACCCCATCCATCCAAGATTCAGGTCAGATAAACTTAGCTAAATACATATTTATTGAGAATGAATTGTGTGTTCTGTGGGATATAGTGGTACGTGCAGCTGTAGGGGCCAGATTCTCAATGGTAAAATATGGATGGACCTACAGGGTAACGGGCTGAATGGTAAATTGATGGGAACCTGGCTACCGTGAATTGTTAACTGCCACTGCTAGTTCTGTTCCTCCAGGGGAGGCACTTAGGGGCAATTTTTGGAGACTCTAAAGTCTTAGCAGTTTTTCTCAAAATGTCTTCAGTAGGCATTTGCATTAGAAACTCTTGCTGTGGTTTATTGAAAATGCATAGTTTTAGATCCCATTCCCCAAACTAATGATTCAGAGTAAGGAAAAGTTTGAAAATGGCATAATTCTAAAAGAGGCAAAAATAGCCCCCAAGGTAAAGATAGCCTCTTCAACAAATGGTGTTGGGAGAACTGGACAGCTACCTGCAAAAAAATGAAACTTGAGCACCAACTTACACCATACACCAAAATAAATTCAAGGTGGATAAAAGACTTAAATATAAGCTGTGACACCATTAAAGTCCTAGAGGAGAATATTGGCAGGAAAATATCAGATGTTTCAGGAAGCAACATTTTTACTGTTTGTCCCCTAGAGCAAGGAATATAAAGGAAAGAATAAACAAATGCGATCTCATTCAAATAAAAAGCTTCTGTGTGGCTAAAGAAAACAGTATTAAAATAAAAAAGACAACCAACTGTATGGGAAAACATGTTTGCCAATGATACCTCATACAAAGGCTTAATCTCCAAAATATACAAAGAACTCACAGGACTTCACTCTAATAAGACAACTAACCCAATTAAAAAATGGACAAAGGACTTGAACAGACACTTCTCCAAGGAAGACATACAGAGGATCCAGAGACACATGAAAAGATGCTCAATATCACTTGCTATCAGAGAGATGCAAATTAAAACCACAATGAGATACCACTTTACACCGGTGAGAATGACTATCATAAACAAAGCAATAAAAAACAAATGTTGGAGAGGGTGTCAGGAAAAGGGGACTCTAGTCCACTGTTGGTGGGATTGCAGACTGGTACAACCATTGTGGAAAAAGGTATGGAATTTTCTCAGAAAACTAAAATTGGACTTGCCTTTTGACCCAGCAATTCCACTGCTGGGATTATATCCTAAGAACCCTAAAACACCAGTTCCAAAGAATATATGCACCCCAATGTTCCTAGTAGCACAATTTACAATAGCCAAGAGTTGGAAGCAACCTAGGTGCCCGTCAGTAAATGAATGGATCAAAAAACTGTGGTACATATACACAATGGAATTCAATGCAGCAGAAAGAAAGAAGGAGCTCCTACCTTTTGCAACAGCATGGATGGAACTGGAAAGCATTATGCTGAGTGAAATAGCCAGGTGTTGAAGGACAAATACCATATGATCCCACCTTTAACAGGAATCTAAACAACAAAACAAAGCAAGCAAAATATAACCAAAGACACTGAAATAGAGAACAGGGGGAAAGTGACCAGAGGTGAGAGGGGAGGGAATTTCAGGGGAAATAGGGGAGGGATTTAGAGGAACAAATATGGAGGATACATGGACAACAACTGGGAAGGGTGGAAATGGGAGGGATGAGGGGAGCATGGGGAGGGGGGTGGGTTGGAATGGGAGTAATAGATGGAAAACTGTACTTGAAAAATAATTAAATAAATTTAAAAATTTTAAAAAATAGCCCCCAAATGTGGAAAAGTTGTTTTTTAGAGAAAAAATTTAGTTTTAACATTGTTTGTGTCCCTTCATAGAGTCACCACTCATAAGGAGACATTTAGAATGTCTGTGGGCTTACAGTTTCATGGTGGAGGTTGTGGGGTGAGGAGCAGAGAATAATGAAAAATATATCAAGAAACACATAACTAGGAAAACATATTTTTTAAAAATCCTCAAGTCATTCATAGACATCCTAAAATTGAGATCTACCTAGAGTGGGGCATTTGTATGTTAAGCAGCATTACTGTGCAAATGGACAATTTTGTGGTTTTAACAATTTCTCTGTGACTGCTTTCTGCTTTCCTCCCTTACTGACGTACAGATGAAGTAAGATACACCTTTTAAAGTATTTCTTAGAGAACTGTCAATTTTATATCTATGTTTTTAGAAGTCCTCACACTGATGCTTCTATTATTTCTTAAGGAAAAAATAACACTGGCTTGATTTTTTTTGTTGTTTTTCATTATAACTTTTTATTGAGAAATAAAATCACACTCTTTCAATGTTTATTATTGTATTTCCTTCTCTCTGGAGAATGCTTTTTGAAGGGCTTGTAACAAGTACAAAGTGTATAACCCATGGTTATGCTTTGTCTTACTCTTCCTTTCCTCTCTTGATTTTAAGTGCAAAATATATGTGTATATGGACCCACCATCATCATGAGAATTATATGAAAGCAGTGGATTGTTATACAGTCAAATGTCCACATCAGCTCACGTGTTTGCCAAAACACTTACTTTCATGATGTTGTTATCAAGTTATTGTCACCACTGTCCTGTATATCAACACAGATAACTTGAGTGAAAATAAGTGGTGACTACCAGGTGGACTATATAATTTGCTTATTGTTGGCAGTGGGGACATTCAATAGGGACAGCTGCCTATTCTATTAAAGCTCCTTTGCAAAAATTTTGTGATGTGTTTCAGTCTTAATTTTTTTACCCCAATAGCTGACATTTATAGACTGAATGCTTCTTTTTATTTTTTTAAATATTTTATTTATTTATTTTTAGAGAGGGGAAGGGAGGGAGAAAGAGAGAGAGAGAAACATCAATGTATGGTTGCCTCTCGTGCACCCTCAACTGAGGACTTGGCCTGCAACCCAGGCATGTGCTCTGACTGGGAATCCAACCTGTGACCCTTTGGTTCACAGGCTGGCACTCATTCCATTGAGACACACCAGCCATGGCTGAACATTTGTTTTTAAATATCAAATAATCTCAATGGAGTTTTGTGGTAGCTTAACAAAGAAGCTACAAATATACAATAAATGCTGAATCAGTTTCTAGCAGCTACACTATAAAAGGAATCCCAAACTCCATTAATCTATTTGGTCCCCAGATGACTGTTTCTCCTTAGGCTGTTTTCTTGCAGATTTTATTGTAAGAGAAGACTCAGCATAGAGGTGCCACTGCACTTGACTGGTAATTTGAATCATGAGATTACAAGGTTGCAATGAACCCATACATTTTTTGGAGGAAGTATTATAACTTAATCCCTCAAAGTTAATAATTACAGGGGCATTAAAATGGATCTAGATTTCTGTTTTGCTTAGGAGTTTAAGGGACACCTTCAATGTCATGTGATATGAGAGGGAAAATAGCCTACTACTTTTCATGGTGAAGATCACAATCTTCGGAATCATATTGCCTACACTTGTGTTCTAGATTCACCATGCTACCCAGTGGCTTGAGACATCACATAAATCTATCATAGCATTAGTTTCCTTGTTAGTAAAGCAGTGAAAATTATAGTATCTACACCACGAGTTGAGAAAATTAAAGTAATTATCGTATTTAAAGGGTTTAGAATAGTGTCAGACTTTAAGTGTATATAAAAATGCTGTGTGTGATAGTTTTATAAAGATGTGCCCACTTCTTTTTCAAAATCTTTCTTAAAAATGAGTTACTATGCAAGTTGCATTTTCTTCATTATATCTTTATATCTAGGTACCTTATGATGTCAAGTTTTTAACCCTTAACTTAGGCATAGAGTTTACCTCACTCTATGTTGTTTCTTTATTTTAATAGTTGATTTTGTCTTTTTAAATTTCCTTATTTTTACTTTTTATTGTATTTTGCATTGCCATTTATTCCCCCTATACTCTCTTCTACCTTCACTAATTCCCTTCCCCCGACGTTCACCTCACTGTTGAGTTCTCTCTTGAGGTATCCAGGGTCAAGCTAGTCAATATTCAGTCCTTCAGTGTTCTGATTTGGTTCTTCTTGATAATGTAAACAGCTCTTTCAAAAAATAGTCTTTCTTTCTAACAAAAAAAATACTCAAACCTTTCTCTGTAGATTGATGTCTGGCCAGATGAAAGAAGAGCTGTCTCTATCACTGTGCAGAATGGACATAATGGAGTTCTTGAGTGTAGTGTCCTCATTCTTGAGCATTCTTGGGCAATGTTCCTTCTCCATTTCAGGCCTGTTCCCTGTAGTGTCCTGGAGCTTAACTTACCCTATATTTCCTAAAAGCCAATTATTAAAATTTCAGGAATTTGTGAGTTGATTGTGAAATAGGTAAACTAAGCCTGCTTAAAATCTAAGTATATAAATTTACAACTAAGTGGACTTTATTAAAAACAAAAGTAATAAATATTCCATATTTATCAGTTCCTAATTAGTTCATCACATTTTCCTCTCATTTATGTATGCTCTTGAAGTTATTTATGTTTCTTGTGTCTTTGTGGTGGAAATGTCACATAATTGTGAGGTAGGTCACATCTTTTTTTAATTATGGGCTTAGCAACATCACATTGGTAGCTTAAAATCAAACATGATGAGAGAATTACTCCACAAAAACTGAAAACTGCTACAAATCAGGGCTTGATTGATTGTCTTATGGATTGTTTAGAATTAATGAAATGATGGAGTTAATATTAATGATGCAGGCTATATTTGCCAATGTGTCAGTAGCCATGATGGCATGAACAGCACAAAAATGTGATGAAATATGATTATATTAATCAAAAACTGTTGTCTGATTCAGCAAAAATATTGCTTAGGTCATTGATAAACGAGTAATGTTCTGACATACTTCATTGATTCATCTTCATCTTACTCAGGACTCAGCAAACTTTTTCTCTAAAAAGGGCTCAGTAGTAAATATTTTAAACTTCAGGGGACATGTAGGTTTTGTGTTGCACATTCTTCTTGAATGTTTTGTTTTGTTTTGTTTTATACTGCTGTTTTATTTCTTATGCACCCTTTAAAAATGTAAAAGTCATTCTTCATTCAAAGCTGTATCAAAACAGGCTGGATTTGGCTTGCTGCCTATGCCCATAGTTCATGACCCCTGGGTCTTACCCATTAGTGTCAGTGAAAATATCAACCAAACATCACGGTCACATTTATTAATTATAACCATAAATTGCCTGTGGATCCAAGACTTCAGTAAAAATTATCAGAAGCATTCTGTGAGAATCAATTGGCTCTGTAGAATTTATAATAATTGTGTATTTAATTAATATCTATAAATATGGACTACACCGTTGTTATATCAATAATAAATTCATAAATATACATTTGTCTATCCATCTATCCCTCCATCCATTCTTCCTTCCATCCATCTCTCTACACATGTAGACATCTAGATCTTCATCTCCATCTGTCATTGAACATTCTCAACAGACTGCTGTGACCCCTCCTGCTTCTGTGGAGATTGCCATCAATGTTCTGTGCTTTGCAAACTGGATTCTCTGCTCAGCTCCACTGTGGCTGTTAGTGATGACTTAGACCCTCTCTCTGCAGTGTGGCTATGATTCCCATGAAGGCACAGGCTGGTTAGTTCATTTTTTATTCTCAGCAATAAAGTCACATGTGCCTCCTGCAACCACCCCTCTGGACTGAGCCTGAAACTCCATTCAGAATTTAAATAGAAAGGGAGAGCAAAAGACCCTCTCTAACTTTTGTGGTGCCCCCCACCTTTTTTTCTTAAAAGAAATGTCTTTAGCCCTAGCTGATGTAGCTCAGTGGATTGAGCTCCGGCCTGCAAATCAAAGGGTCACTGGTTCAATTCCCAGTCTAGGGCACATGCCTGGGTTGCAGGCCAGGTCCCCAGTAGGAAGTGCACGAGAGGCAACCACATATTGATGTTTCTCTCCCTCTTTCTCCCTTCCTTGCCCTCTCTAAAATAAATAAATAAAATCTCTAAAAAATGTCTTTAATTTATTGGGTAACATACTTAATAAAATTATATAGGTTTCAGGTGTACAATTCTATAACACATCACTTGTATATTGTATTGGGTGTTCACCACTTCAAGTCAAGTCCTTCCGTCACCATTGTGGTGCCCTCTTACTGTCTTAGTTAACTCAGAATGCTGTAACATAAATACTGTAGACTGGGGGGTTTACACAACAAACATTTATTTCTCAGCGTTTTGGAGTCTGGGAAGTCTGGGATAAAGGCTCCAGCAGATTTGTCCTGTGAGGACAGCTCCCTGATTTACAGATCTGATTTACAGATGGCTGTCCTCGTATTCTGTCCTCACATGGCCCAGAGAGAAAGCTCTGGACTCTTCATCTCCTTAGAAGTGTACTAATCCCATTGAGGCAGCTTCATTTATGATCTCCCTTATTGCCACTAAAATTACCTCCCCAACGATGCTCTTCCTGAATCCCTGATATTGGGGATTAGGCTTCCACATATGAATTTTAAGGGGGACACATTCAGCCTCTACTGCTTCTCTAATGAATCTTTTACTTTTTGCTTAAAATCCTGTGATCCTCCTGGGTGCCCACAAAAAGTCTTCAAAATCCTATAGCTTGATGTACAATAACCTCCACAATGCATTCCTCCAAGCTATTCACAACTTTCCACTCCTAAGGGATTATTTGCTTGCCTATGCTCATCATTTTTTCATTTCTCTGTACATTATACTTTTCACTCCCTTTTCTAGCTTGATACATTGCACGTTCATCCTTCAAGTGAACTTTGCTAAATTTACAAGACTTCTATCCTATACTTAAATTCAACGTTTGATAGTCAAAGGATTTTGAGAATATTTAGAAGAAACTTAAGATATGGATGTCATGATACTTTATTATGGGTTTTTATAATTTATAGTAATTGTACTAATAGAAATCATTTAATGCTAATCATTTAATGCTCCAAGTGCTAGGAGGCATGATAAGGGTTCAATATATGTTGCCTGGTTTAATTCTCACAATACCCCTGTGACATGAGTCCAACAATTGTCCATTATTTTACTGGCAGTGAACTAAGGCATAGAGAAGTATAGTAGCCAGACCTCATACTTATATCTGTTTAACTCAAGGCCGGTATATCACCAATTCATGTTTTGTGTAATTCACTACATATGTACATAGTGGATTGTATGTAAAAATCTGATGGCATTTTACTGTTTAACTCAGGTGTTCCTAATCTCCCAGCCATGGACTGTTACTGGTCTGTGGTCTGTTAGTAACCAGGCTGTAGAGCAGGAGGTGAGTGGCAGATGAGTGAGAAAAGCTTTGCTCACATTACCACGTGAGCTGCACCTCCTGTACCCAGCCCTCATCCACAGAAAAATTGTCTTCCATGAAACCAGTCTTTGATGCCAAAAAGGTGGGAAACTACTGGACTTAACTAATACAATATAATCTGTCTCACACTATATTTGTAGTGAAATCACACTTGTAAAAGTGCTTTGCTATAAAGACTATAAAGCATGCGTTGATATTAATTAAAGATGAATAATTTTGTTTGCTAAAAGATATTAGTTTAAGAGTGCTATATCTTCTGAGGAAACCATTGGTAAACATATTTAATGAACATTCTATTTTCTAGAATGGCCTTTTAAAAGTTAAAGGTGAAAAGTATGTGAGGGAAGAAGAAGTGCCTTCATTTATCTTATGTGTAGAGATAGGTGGGGAAAGGGAGTGAGAAAGAGCATCTACAAACCACACAACAGGCCGGTTCTCATAAACTGTGAAGAAAAGAAAGGCAACAGTATTGGGGTGTATGTTATGAGCCACTGAGTCAGTTCCGACTCATGGCGACTCTGGATGACCCAATGAATGACTTCAAAATGTCCTGTCCTCCAAAGCTTTGCTCAGCTTATGTACTCAAGATCCTGGCTTTTTTTATGGAGTCAATTCATGTTATATTTGGTCTTCCTCTTCTTGCTGCTTTCTATTTTTTTCCCAGCATTATTGTCTTTTCTAAAGAATTCTGCCTTTTCATGATGTGCCTGAGAAAGGTCAACTTTCTACCTCTAGTGATACCTCAGGTTTAGTTTGCTCTAGGACCCACTTAATCATCTTTCTGGTGGTCTGGCATATTCATAGAGATCTCCTTCAACACAATCTCAAGTGGATCCATTTTTTTTCCTATCAGCCTTGTCAACTGACCAACTTTCACATTCATACATAGTTATCAGCAACATGAGGGTACGGATGACCTTAACCTTGGTCTCTAATGACACATCTTTGCTCTTGGTGATCTTTCCCAGCTCTTCTATTGCTGTCCTTCCAAGTCTCAACTTTCTCTTGATTCTTGGATATAATCTTCATTTGAATTTATGACTGAGATAAGTGGAACAAAATCTTTAACCCTTTCAATATCTTCAATGTCTGTGTTAAAGTTTTGTATTGCTTTTAAGTTTTGTCTTCTTGATGTTTTGATGCAGTCCTGCTTGTCACTTTATCCTTTTACTTTAGTCAGAAGTTGTTTCAAATCATTGCTATTTTCTTCCAGTAAGATGGCATCAGCAGCATATCTTAAGTTATTGCTATTTCTTCCAAGGCCTTACCTTCCAAACACCTTGCTTTCCTGGACTTTGCTAATGACAGAGAAAGAAGATACCCAAGTCAGTGAGTGGATGCAGCATGTGGTGTCAGGTTACAGTTGATCCTGTGATTTTTAGTTCAGGATGTGAGAGAAAGGTGTGGTGTAACTTCTTTCTCCTCTTTTCTTTTTTCAGCACTTCTTCTGTTAAAGGAAGGGGTGGACCCCCACACTCCCGTTTCCTCAGGAGGGTCCTTGCTCCATCTGGTAAGAATTCTGATGATCAGTACAAAGCATGGGTGACCCAAGGGCAAGGAGACTCAAATATGGAGTCAAAACTCAGTAGCAAAATGTACATATGAAAGGTCATCATAAAAATGATGTTTCAAATTAACAGTCTTAATTTGAAAGAAGATGCATATCTTCTGCCCAAAGAAGATGCATATGTAAATGAATAAATAATATTCAACAAATAAACAATAGAATATTGTCTTAATTATAGAGTATTAGGCAATCATTCTTTTACATCTGTAAGTTGCCTTCATTGCTCCAATGAACTTTATCATACTCTGCTTGTAGCCCAGATCATATAAATGTAAAAAAAAACCCATATCTACATTCCTTTGGAAACAAAACAAGAAGATTAAATTGATAAGGTAGATGGGAAATACTTTATTAATTCTTGACCTAATGCAGCATTGCATTTTATACCATTAGACATAGGTTGTGAGTCTAAGATGAAGGGGGAAGACAGACCTGAACTATGTGTAAGAAAACCTGGTGATTGCTGAAGGAACGTGGGCTCAGTGCTGATTCTCCTTTTCATGGGGTTACTGAGTAAATAAAAACAAATGAAAAATTGCAGGTTGCCAGAGAGACAAAATCACAGGGTTTGAAAATGACTTAAATACTGAAAAAGGCAATTTAGCCATCTGAAATGTCACAAGTGAGTAGATTGCTCTGCAGTTTTCCCTGCCTTTTAGATGTTCCACATTGTGAAGCCTCCTGCTTTATCAGCACCAAAGTGCTAATTATATATTCTTGATCAACGTCTGAGAAAAAAGGCATCATGTGTTTGTGTGGGGTATCAAGGATAAGCTGTAGAAACTGTTGGGACTTCCCAGAGTTCTGTTTATTTAACTTAATTATTATTCATTGGGCACCTGACTCTAAAGGTGGATTTCTCTTAGAAGTGCCACAAATTTTTTATGTTGGAAAGTAACAACTCCCACCATATTGCATTACAGATAAGTATTTGAGAAACAAGTTTTAATATTTTTGTCATATAGAAGTTATAGCTATATCTATACTTTTAACAAATATATATATATAAATTTGTCTGTTTACCCTTTACTAAATAATACATGTATCAGACCTAAAGCAGGTGTCTGGTGCTATTATAGACAGAAAGGATATCATGTCAATAAATAACAACATCAGCAACCAGTAATTTAGTCTCATGAGGGCAATATAGATGGAAAGTCAGATTTAATTACTTAAAATAGTATGATATTTATGGAGTTGGATACAGAATCACATAAGCTTTACTAAAATGCTATCTAGGTTTTATGTTATTGCCTTTAATAAATGGGCTATGGAGAAGGAGTCCCTGATAGTAACAATACCTCCTTAATTGGAGTATGAAGGCAAATTCTTTTCATTAGGTCTTTTGACAACAGAAAGCCATAGTAAAATTTAAGTAGAATGCTTTAGAAATACAAATGTTCTTTTTTTTACCTGGTGAATTCTAGTTTTAGCATAAAGACTGATTTAAGCAGTGGAAGTGCATGCAGCTATTAAACATATTAAGTTACATGGATAAGGGTAACAAAAGTAAAAATAATTGGGACTACATCAAACTAAACAGTTTCTGCACAGTAAAGGAAATTATTACAAAACAAAAAGACAGCCTACTGAATGGGAGAAGTTATTCACACAAGATATATCTGATAAGGACTTAATATAAATATATGTAAGGAACTCATAGAACTCGATATCAAAAAACATATTTAAAAATGTTCAGAGGATCTAAAAAGACATTTCTCTAAAAAAATACAGATGGACAGTAAACATGAAAAGATGGTCAACATTACTAATCATCAGGGAAATGCAAATTGAAGCCAGAATGAAATAACACCTTACACCTGCCAGACTACCTATTGCAAAAGAGTCCACAAATAAAAAGTTTGGACAAGGATGCAGAAAAAAAGGATCTCTGATTCACTGCTGGGGAGATTGTAAATTGATGCAGCCACTATGGAAAACAGTATGAAGATTCCTCAAAAATTAAAATTAGAACTGCCATACAATTCAGCAATTCTCACTTCAGGGTGTTTATCTAAAGAAAGCAAAAACACTAATTGAAAAGATATATGCAGTTGTATGTTCTTAAAGCATTATTTATAATAGCCAAGTCATAGAATCAACCTACTTTTCCATTAGTAAATGAATAGATAAAGAGGATGTGGTAGGTATACAATGAAATATTACTCAACTACAAAAAAGAATAAAATTTTGCTATTTGCTAAAGCAGGGATGGACCAGAAGGTTTTATGCTAGGAGAAATAAGTTAGAGAAAGGCAAATACCATACAATTTCTCTTATGTGTGGAACCTATAAAAACAAAACAAACAAATCAACAGCAAAACAGAAACAGAAACAGACCCCATAGATACAGATAATAAACTTACAGTTGCTAGAGGGGAGAGGGTTGGGGGATGGGTGAAAAAGTGGGGCACACTCCAGTTATAAAACAAGTCACAGGGATGTAGAGTACAGCATAGGGAATATGACAATAATATTGTTATAATTACACAGTGACAGATGGTTTGTAGACTTGTTGTAGTATCACATTGTAAGGTATACAAATGTCAAATCATTATGCTGTACAACTGAAACTAATCAATATTGTATCCCAACTGTACTTGCAGATTAGGGATTAGTAGGTATAGTATGGTAAGATCAATAGGTGAAGAAGGAATACACACACACATATATACATATAGATGTATATATACATAGTCTATCCAGAAGGTATCCAGCAATGTAATGTGAAAAACAGAGTCATTTATCAAAGAAGATACAGAATACAAGGAACACTGAACACAGGACAATGATGCCTCAGTTCCCTTCAAAACAGGCACCTTGGGACTTCGCACAGTTCTCCAATCACCATTGGCTGCCCTGTTGTATTTTCCTGAATCTCGCTGATGGTCTGAAATCTCTTCTCTTTCAATGGTGATTTTAATTTTGGGAAAAACCAAGTCTCAGGGTACCAGGGCTATATGGTGATTGAATCACCTGGGTGATTTGGTGTTTTGCCAGAAAACTCTACACAAGCTATGATGCATAAGGGGGTATGTTGGGATGAAGCTGCCTATCACCAGTTGCCCATAGGTACAGCCTTCTGAATCATCTGAGTACTTTCTGCAGAGGAATGTTCAAGCTAAATGCAAAATCTGGTGCAGATTTGTTGCTACACTTGCTCAGTCATTTTGAATGTGATGACCCCACAGTAAACAAACTCACTCAACAATATCTACCGCCCCCACTGACTAGTACAGTGAAGTCGTCATTGTTCACACATGTGCATTCCAGTCCACTTTCCTTGGCTGCTATGTCACATTGATGTGCAAACCGTTCTTGTTATAGTAACAATGGCTGGACTTTTTCTGGACAGTCTCTCTATATATTGAGAGAGAGAGAGAGAGAGAAAGTCTTCATCAGTAGAGAAAATCTTAAATACTAGACAAAAAATTTTAACAGTGATTCAGGTTGGGGGAAGATGACAAGGTCTTTCATTTTTACTCTTTCCTTTTACATAATGCTTGAATGTTTTAAATAATAAGCATTTGTGTTTCATATAATAAAAATTAATACAAAAATAGTTAAGACTCTGTACTGGGAGCTTAGGTTCTAAATCTTTTAATTACTTTTCTACTCACAAAAAAAATCAAATCTGGTATTTTTAACAGGGCTGATCTTGGGCTTCATTGTGTATTTCTCTCAAGTTCTGGAGCTATGAGAAGCAGAGATAATTTGCAGGTTATCTACAGTAGAGGCAGTTCAACAGTATATCTTTAAAACTGAGAAGTAAATACTGCATTTTGAAAAAGAGGCATAATACTAGGACTCCACAGAAAGTGTCTAAATAAAGATCCTTATAAAAACAGTCTAGGTATTAACAAAAATAGTCACTATGTGAAAGTTCCCCACATTTTGCCCTGCTCACCGCTACCAGAGTATCTGGACATCAACCATGCAATTCTACCCTCCTTTGTTTTCCCAGAAGAGAAAGAGCAAAAGCTACAAGGGTAAATACCAGTGAAAAAAATTAATTATAGTGGAGGAAAATATGCCTTCTGCAGTGGCCAGTCCCGGGGAGTTTCTTGGAGGATGTGGCAGAGGGCAGTCCCTACAGGACAGTGCAACAGGAAGCAGAGAGGCAAATAGAAGAGTGAAAGGGAAGCAAAGGGTTGATGCTAATTCGAGAGAAATACTCATGTGTGGATTTGAGGGCACCTGGGAGGCAGGTTGATTAAGAGGCTGTCAGTTCAGGGCTGGCTTCCTGGTTAGGTGGTCCATGTGGTCACCAAGAGCTTTGTGCTTAGAAGGGCTTATGCTTTATTTCATCCTCTGTTATCACCAATTTGAAATGCTTAATGATTTTTGCATAAGGGGCCCCATGTTTTCATTTTTACTAGGTCCCACAAATTATGTTGCTAGTCTTGTTTGTCACTTTGTGAGGTGGAGGATAGTGACAGGAGGAGCTGGAAGATATAGGTCCAGACTGCAGGTAGGGATAATTGGTGATGTCAGAGTTCTGTTGAGGGTGACAGAGTGGCTATTTAGCAATTTACTTGATGCTATAAAGTGCCACCACAAATTGGCTAAAGTGATAAAGAACAACCAAAATTGGGATGAAGGTATGTTAGCCTGAAAAAATTCTTTTAAGGGAGAATTGGGTTTACTATCTAACAATAATATTGTAAGAATATTGTCACAGGAATGTTCAGCCATCATAATCTTTCAGACAAGTGTGATTAGGGAGTATTATTGCTGTCAAATTATTATTCATAATCCTCTGAAATGTGAATCTGAAAATGACATTACTTGAGAGGGGCTGATATCACTTTCAACACTGTATCTAATTAACTCTTTCATGGTAAAAGACCAAAAAGCCAAACCATGGGTATCTTTGAATTGTAAATGTGGATTCCTGAGGATTACTTGACAGGCACAGAAGGAGAAAGTTACATTTTTATTGATTATGCAGTGAGCTATCAAAAAGATAATGAGTAGAATAGAAATTACCTTCATATGAATTTCCTAAAAGAAATTAGATTCAGGCCCCCAATTTAAAAACAATTTATTGTTTACTCTGCTCCTCACTGTGTCAGTGATTGTACCCAAACGTGCAGGTACTGTGGATGGGGTCCCAGTTCCTACCATCACAGCCTACTGGTAGTGACCATTTGCTATCATTGCATAAGATGTGGAACATCAGATAGCTAAAGATCTTAGCTCAAAACTGAAACTAATCTCTCAAACTTTGTATGTTTGACATTGCCCCAGGTGCTTTCATGCATCCCAATATTAATGCATGCTCATATCTTCCTCCATATGGAATTTACACCATAATTTTGCATTTACTTAGTGTATCTTCTTAAGACTATCAGGTAATAGAAAAGGATATGAATATTCTTCAATGACTATGTATTATGATTGTGAATCATAATTTCTACATTTTGAGGGTAGAATATCAGTTTAAAGCTTTTGCCTAATTTTTAAAAATTGAAACAAGCTAGAAAAATATAACCAAAGACACTGAAATAGAGAACAGGCTGACAGTGACCAGAGGGGAGAGGAGAGGGAATTTCAGGGGAAATAGGGGAGGGATTTAAAGGAACATTTATATAGGATACATGGACAACAACTGAGAAAGGTGGAAATGGGAGGAAGGGGGACAGCACAAGGGGTGGGGGGGGATGGGGGTAATAGACAGAAAACCTTACTTGAAAAATAATTAAATAAAAAAATTGGGAAAAGAAAAAAAATAAAGCAAATGTAAATGTAAAAATAAATAAACAAATAAATAAATAAATAAATAAATAAAAATTGGGTCGTTTTCTAATTCCTAATTTTTAAGATAATTAAATAATAATAAACATAAATGTCCCTGGCTGGTGTGGCTCAGTGGATTGAGTGCCAGCCTGCAAACTAAAGGATTGCTGGTTGATTCCCAGTCAGGGCACATGCCTGGGTTGTGGGCCAGATCCCCAGTAGGGGATACAAGAGAGGCAACCACACATTGATGTTTCTTTACCTCTTTCTCCCTCCCTTCCCCTCTTTCTAAAAATAAATAAATAAAAATCTATTTAAAAAAACACAAATATATCTATGTAGTTATCATTTCCATACCATTAATCTGTGCAGTGTCAGTTTGTTTGAAGTTTTCCCACACCTCACTGATAAACTCTTTGTTTATTTATTTAAAGTCATTTTTCTCCCCATGTTTTATTATGTATAATTAATATTACTGTCTTCAAGTTCACCAATCTCATCTTGGCAATATCTAGCTGTTGTTAAGTCCATCTCATAGCACATTTTTCATTTCAGTCATCATATTTCTTATCTCTAGAAATAAAATTTGAGCCTTTTACATATCTTCCATGTGTCTACTTACTATATTCAGTAGTTCTCCTAGCTTTTCCAAAATATGGAATATGGTTATAATAATAGCTTTTACACTTAGATTTGCTAATTCTAACAAGGCATATCCCTTTTGAATTGATTTCCACTGATAACTTTTCCTTCTCATTGTGTTTCCCATTTTCTTGTTGTTTGTGTGTGTATATGGTAATTTTTTCTTGGATGCAAGTCATAGACAATTCTGCCTTGTTGGGTACTGAATATTTTTGTTTTCTGTTAATAATCTTGAGTTTTGTTTTGAGCAGAGTCAAGTTATTTGGAAACAGTATGATCCTTTAAACATTGAATTTAATATTTTTTAAGGTGGAACAAAGCAGTGTTTAGTTTAAGGATATTCTCCTACCCTGGCTACAAGACACATCTGATACTCTACCCAATGTCCCATAAATTATAAAGTTTACAATCTGACTGGTGAAAATAGGCATTATTTCTGGAAATTTATGGGCTCTGGGTCCTTGTTTTCAGGGGGTTCTTTCTCTGATCTTGGGTAGTGTCCTAGAGTATATGCACTGACCGTGACTCAACTGAGTTCTTGAAGGGGGCTTCTAATATCTTTTTATTCAGTGAATATCTTTTCTATTTAGCAAATAGAATGATACATTGGTATGACAGTACTTCTGGTGGTAGCATGATTTGTACGCATTTTGGGGTGGAAATCCTTTTCCTGATTTCAAATTCTATAACAATGTGTTATCTTACAATCCAGAAAGTTTACTGATAAGTATTTGACCTATTAATAGGTATTTTTAAAACTAATTTTACTAATATGCGGATATGTGCAAGAGTCTTTTTAATTTATTTATTGATCAGAGAGAGATAAAAATAGAGATAGAGAGAATTATCAATTTGTTGTTCCACTTGTTCATGATTCATTAGTTGATTTTTGCATGTGCTCTGACTGGGGATTGAACCTCTAACCTTGGTGTATTAGGGCAACATTCTAACCAGCTGAGCTACCTGGCCAAGGCTACAAATATAAAAAAATCTTATACTCAATGTAAGTGATGAATAATTTTCAGGGCCAGGTGCAAAATAAATATGTGGGATTCTACACAAGTTATTAAACATTCAAGATGGTGATAGCAGGGCTTTAAATCAAGTGCAGGATGCATCTAAATGCAACTCATGTTCATACGCCCATGAAGTCAGCTGTGACTTATACATGTAATACTAACATGAGTTTTGCTCTAAATAGTAAATAAAAATAAGAACAAAGTAAGTTCCTGAAGGTTTTGATCTAGTATATTATGGAAGATCTATAAAATATAATATCATGCAATTATTAAAACATATTAGAAATTCCTTTATATACAACAGTTAACTTTTATAAGATGATATGTTGTGTGATGCCTAGTTATCTTATGTAACTAGTGTAAAGACTATATATGAGAATGTTGGTAGATGAAGATAGAAAGACTTTGAAGAGTCTTATCTTTCTTGGGTGAACTAAAATGGTAAAACTTCATTGTTTTGGCAGTGAGAAACTATGCATATTTTAAAGCAGAAGGATTGTATGATTAAATGTGAATTTTAGAAAGATAATTCTGGTAAGTGGTCCAAGATCTTCTAATAATACTATCTGTAAATGAAAAGGACCCAAGTAGTGAGCTATTTTTCTTTTATAATATTGGCCCCTAATTTCTCAATTCTTTTTGCACTGTTCATGGATGTGATTTCCCCTTAAGTCTTACATGATGCCCTTTCCTTGTAGTTTAGTTAGAAAACATGAATACATTATTTCAAAGGATAGATCCACCTCTAAACCTCCCAAATTGGCATAGAAGTTTTCTATCCCTGGAAATTTGGAATAAACTTTATCATAGTTTGTAAAATATTACATTTTCTTTTCTTCTTTTTTTTTTAGTGTGCCCGATATGATAATGCCTTCATCGCAGAGATCCTTATTGACAAAGGGGTGAATGTCAATCACCAGGATGAAGACTTTTGGACACCAATGCACATTGCCTGTGCATGTGATAATCCTGATATTGTCCTGCTCCTTGTATTAGTAAGTAAAGCAATTAAGTTTACAACTATTTGAAGATTTGATGGCATATGTAGTACTTCAGTAGATAAAAAATGTCTGTATATGTTATGATTTATTCACCTGCAATTATAAGATAATTAGAGATGAAGGTCGTGGGTTACATAATTTACAAAACAAATTGTGTAGATATGCCAGGCTCTACTCCATTTGCTCTCTTTTGTTTATTATATACCTTAATATTTCACAAGTCAGTCCTAACTAAAAGGGTTTGATAATTGTATTTTTTCAATGTATTCTCCTAATTTTTAGTCAACTAGGTATACGATAATAAGAATATATGGCTTGTGTTGAATGCTGGGTTTTTTGTTGTTTGTATCTAGTAAAGAAGTGTCTGCATTTATTTGTATGACAATGAAAATGTTAAGTATAAAAATCATTGGAGTTATTTGTTGCTCTCAATTATAGCTTATACTCTGATAACAATCCTCATAAAACATTAATACATTTGTTGAAAGACAATGTCAGCACTTTGTAGATACTGGGTATATGCTTGTTGAATACAGAAATAAACAAATGGATGAAAGAATGGCAGGCCAATTTTTTGAAGTCAGCCTGAATTTAATATTGCCATTATTAACTCATATCTAATAAACTATCTCATAGCCACATTCATCTTTTTACATGTTCGAGAATTCCTCATTCTACTCACTTTGAACTAATATTTAGAAGTGCTTGCTTTAGCCCACAGGTGGTCTCAGTGTCTGATCATGTTGCTCTTCTTTACCAGGAAGAAACTGGTTTTATATCATGTATAAACAAGGATTTAAATCTATAATGGTCAAACTATTCACATTTTTATGGTTCTGCAGTACCTTTTCTCATATTTTGAAATAATCCAATGAAATATGCTAAATTATATATTTGC
The DNA here is from genome assembly GCF_014824575.4 of Sturnira hondurensis. Classification (NCBI taxonomy): domain Eukaryota; kingdom Metazoa; phylum Chordata; class Mammalia; order Chiroptera; family Phyllostomidae; genus Sturnira; species Sturnira hondurensis. The sequence continues at coordinate 1,872,871 of NW_028090025.1, read as the reverse complement.
TAGTTACTGTTATTCAATGAACATGAACTTCATATGCTGATCACTGTATTCATTTATTTAACTAATATTTGTTGATTACCAACTAATTTTACATAATAATTTCTTCTCTCATGGAAGTTACAGTTTATCCATTCAGGAAATATAAAGTGTTGGGTTCCTACAAGCCTCTGGTCACAACATATTCTTCAACAGATCTGTTATGTTCTAGGTGCTACACAGTGAATAAAAAAGATATTTTGGGGAGTCCTGGCTGGTGTAGCTCAGTGGATTGAGCACGGGCCTGCAAACCAGAGGATTGCAGTTCAATTCCCAGTCAGGGCACACACATGCCTAGGTTGCAGGCCAGTTCCCAGAAGGGGACACATGACACATTGTGTGTCCTCAGCAGAGGCAACCATATATTGGTATTTCTCTCCCTCTCTCCTTCTCTTCCCCTCTAAAGATAAATAAATTAAAAAAAGATTTTATATTAGAGTGATGGTTAAAACAAACAAAAGCAAGCACTGTAAGTGTATCACCCAGAAATTTGATTAATGGGTTAAGTAAGTCTGAGTAGCCTCATTATTACTATGTTATAGCAAGTCCACCATACATCCACAGCAATAATTTACTTTCAAATAAATTTGGATGAAATACATTGTCATAAAATTTTAATTAATATAGAAATATATTATTGTACAGTTAATGTAGAAATATGTTCTTGCTAACAACCTGAAAGTTGAGATTTATTTCACTCAAGTGACATTGTGTATTTAGTCTTTCACATTCAGTATTCTTCTCATTTTCTAAAGCTCATTGATAAGTAGGAGACTGTGCACATAGACTTACTCAATAAATACTTGGATGCCTTCTATTCTGTACTAAGGGGGTCAGCAGGGAACAAAGGAAGCAGATATCCCTACCTCTTGCAGCTTACATTTTACTGGGGAGAAACAGGAAGAAAAAACAAATAAATGAAATATATAGTATGTCGACTAAGGAAAATTGTTGGAAGACACAGGAAGAATGAAGAAGAGAGTATTAAAGATTAGCCTGATGGAGAAGTGGCATCTGAGCTACGAGCCTTGTGGAAATGTGGATGTAACTGTACTGGGAAGAGGGAACAGCAAGAGCAAAGCTGTTTTGCAGCATCTTGTGCTTGAGGAACAGCAGAAGACCTGTGCAGCTCAAATGGATTAGATAAGGTCAGGGCACATTGTGAAGTCAGAGAGGCACCGGCAGCTCCTTGAACCGGTTGATGGGATGTTAGATCTACTTATATTGCAAGTGATTAAGGGAACAATTGAGGGGTTTTGAATGGAGAAGTGACAGGATCTGACCTACATTTAAAAAGATAATTCTGGTTGCTCTATTGAATACAGTTGGAGGGAAGGGAAAGGAAAGTATATAGAAAACACGTAGGAAGCTACTGCCACTATCTAGACTAGATGGGGGACATGGTGAGAAGTGGCTGACATCTGGACATTTTGAAGATTAAGTTTTCACAATTTGCTGTGGGATTCGATTTAGGGCTTAAGAAATATGACAGAGTCAAGGAGGCTTTCTATGTTTTTTTGTCTGAGAACTGGAGGGTTGAAATTTGGGTTTGCTGAAATGCAGAAGAATGTTAGAATGAAGGTCATGGGGTTGGGTCTAAAAATGAATGACAAATATATTTTAATCACATTTTTCAAGTTCTTCAGGAAATCATTATCTATAAAAATTTCATTAAACTGCAATATAATGATTTATTGTGAGTTTTTGTGAAGTAAAGATGTGTGTGTATGATGCCATCATACATATATGAGTTATATGTAAAACACATATATACACACACACACACACACAGAGGCTGAAAAGTCAGATAGTAGAGAGACAAGATTTGATCTCATAGAAGCCAGCTTCAGAACTTGAACCTCCGAACACTCTGATCTGCTACCAAATTGCTTCTAGAATTCATAGAGAACTAAAAGTCCACAAAGTAAACCAATAAGATCATGATTTTATTTCAATATCATACATTTCCCTTAACATCTTTCTAACTGAACTATTTAGAATTAGGGATGAAAATTAAGAAATATTATACATGGGGTTGACTGTCATTATTTTTGGTAGTTGTACAGGGTAGGGCAAAAGTAGGTTTATAGTAGTTCATATAAAAATAATACAATAATTAATAAATAATTGTTCAAGAATAAACTTTGTGTTTTGTGTACTCACAAATGTAAACTTACTTTTGCACCATGTTGAATGGTATAAAGTCACCAGAAACACTGATCTAGTGAATCCTGAATTATTGTTCTTAGGGAAAATAAAGTGTTAGGTTCCTACAAGCTTCTGATCACAACATATTCTTCAACAGATCTGTACAAACCTGGTTTTATGTGTGTTTCTGTTTAAAGACACCTTATTTAATATATTGTTGATTCATAAGCATTAAACTCATGGCCAATAACACTATAATTCATGCTTGAATTATAGTGTTTATCCAACACATATACTTTCTTTTAATATTCTTCACAGACATCTTCCACTTAGGTTATTAGGAATCACCTTAGCATAATGCTTAGGAACCATTTTAATCTGTGAAATCACTGAAAAAAGTTCAAAGATGAGGAAAAATATGAGGCTAACTTGACTGCAGTAAGGACCTTTGTTTACACAGTGAGAGCAGAAATGAGGGGTCAGTGTTGCCTTGTTGGGGCTAAGCTGCAAACCTGTACACTGGGTAACTACATTTTTCTACTACTCTGTGCAGGTACAGGAGTGACCATGAAAATACCATGAGTAATGATTTTGGTATTACAGACAAATTTTAGCAGGTAGGCAGATTCTCAAATGTGTAATCTGTGGATAATGAAGATCAACTTTACTTATTTCTAAGCAACAAAAATTGGTGCCTTTTAGAATTTTAAGTATAAATAAAAATCATCTAAATTTAGTGTGTTTTAGGAATTGGGGTGAGGCAAAAATGATGCATTTCTATAATCTGTTTTTCAAATTTAGACAAAAATGTCTTATTATCTTTACAACTTTCCATCATATACCTGAATAGGGTGTTGCAGTTTCCCCGAAATTTTACAAATGTAGAGCATTTCCTTGATGTAAGAAATATGCTTAATGTATTATACTTACATTTACATAAAGAAGCCTAATACCAGAGAAGTGTGTAGTAAAATTCAAATCAAAGTGTTTTGGCTCTTGATAAAATAATATTTTATTATAGTTTTATATTTAATATGTAATCATATGTTTTATATTATAATTATACAGTGTTTATTAACTCAGAATTTTATTTTACTTAAATAATCAATAAAACCAGAATTTTATTGCTAATTTAAGCATTTCACATATACACATTTTAATTATATTTTATTGATTGTGCTATTGCAGTTTTCTCAATTTTTCCCCTTTATTCCCCTCCACCCAGCACTCCCTCTCCTCTTGTGCAATCCTCACGCCATTGTTTATGTCCATGGGTCATGCATATAATTTCTTTGATTACTCCATTTTCTATGCTGTACTTAGCATCTTGTGGTTATTCTGTACCTACATATTTGTACTTCTTGATCCCCTCACCTCTTTACCCACTCCCTCACAATCCCTGCCATCTGGCAGCCATCTAACTGCTCTCCATATCCATGATTCTGCTTTTGTTCTCTTTGTTTATTTAGTATGTTTTTTAGATTCAATTGTTGAAAGAAATGTATTTATTGTCATTTTATTGTTCATAGTTTTGATCTTCCTTTTGTTAAATAAGTCCTTTAATATTTCACATATAATAATAGTTTGGTAGTGATGAACTTCTTTACTTTTTCTTGTCTGAAATGCTCTATATCAGCCCTTTGATCCTAAGTGATATATTTGCTGGGTAGAGCAATCATGGTTGTAGGTCTCTGCTTTTAATGACTTTGAATGTTTCTTGACAATCCCTTCTAGCCTGTATGTAGAGTTTCTTTTGAGAAATTAGCTGACAGTCTTATGGAGACACCCTGTATGTAACTAACTGCTTTTCTCTCACAGACTTTAAGATTCTCTCTTCATCATTAACCTTTAGTATTTTATTTATGAAGTGTCTTGGAGTGGACCTCTTTGCATCTATCTTATTTGGGACTCTGTGCTTCCTGGACTTGTATGCCAATTCCTCCACCAAATTAGGGGCATTGTCTTTCATGATTTTTTCAAATAGACTTTCAATTTCTTGCTCTTTCTCTCTTTCTTCTGGGACCCCTATGTTGCAAATTTTAGAATGCTTGAAGTTGTCCCAGTGGCTGTTTACACTATTCTTGTTTGTTTTTTAACTCTTTTTTTCTTTTTGTTTTTCTGATTGGTTGTTTTTTTTTTTTTGGTTCCTATGTTCCAAATAAGTTATTTGATTCTCAGTTTCATCTACTCTACTGTTCTTTTCCTATAAAATGTTCTTTGTTGTTTTTTTAAAAACAGTTTATTTATTTATTTTTTAAACAGAGGGGAAGAAAGGAAGAAAGAGAAACATCAATGTTTGGTTGTCTCTCGCATTACCTACACTGGGGGACCTGGCCCACAACCCAGGCACGTGCTCCGACTGGGAATCAAACTGGTGACCCTTTGGTTCACAGGCCAGAGCTCAATCCACTGAGCCACACCAGCTGTGGCAAATGTCCTTTGTTTCAATTCATATATCCTGTGTTTCTGACTGGATTTTTAAATACCGTTGAGGGCCTCACTAAGTACATTGAGCATCCTCATAACTTGTGTTTTGAACTCTGCATCTGATAGATTGCTTAACTTTATTTTGTTTAGTTCTTTCTCCGGAGATTTGATATGTTCTTTCATTTGGGCCATATTTCTTTGTTTTCTCATTTTGGCAACCTTCCTGTGTTTGTTTCTGTACACCCTCTATGACTCTGTGTCTTGGTGGTATGGCCTAATGTAGTAGGTGTCCTATAGGTATCCAGGAGTAGGTATCCAGGAGCACAGCCTTCACTATCATGCAAGGTTGGTACTTGAAGTGTGTTCTGTGTATGGACTGAGTACACCCTTCTCTTGTAGTTGAGTTTTGATTGCTGTTGGCTGTTCAATGGGAGGGATTTTCCCAGGCCAGTCAGCTGCAATGACTGGCTATGATCACTGCCCATCAACCTCCACCCTCAGTGAAGGATCAGCTGTAAAGGGCAGGGTGGTGGTGCTCCAGTATATCTATAGCTGTCCACTGGGTGTGCAGGCCCTCGGATTTTCTGAGTGTTGCAGGCCAAATTCAGCCCCCACCTGTGTTCTGCTTGAGGCTACCTTGCATGAGCTTTATCTGAGATGGCTGCTCTTTGTGCTAAGCTTGGAAGTTCTCAGATGAAACAAAGTTGTGAACTGCAGTCTGGCTGCTGCTACTAGTGCTTGGTCTGAGGCCACTAAGCAAGGAGTAGGGGGGCTAGTCATTCACTGAAGCCAGCTGTGGGTTATTTGAGAGGATTAGGAAGTTTTGAAGCATGAGCCAAGACTAGCCATTCATATGGAAGAGTCTCTGTTAACAGCTTGGATAGGCCCCTAAATTGGGTGGGACTGAGTCTCAGGGAACTCCAGGCTGGAACAAGCTGTTTTAGCCAGATTGATGAGGTCTCAGATATGACACCAGCCTGCTGCTCTGTGGCTCAGCAGTAGGAGGGTTCAGAAAAGGGACGATGACCTCTGCCCTCCTTTCTGTCAGGAAGAAAGCTGTCCCCCAGCTCATGCCTTGATGCCAGACGCTTCAGTTCCTCCCTGAATGACACTGGTGCCTTTCGAGCTGCTATCCCAGTGCTGAAGCTTAGAGAAAGTGAGTCTATGTGGGTTCTTTTGGAGAAACTGCTTGGTACTCCAGAAGTTTCTTCCACTGACCCAATCCCTGCTGGATTTTGCTCCAGAAGTTGTCAGGACATATCTTCCTGGAACTGGAAAACTGGGCTGAGCAGTTTGGTATAGGGCTGGCACTCCTGACTCCTGAGATACCCTCCCAAATTTTTTATCCACCACACGTGGATATGGGATGAGCCTGTTCTGTGTCTCGGCCCCCCTTGCCATCTTGGATGGATGTGGTTTTTTAAATGCTTTAGTTGTCAGACTCCCATTGAACTCAACTTCTGACAGTTCTGAGTGGTGGCTGTTCTATATTTTAGTTTTAATTTTGTTGTAGTTGTGCAAGGAAGTGAACTGTGTTAACTATGTCACTATATTTACATTCCTTATTTTATAATTTGCATTATCCAATTTTAATTTTTTTCTAATTTGTGCCACATGAAACTTTAGTGTTCTATAACTCAAATTACTTTCTAGTTTTTTAAAAAACATAATTACCACAATTTTCTATTTCCCAGATTTTAAGAAGCTTTTAGATATTCAAGAACAAATCATTAAGACTAAAAAGTGATTAACTCAAAGCATGTCAGGTGTTATTCTCTTTAGAACATTGACATTATATTTATTTTAATATGTTCACATATATATATTTCTAGTATGTTGTATCAATGCATCTGTGCCTTGAATAAATGCTTTTGAAAATCTTCTCTATCCCATTGCTAGCTTGATGAGAGAGGAACAACAGATTCTTCACTGCTGCTCTGCATAATGTGATCTCATAGGGATAGGTCACTGTATAACTTTGCTTAGTTCTCCCTTCTTTTCTGATATGATTTTTAATTTTAGGGTTTTCATATGTCTGCTGCATGCTAGATCTGGATTTTCACATTTAATTTTGCAATGTGCCTACAGTTGCTAAGTAACTCTGTTCTAGTAGCAGTTCTAAGCTGTGACAAAGCTGCAGTTTTAACAGTTCATTGCAATTTGAACCACAAGAAACAAATGTTTTCTTTTGGCATTAATTATTTGAATAAAAATAATTTAAATAAAATACAGTAACATTGAGACAATGATTACTCATGTTCCTTACTAATCATCTTAGACATATTTCTTTTGAAAATTTTGAGTAGATATGATTTGATACACATATTGGAGTCATTTAATAAATTTACTATTATACGTAATTTCAAGAAATGAGTAGACAAGTGAAGGATAAAGTGTTACTTTTGTTTTATTTCATAAAGGGGTGACAGGAAATAGTGAATTGCTGAATTATTACTATCACATATTATGGGGAGACCTTTTAAAATATTTTCACTCTTTGTAATCAGAAGGTTTAATAGGAAATGCTGGTAAATGTGTAGCCATTTACTACGTGATGCTCAATAATATCTTTATCGCTGTTTTGCATTAGTAACAATGAAATGGTTTCTGGAAATTGCAGTGAATAATTTTTCAATCCCTGGCCTTTTTGTATGTCTGAACATCTGATGTTAATAATTTCATTGCCTGTTGGGTGAAGTGTGTCATGGACTGTGTCTAATGGGCAATGTGGAGCTAGATCATTTAACAGGTCCTGCAGGCAACTGAAATAGGAAATTATATTTAAAAAATAGTTTAGTTTGTGTAGGTGGCTTAAATTGATATATAAAAATTAAACCATTTTAAAACTTCACTCATTAGCTGCTTAGACTACTCCTAGATTAAATACTACTCTAAAAATTACATTGTTTAGTTTAGATAACCATTTCCATCACTTTGATTTGTTAAATATCAGAAGATAGGTTACCCTGCTATATTTCAGGTGGTTATCTTCCTCCCTAGAAAATGAACTTTAAATCCAAATTGTTCAAAATGAATTTGATTTTCCAATAAGAACTATGGCAGAAGAACTGAGCTAAAAGCCTTATTATCAACCTTTTATGTGCATGACCACATACAATGTTTACTCTTTTTCTCATCAGCTGATCTTGACTTCAACTTCACTGAGAAAAATCAGTCTTCAGGCTTACTGCCTTCAACTTCCTGCTAGCAAACTATTGAGTTTTTTCTATTAATTCACTCTGTGTTTTATCCTTAAAGAGGTGTTCATTCTCTTTCAAAGGCTAAATCCTCTCTTAGATTCTACTAATTGCCAGCTCTCTAAGTGTTTCTCTTTCATCATTTGTTCCTCTCTTATGTTCATAGTAATTTTATCTGCCTTTTCTTTTTAATTTATATTATGTATTAATTAAAAATAAAAAAGATGAATTTTTTCTCTAGTTGTCACCCTGTTATTTTCTTTCTTATTTTCACTGTCAAGCTTCTCTGAAGAACATATGCTTTTCTTGACCTCAATATGTCACCTCCCAGTCACTCTTCTATCAAAGCAAACTTGTTTCTATCTACTCAAGTCCCTGAAACTGGCACTTGCCAAGAACACTTTTGATATATTAATACGTCTTTGTGATGAGGTCAGTGGGCATATTGCATTGTTTGTTCTATGTCATGTATTTCACCTGATCTAGAGGCAAATTGATCAAAGGAGAAAATCAGGCAAATGTCCAGTTTTTACCCAAGATTATATTTTTTGGACTAATGAGAGTAATAATTTGAAGGAAGTTGCTCTGGCTCCTCAGCCCTGTTGTCAGCCACTGAGCATATAAGAGCTCGTTGGTTCTTTCTTCTTTGTTTGTTTGTTTGTTTTACTAAAATTGCATATATTTTTAAATCTATAACATGATGGTTTAAGTATACTTTGTGAAATGATTACTACAATCAGGTTAAATAACACATCAATATCCTTACATAGTTATCATTATTATTAGGTCTTGTGCGCCAGGTGCTCTGCTTACTCCTGCAAATACGTGAACAACACAAGAAACAAGGTCTCTGGTCTTAAAGATTAATACTCATATACACTAGAAAGTAAAAGATTGGAGCATAAACCCCAGTTCATACCATACAGCAAACTTTAGCTTTCAGTGAGAGCTGTAAAGCAGTAAGTAGACAGTATTCTGGAAGCTCGAAGGAAGGAGTTCTTAACTTCACCTAAGAGGCATTGGGCAGGAGTTGAGTAAGGCAGAAGGGACACTTATTTGAGGTGCTGCCTTTGGGAAAACATTATACAAAACCCTGGTAAGTGACTACAGGTTTCACATGGCAGTGATGGAAATTAAGTACATATTTTGAAGGTGAAAATCACAGTAATGCTGATGTTTTAATGAAGGAGATAAAGAAGGGGAGATAATTTTTAAATGACTCCTAGCTTTCTATTTTTGGGAAATTGGGAGGAATGGTGCAATTTATCCAGAAAACAAACACCAGTGGAGAAACCTTTTGTGAGAGGGCCATGAATTTCTTTTTGAATATATTAAGGTAAGGGTCCAAGAAGACTTCCACCTGGACAGGGAGGAAGCTGGACCTGGAACTCAGGAGAGAGAGAAAGCCTGCATTTGTATGCATTTGGTTACAGAAGCCCTTGAGTAAATCCGATCAACACATGAGAATGTAAAGTCTGAAAAAAGAAAGGACATTTGAAAGAGTTTGCCAAGTAAGTCAATTAAATGATTGTTAGGGAAACAGGAGGCTGCCATGAAGACTGGAAAAGAGAGGCCATATTTAGAAGGAAAGCCTGAGGCTTGTGTTACTATGAAAGTCAAGGGAAAATATTTTTTAGAATTTCCTTGTGGTAGTGGCAGACCTATAATTAACAGGAGCAGCTAGTGACTTGAACATGGGAAAGCAAACTGTGAGAACGTTGAAAACTGCATCTGTAGCTCAAATGTAAGGGTATATTAAACTGTTTGTACTTCCTTCTTCTTATGTACAGATGTGGGCAAAAGTAGGTTTACAAATAAATAACACAATAGTTAATGAATATTAATGCAAGAATAAACTGTGTTCTCATACTCATAACTGTAAACCTACTTTTGCACACCCCTGTATATAAATATTACAGTGTGGGACATTAAAACTCTAATAGAACATTCTAGACTAAAGAAAAAAGAGTAAACATTAGTGCTATAAGACACTAGAGATAAATTGCCCATGCAGGCCATTAGCAAAAGGTGTTAAGGGACAGAAAATTTCAACTGCCTATGTTTTCAGTTTGTTGGTAAATAAACCTGGAAAAGGCTGAATATTTTCAGAGCAGATATGTAGTGTTCAGATTAGCAACATATGTCTTTATAATAATCCGAGCAAACATACTGGTGTTGGAGAACAAGGAAATTAATAATAAGGTAAGAGAGCACTAGCCCTTTCATTCAAGGTCTTTAGTCAATAAATATTTACTAAATAAATGGTATGCATAACATAAAACCTTTATACTAAGAAATGACTTAGTAGGAAATATAGTGACATGAAATTATATTAAATACACCCTAATCATATGGGACTCTATTAAGCTAGATCCATGATTTCTTTCCTTAGCTTTTTCTCCAAAACACACAACAAGCATGCTTACAAAAATTTTTCCTTTAATCTTCTTCTACCTCACCAGATAGATAATTGTTAAGTTGTCTGAAGTTTCACTACTCACCTTTGAGTTTAAGATTTGAATCTTGCTGTGGACCCAAGTGAGTTGTCAGGTGTTTTCATCTGGTTTCATAGTTTTGCTCATTGTTTATTTTGAAAAATATTTTAAAATATAAATATCACTCATGTATGGTAAAATTGAAAGACACCACAAACGTAATGAAAATTTCAAATCATCAATAATTCCATCACATAAAGATAATCACTGAAGTGTTCTGATTTTAATGTATTGCTTTCTTTCTTTTTTATTGTATTTTTCCCATTATCATTTAGTCCTTTTATACCCCACTCATCCTGCAGTCACCACACTGAAGTCCATGTGCATGAGTCCTTTTTCCTTTTTGCTCAATACCTCCACCTCTTACACCCACCCCCTTAGCTGTCACCTTGCTCTCTATCTATGAGTCTGTCTCAATTTTGCTTGTTAGTTCAGTTTGCTCATTATATTCCACATATGACTGAACTCACAGGGTATTTGTCTTTCTTCACTGGCTTATTTCACTTCGCATAATGTTCTCCACATCCATCCATGCTGTCACAAAGAATAATATTTCTTCTCTTCTACTACTGAATAGTATTCCATTGTGTAAATGCCCCATAGTGTTTTATCCACTCGTCTACTGATGGACACTTGGCCTGCTTGTATAGCTTGGTGATAGGAAATAATGCTGCACTGCATGTAGGGGTGCTTACGTTCTTTTAAATTAGTGTTTTGTGTTTCTTCAGATATATTTCCAGAAGTGGGATTGCTGAGTGAAAAGGCAGATCCATTTTTAATTTTTTGAGATATCTGCATACTGCTTTTCATAGTGGCTGCACTTGTCTGCATTCCACCAACAGTGCAAAAGGGTTCCCCCTTCTCCAAAGCCTCACCAGCATTTGTTGTGTGTTGATTTACTGATGATAGCCATTGTGACAAGTGTGAGATGGTATCTTGTTGTGTTTTTTGCATTTTTTCTGATGAGTAGTGACATTGAGTATATTTTCATATACCTATTGGCCATCTGTATATCCTCTTTGGAGAAGTGTCTATTCAGGTCCTTTACCCATTTTTAAATTGGGTTGTTTGTTCTGGTGTTAGGTTTTGTAAGTACTTTATAAATTTTGAATATTAACCTCTTATCAGAGGTATCAGTGAATGTGTTCTCCCATTCTGTGGGTTGTCTTTTTATTTTGTTAATGTTTTCCTTTGCAGCACAAAAAGTTTTTAATTTGATGTAGTCCCATTTGTTTATATTTTCTTTTGTCTCCCTTGCCTGGGGAGATATAGCCAATAGATATTGCTATGAGCACTTCCCAAGATTTTGCTGCCCATGTTTTCTTCTAGGATTTTTATGGTTTCAGATCAAATTTTTAAGTCTTTCATCCATTTGAATTTATCCTCATGTGTGATGTAAGAAGGTGATCTAGTTTCATTTTTCTGCACGTATCTGTCCAATTTTCCCAACATCATTTATTGAATAAACATTCTTTAGCCCATTATATGTGCTTGCTTCATCTATTGAATACTAATTGACTATAAAGGTGTGAGTTTATTTCTGGGCTCTCTATTCTGTTCCATTGATCTAAGTGTCTTGTTTTTATGCCCATACCATAGTGTTTTGATTACTTTGTCCTGATAGTATAGTTTCATAACAGGTAGTGTAATTCCTCCAACTTTGTTCTTTTTTCTCAGGATCACTATTGCTATGTGGGACATTTTATGGTTTCAAATAAATTTTTGAAATTTTTATTTTAGTTCTGTGAAATACATCATTAGAATCTTGATAGAAATTGCATTGCATTTATAGATTGCTTTGGGTAGGATGGAAATTTTAATGGTATTAATGTTTCCTACCCTTGAATATGGTATGTGCTTCCACTTATTCAATTTTCTTCAGTGTCATAATTTTCTGAGTACAGGTTTCTCTTACATCCTTGGTTAGGTTTATTACTAGGATTTTATTCTTTTTTGAAGCAATTGTGAATGAAATTGTTTTCTTAACTTCCCTTTCTATTAGTTCATTGTTCACATATAAAAATGCAACTGATTTTTAGATATTAATTTTGTTGCTTAGATGAATTTATTTACTCTAGTAATTTCTAGGTGGAATATTTGGATTTTTTATGTACAGTATCATGCCACTTGACAGTAAAGACAGTTTTACTTTTTTCTTTCAAGTTTGGATGACTTTTATCTCTTCTTGTCTGATTTCTGTGGCTAGGGCCTCCAGTATTATGTTGAATAAAAGAAGTGAAAGCAGACAGCCCTGACTTGTTCCAAATCTTGGGGGAACACTTGTAATTTTTGCCCATTAAGTGTGACACTATCAGTGGTTTTGGCATATATGGCCTTTATTATGTTTAGTTATGTTCACTCTAATCCAAATTTGCTGAGACTTTTTATCATAAATGGGGTGCTAGATTTTATCAAATGCTTTTCTTTATCTATTGATATAATCATGTGGTTTTTATTCTTCATTTTGTTTATGTGGTGAATTATATTTATTGATTTGTAAATGTTGTACCAACCTTGCATTCCAAGAATAAATCCCACTTGATCATAGTGTAAGATCTTTTTGATGCAATATTTTGCTACTATTTTGTTGAGGATTTCAGTGTGTATGTTCATCAGGGATATTGTGCTATAATTTTCTTTCTTTGTAGCATCTTTATCTGGCTTAGAAATTAGGATAATGCTGGCTTTGTAAAAAGAGCTTGGGAGTCTTTCCTTCTCTTGAAATTATTGAAATAGTTTGAGAAGGAGAGAAGTTAGTTCTCAGAATGTTTGGTTAAATTCAACTGTGAAGTCATCCCATCCAAGGCTTTTGCTTGTTGGGAGTTTATTTGATTACTGCTTCAATTTTACTAAGTATAAACTGTATTCTCAGATTATCTGATTCTTCCTGATTTGGTTTAGAAGATTGTATGTTACTGTGCTAAATCATCCCCCAAACTGCAGAGGCCATCTTTCTCAGGCAGAGCTCTCCTCTCTGAATGTCATCAGCTTGAGGGGAAGCAATAGCCTGGGCTGCAAGTCTGTCCCATCCTGTGGAGGAGCTTAAGCCAGGCCATTGAATACAGCTTGAGGCTGTATCATTAAGTTTAACAACTAAGGCAGATCTCTGGGAGCTCTGAGACTTTAGCTAACCCTCCCTTTGGCTCAGTGCATGTAAAAGCTGTTTGTACTGAGCAGCTTTGTCTTCTCTGCACACACTGAGGAAAAGTAACGAGCAGTGACTGACTGAGGATTGAACCAGTCTTTGTAGATCTACCAAAAACATAGAAACAAACACAAAGAGGCAGCCAAAATGGGAAGACAAAGAAACAGACCGCAAATGAAAGAACAAGAGAATTCTCCAGAAGAACTAGATGAAATAGAGGAAAGCAAGTTATCAGATAGATTGCTTAGAGCAATAATTATAAGATACTCAACACCATGAAAAAAACATAGAAATTGTAAAAAAAGAGCCAGTCAAAAATAAATAATGCATATCTGAAATAAATGCTACATTGGAAAAAATAAACAGTAGATGGAAGGAATAGGATAGATTCAGTGATTTGGAAGATGATGTAGAAAAAACACCCAAGCAGAGCAGCACAAAGAGAAAAGAATTAAAATAAGAGAGCTTAAGAAACCTTTGGGACAATATGAGGAGTTTACCACAAAAAAAGAAGGCTGAAAGAATACACCTCCACCAAACTAGCATTGCAAGATATGCTACAGGGACTTTCATAAGAAGAGGAAGAAAAAAGAGCATGAGAAAGAGGAGCACACATACAAAGGGGGGAAATGAATAAGTACCATCAATAATAACCTTAAATGTTAATGGGTTAACATTAACATTTAAGGCAGCTGAATGGATAAGAAAACATGACCCACACATATGTTGCCTACAAGATACCAACCTCATAAAAAAGACATACACTGACTGAAAGTGAAGGGTCAGAAAAAATATTACAAGCAAGTAGACAGGGGAAAAAGCCAGAGTAGCAATATTTGTATCAGATATAACAGACTTCAAAGCAAAGGCCATAAAAAGAGAAACAGAGGAACACTTTATAATACTCAAGGGAAGAATCCATGAAGAAGACCTTAACATTATACACACATATACACCTAATATAGGAGCACCCAAAAATATAAGGAAAAGCTTGGAGAACAACAAAAAAGGTATGGACAGCAACACACATCTACTAGGGAATTTTAACACCCCACTGTCAAAAATGGATAGATCTTCCATACAAAATATCAACATGGACACGGCAGCATTGAACAACACTCTAGATCAAATAGACTTAACTAATATATATAGAACCCTTAACTAATATATATAGAAACTTTCATCCCAAAGAAGCAAAATGCACATTCTTTTCAAATGATATAGAACATTTTCAAAGATAGACCATATGATAGGACACAAAACAAGCCTCAACAAATTCAAAAAAGTTGAAATCATACCAAGCATGTTCTCCAACCACAATGCCTTGAATCTAGAAATCAACCTCAAGGAAAAAAACTCAAAAACACTCAAATTTGTGGAGATTGAATTGCATGCTATTAAACAATAAATGGGTTAAGAATAGCATCAAGGAAGAAATAAAAAAAATTCTAGAAACACATGAAAATGAATGTGCAACAATCCAAAATATATGGGACACAGCAAAGGCAGTCCTGAGAGGGAAGTTCATAATGATGCAGGCCTACCTAAAAAAAATGAAAACATTTCAGATCAACAATCTTACTCTATATCTACAAGAACTGGAAGAACAACAATGAACAAAGCCCAGAGTGAGTAGAAGAAAGGAAATAACTAAGATCAAAACAGACTTAATGACATACAGACTAAAAGAGCAATGCAAAGAATCAATAAATCCAGGAGCTGGTTCTTTGAAAAGACAAACAAAATTGACAAGCCTTTAAGCAGACTCATTATGAAAAAAAAGAGAGAGGAGCCAAATAAACACAATCAGAAATGAAAGAAGAGAGACTTCTGCCAAGATGGAGGTGTAGGTGGAAACACTGTGCCTCTTCTCACAACCAAGTATAAAGTCAACAAAGTTTTAGTAACAAAAATGCAGCCAAAACACATAAAATTGAACTATACAGAAGTCCAATAACAACATATCATTCAAGCGGACCGGTAAGAGGGGCGGAGCCAGTAGCAGAGCAGGGTTGGGCAGGAAATGTCTCCCAACCCAGGCAGCCCTGGGCAGATCCCAGGTGTGGAGTAGCAACAGGCGAACCCAGTGAGGGCTCAAGGTGGCAGGCTGACTGCGGTCACACAGTCCCGTGCAGATAAACCAGCCAAGGAGAAAGCAGTGAGAGAGACTGCGCAGGCCCCAGTGGCGGGAAGCAGCAGAGGGGACCACCATTGCCCCTCTCTGACCCCACCCCCACATACAGCTTCACAACCCAGCAACTGAGTTGCCCCACCCTGGTGAACACCTAGGGCTCTGCTCCTCATACATAACAGGTGCAAACAGACCAAAATATGGCTCAAGAAGAACTCAAAGCCCTGGAGCTGATAACTCTAAGCAACTAAGAAATAGCCAACCTATCAGATGCACAGTTCAAAATACTGGTGGTCAGGATGCTCACAGAACTGGTCGATTTTAGTCACAAACTAGAGGAACAAATGAAGGCTAAACTCATTGAAAGGAAGGGAAATGCACAGGAAACCAATAGTGATGGAAAGGAAACTGGGACTCAAATCAAGGGAGTAGACCAGAAGGAAGAAAAAAAATGACCAAACAGAAAAGAGTGAAGTAACAAGAATTAAAAAAAAAAAATGAGGAGAGGCTTAGGAGCCCCCAGGACATCTTTAAATGCTCCAACATCCGAATTATAGGGGTACCAGAAGGGGAAACGAAAGAACAAGTGGAAAACTTATTTGAACAAATAATAAAGGAGAACTTCCCCAGTCTGTCAAAAGAGATAGACTTCCAGGAAGTCCAGGAAGCTCAGAGAGTCCCAAAGAAGTTGGACCCAAGAAGGAACACACCGAGGCACATCATAATTACATTAGCCAAGATAAAAATGAAGGAGAGAATCCTAGAAGCAGCAAGAAATAAGGGGACAGTCACCTACAAAGGAGTTTCCATCAGACTGTCAGCCGATTTCTCAAAAGAGACCTTACAGGCAAGAAGGGGCTGGAAAGAAGTATTCCAAGTCATGAAATCCAAAGACCTACATCCAAGATTGCTCTATCCAGCAAAGCTCTCATTTAGAATGGAAAGACAGATAAAGTGCTTCTCAGATAAGGTCAAATTCAAGGAGTTCATCATCACCAAGCCCTCATTACATGAAATGTTAAAGGGACTTACCTGAGAAAAAGAAGATAAAAAATATTAACAGTGAAAGGGCAGCAAACACACAGTTATTAACAACCACACCTAAAACAAAAGCAAACTAAGAGGACAGCTAGATCAGGAGTGGAACCATAGAAATGAAGATCACATGGAGGGTTAGCAACAGGGGAGTGGGAGGAGGAGAAAGTGCAGAAAATAAGTAGCATAGATGGTAGGTAGAAAATAGATAGTGGGGAGGGCAAGAATAGTAGGGCAAATATAGAATCTAAAGAACTTGATACACATGGACATAAACTAAAAGGGGGGATAGTGGGGGAGGGGGTGCAGGGTTGAGGGGAATGAAGGGCAAATTAGAACAACTGTAATGGCATAATCAATAAAATATATTTTTAAAAAAGAAATAAAAGAAGATAGATTACAAATGATACCACAAAAATACAAAGGATTGTAAGAAATTACCATGAATGACTATATACCAAGAAATTTGAAAACCTACATGAAATGGACAAATCCCTAGAAAAATATAATCATCCAAAACTGAATGAAGAAGCAGAAATCTGGAACAGACCCATAACAGCTGAAGAAATTGAAGCAGTAATCAAAAAAACCCCTGGCACACAAAAGCTCTGGACTGGGCAGTTTCACAGAATAATTTTATAAAACATTTAATGAACAGCTAACTTCTCTTCTTCTCAAACTACTCCAAAAAATCCAAGAAGAAGGAAGACTCCCAAACTCTTTTAATGAAGCCAGCATCATTCTAATCCCCAAACCAGAAAACCACACAACAAAGAAAGAAAGAGATCTCTGATGAACGTAGATGCTAAAATCATTAGAAAATATTAGTAAACCACATCCAGCAATATATTAAAATATCAAACATCATAATCAAGTGGGATTCATCCCAGGAGTGCAAGGATGGTACAATATTCACAAGTCACAAATATAATACATCTCATAAACAAAATCAAAGATAAAAATCACATGATTATATCAATAGATGCAGAAAAAACATTGATAAGGTACAGCACCCATTTATGATAAAAACACTTGGCAAAGTTGTAGTAGAGGGAGCATTCTTCAACATGATAAAGGCCATATATGGGAAACCTACAGCCAACCTCATACTCAATGTGCAAAATTTAGAGCTTTCCTACTAGGATCAAGAACAAGACAAGGATGCTGCCTTTCACCACTTCTGTTCAACATAGTATTGAAAGTCCTAGCCACAGCAATCAGACAAGAAAAAGAAAAGGCATCCAAATTGGAAAGGAGAAATAGTACTGTCACTATTTGCACATAACGTGATAGTGTACATAAAAAGCTCTATTAATTCCACCAAAAAACTACTCGAGCTAATAAGTGACCTTCACAAAACAGTGGGATACAAAGGCAATATTCAGAAATTGAAGGTATTTTTGTATACCAACAACAAAATATCAGAATCAGATATCATGAAATAAATCCCATTTGCTATAGCAACAAGAAAATATATCTAGGAGGCAAAAGACCTGTACTCAGAGAACTACACAACTCTGAAGAAAGAAATTAAGGAAGACACAGACAAATGAAAGCATATACTGTGTTTATGGATCAGAAAAATTAACATTATCAAAATGTCCATACTACCTAAAGCAATTTATAGATTCAATGTAACTCCTATTAAATTGCCATTGACATACTTCACAGATATAGAACAAACATTTCAAAAATTTATATAGAAATATAAATGACACTGAATAGTTGCAGCAATTTTGATAAAGAAGAACAAAGGAGGAGGGATTACAATACCTGATAACAAGCTGTATTACAAGGGCACTCTAATCAAAACAGTCTGGTACTGGCATTAAAACAGCACATAGATCAGTGGAACAGAATAGAAAGCCTAGAAATAAATCCAAGTGTTACTGGTTGATTAATATTTGACAAAGGGGGCATGAGCATAAAATAGAGTAAAAATTACCTCATCAGCAAATGGTGTTGGGAAATCTGGACAATTATGTGCCAAAAATTAAACTCAACCACCAACTTACACCATACACAAAAATAAACTCAATAATAATACCTCAAACAAGATATAGTTTGATCTCCAAAATATCTTGAGCTCTTGTTACTCCATTTCAGGAAGACAAACAACCCAATTAAATAATGGGCAGAGGACCTGAACATAAATGTCTCCAGGGAGGACATACAGATGATGCAAAGACATATGAAAGGATGCTCAGCATCATTAGACATCAGAGAGATGAAATTAAAACCACAATGAAATACCACTTCACACAGGTCAGAATAGCCATCACAAACATTTCAACAAACCGTAAGTGATGGTGATGTTGTGGAGTAAGG
The DNA here is from genome assembly GCF_014824575.4 of Sturnira hondurensis. Lineage (NCBI taxonomy): Eukaryota > Metazoa > Chordata > Mammalia > Chiroptera > Phyllostomidae > Sturnira > Sturnira hondurensis. Next base: position 1,853,929 of record NW_028090025.1, on the reverse strand, counting down.
GAACCCTAATACGCTGTTGGTGAGAATGAAAACTGGTGCAGCCACTGTGGAAAACAATTTGGAATTTCCACAGAAAACTAAAAATGAAACTGCCTTTTGACCTGGCAATTCCACTGCTGGGATTATACCCTAAAAGTTCTGAAACACCAAGTCAAAAGAACTTATGGAACCCAGTGTTCATAGCAGCACAGTTTACAATAACCAAGTGTTGGAAGCAACCTACATGCCCATCAGTAAATGAGTAGATAAAAAAACTATGTACATTTACACAATAAAATATTATTAAAACAGAAAGAAAGACAGTGTTCCTACCCTTCATGACAGCGTGGATGGATCTTGGGAGCATTATGCAAAGTGAAACCAGCCAAGAAATGAAAGACAAATACCATATGATCTCACCCATAAGTGGAACCTAATCAACAAAAGCAAAAAGCAAGCAAAACATAACCAGAGACATTGAGATAAAGAACAAACTGACAGTAACCAGATAGGCAGAAGGTGGAGGATAATGGGGGGAAACAGGAGAAGGGTTATCAAGGAACATATGTGAAGGACACATGGACAAAGCCAAAGGGGACTAAAGTTGAGGGTGGGAATTGAGGATGGGTGGGTAGGGTGAGGGGTGGTTGGTGAGGGGAAAGTGGAGACAACTGTACTCGAACAACAGTAAACAAAAAAAAAGAAGATATGACCCTGTGTAAACATTTATGTTCCCAAAGTAAGAGCACCTACATAAAATCAAATATTGATTAACATAAAGGGAGAGATCAACAGAAATACAGTCATAGTCCGGGATTTTAATAACCCATTGACTTCAAGCGATATTTTTCCAGATGGAAAAACAAGGGGACAGCAGCCTTAAATGACACACTAGATCAAAAGAATTTAATTGATATCCTCAGAGCATTTTATCCCAAATAGCAGAATATATATTCTTTTCAAGTGCATATGGAACATTTTCTAGGATAGGCCACAGGTTAGGACAAAAAACAAATGGCATTAAATGTAAGAAGATTGATATCATCAAGCACCTTCACTGACCACAATGCTGTGAAACTAGAAATCTATCACAAGAAGAACACTGAAAAACATGCAAAGACATGGAAGCTAAATAACATGCTATTAAACAATGAACTCATCAATGATGAGATCAAGGAAGAAATCAAAATATTCCTGAAAACAAATCAAAATGAAAATGAGAACAGAACAATCCAAAAATATGTGGGACACAGTAAAATCAAACCTAAGAGAAAAATTCATAGTATTAGAAGCCTTTCTCAAACAAACAAACAAACAAAAAAGCTCAAATAAATAATCTAACTTTACACTTATAGGAACTTAAAAAAGAACAACGAGCAAAGCCCAGAGTGAATAGAAGGAAGGAATAAATGGAATAGAGTCTAAAAAGTGATACAAAATATGTAAAGCTTGTTTTTTGAAAAGAAAAAGAAGATTGACAAACTTTTAACTGGATTCATGAAAATAAAAAGAGAGAGAACCTAAATAAAATCAGAAATTAAAGAGAAGTAACTGATATCACAGAAATAAAAGGCATTGTAAGAAAATGTTATGAACAACTATATGCTGACAAACTGGACAATGTGGATGAAATGGACAAATTCCTTAATGTATTTCTTAATCCCTCTCACCTCTCCTTCTTCCCCACACATGAAATATCTATGCAAGATTTAACCTATACTATACCATATTTACATATTGGTAGCCTGAATATTTACATATAGTTTTGGCATTTATCCAGGTCTTAGAATTTTCTTCTACAACATGTTTTCTAATAATAAGCAGTTGTACCACATAACTATTACTAATTAATTATTTTTACTTCAAATATTTTATATAAATGTTCACTACTTTTTTCTATTTAATAGTGTTCTACATTATTTTACAGCTATGCCAATAAATATCTTATGATATAAATATTCTTATTTATGTCATTATTTCTTTTCACTTTAGATTTTTATCTTTCATACTCACATTTTAAAAAGTCACTTTTATAAGGTTTGTTGGAAGCCTGATAAAACAGCCAGTTCCTTCCCTGCAGCCATTCTCTTCAAAGTTTTCTTCTCAGATACAACCACTTTCAACTCTGTTAGATGAGTCTTCTAGTATATATATATATATATATATATACATATATATATATATATATGTATATATATATATATATATATATACATTTCCTGCTGAATAACTGGGGTTGTATTGCTACCCCTCGATTTTCCATGTTCTGTCTGGAAGATGAAAATTCCACTCTCTGCTCACACACTCCCAGTCCCCATTACATACGTACACACTCCCCACCTGCCATCTGCCCCTTGTTGTCATGTCAAACTTCTCTCAGCAATATGTGGAGATGCCTCTGGTATGACTATATATTCTATTTATACCTGAGCCACTTGGAACTCTATGATTACCTTTTCTTTCTTATATATCTTGTTTTGCTTGACATGGTTTATCATTTAGCACAGCAGCCATATGACTCATAAATACCTACATATTCCATAGTAACAATTACTGATTTTAGGATGCTAACAGAGCTGTGAAAATGCGTTCCAATATAATTGCAACTGGTATAACAATTTAAGTTGCTGTATTACAGTAGGTTTAATATTGTTTATTGCCATACACATTTTCAGTCATTAAAATCTCAAAGTACAGTTTTCTCATGATAAGGGCTTGAATAAATAAATGGATTCCCTGATTGTATGGCTTCCTATTTTATTTGCTAGAACCCAAAGGGAATCTAAAATCTTAAGGAAAGCCACACACTTCTAGTTTTCTTTCTCTGCTTAAAGAGTGAAAATATGTGGGAACATCTCTACTTAAGAACAAAGACTCATGAATCTTTTCCCCCAGTTCTCTGTTTTCATGATTGTGGGCAAGTAGAAGCTTACAGTCCACTGGTTGAGCAGACTCGAGTACAATAAGGAGGACCTATACCAAGATCGTGAGTCCTTCTTTTTCAGCCCCATTCACTTGGTTACCAAGATTAGTCACTATCTTTCATGCTCTACTGGTGCACACCCTACCTGACAGCGTATCTCCCCAACTGTGATGTTTTAGCTGAGTTTTGGGGAAAAGGTCATTATTCAATGGCTAGGGGTAGAGAGATTTAAGAGTATCTTCACTAGTTTCTTTTGATGTCATAAATATTTCAGAATGAGCCGGATTACATTTTGAATAACTTGTATAAAATAGCATCCCTGCTAATTGCCCAATTCAATAGTAATAAAGAATATAAAACAAGACAGGATGGAGAGAGTCAGTATTTCACAAGAACACATGCATCTGTTATTCTATATTGCTTTCATTTGCCTTTTCGGGTCAGTATCTACTACCCTTTTCCTGCAGTGATTTCATTTCTTTTTTAGGGGGACTCATCAATTTGCTTATCTTTTTGTAAAAAACAGTTTGATTTGTTTGAAGCTTTAGCAGTTCTTTGGAATTTGTTCTTGAGGACAAGGTGAGAATTGTGAGAAATTTTTTTTTTTACTCTCATGTAATTAGTTGTGAGTCATAGACAACACTCTACATAGAGAACACTGCTGTTCTGAGTCACTGGGTGGAAGAAAGTCTTGCCAAAAACTGAATAGTAAGTTACTTCGAAATAAATGAATTGGACACATTTTTTGGAGATCTCTTTCAGTGGTACCTGCAAATTTCCGTTTAATCTTTTGTAAATGTATTTTGTTACATGTGGATTGTTTTTAAGAAACAGATTTATAAAGGATTCCTTTGTACATCTTAGGGCATGACTCTCTTTTTTTTTTTCAATTCCAGTAATAACAGAGGAAATTCTGTTTGTTTGTTTGTTTGTTTCTTTTTGTCTGCTACAAATATTCTGTCTGCTACGGTATTCAAAAATATTTAATTGTGTCTATATATTCTGGAACTAATATTTTAAAACTATGTTTTGCCTTTGTCTAAAACTATTTTATCTTTTCATTGTTGGTTTTGTCAAACATTGCATGGTAAGAGTGAGGGGGAGAAGGGAAATAATTAAACCCAATCTACCATCTTCAATATTTCAAGGAGCTCTGGGCTGAATTTCCCTTCTTTCTTTTCTGCACTTCCATTCTGTACCATTCTTTTAAATATTTGAATTCTTAAACTTAGCTAGACATTTTGCTGGCAGAGAAGGATGGGTGAATTAATATACTACAGTTCATGGTTGTCTTTGTAAATAATCCATTTTGTATGGTACTCTAAATCTTCCAGCTACTTTTGTTAGTATAGATACAAGTTATTGCATGTCTTCTCTATGTCAAGCACTGGGCTGGGAATGAATAGGCTTATACTGAGGATACCTGTAATATACTTATGCACTAATAGTTTGCTCCACTTTGCAAACTAAATAGCAGAATTAGGTAGTTTGACTTTGGACACAAAACCAGTGGTCAGTAAGCCTGCACAAAGCCAGAATTTTCTCACCCCAAGCCTTTCCATCATTTCAAGGAAAGGTCCCTTCCTCTTTCTCCTCTGCTGCCTATCACCTCTAACTCAAACTCTGCCTTATCTTTTTATGTCCTTATTTTGCAATTCTCTCAGTTCTGATATTCCATTTTCCATTTTTTAGCAGTTTCAAGAAACTTGCTACCTTAATGAATGCAAGATAGTGAAAAATACATCAGTACAGTTTTGTGGCCTTCTGTGACAGAAGCCCCATTTAGATTTCCTTTTCATCGAAATCTCTTTTGTTCTCTTGAGTATGCATTTCTTGTAGGGTAGCAGCTTTTATTGTTTAGCATGAGACTTCATGAATATTTTAGGAATGAATATTATTACATATCCCAAATATAGGGTATTTTTTGATCAGATGAATTTGAAAAATTGGGGGACAGTTTTCAACTGGTTTCTTTAGGGCAGGACTGTGAAGATGTATTAATATGGTAATGTACCCTCAAAACTTTATAGGATACAGATATACTATAAAAGGCTTTCCAATATAGCTTCTTGAAGAAATAGAAATAAAATAATTTATGTAATCAATTTGATGTATATATTTGAGAGAAACATAATGAAAATCAAATTAAATTGTATTATCTATTTATGATTTATCATACCTGAACACAGCATTTTAAATAGATTGGTTTTTATAATTTTTGTTCTCTCCTACAAAGAGTTAGTGCTAAAAAATGTAAGTACTTTTTAATATTAATAAAAAACAAAACTCCAATTTTTAAATAAACAAAACTCTTGAAAAGATAATGTAGAAAAGAAATACAAATAGCCACAAATATGTTAAGAAATAGACAGCTTTTCCTATAATTAAAACTGCTAATTAAAAAAAAAGATATAATTGTGTATCAAGGCATCACAGTGAACACCTTAAATTTGCACTATGGTATATTTAAGTTATATATCAATAGAGCCAAAAAAAGAAAAATAAATTGAAATAATGGAGCTCAATTTTCAAACAAGACTTTGAGAGATTGTACTCATCTGTATTTAATATTCTATATTTTATTTTATTCTAGGAATTATCAAATTCAGCCCCATAGGCCAAATCTGGCCCACTGCCTATTTTTGTATGACTCATAAACTTTTCCTTTTTTAAAATGGTCAAAATATTGTATGACCATAAAATGTTCCTTTTTAAAATGGTCAAAAATATTAAAACAGGAATAAAATGTTGTGAACTGTGAAAATTATAGGAAATTCAAATTTTATTGATTCATATGAAAGTTTACAAGAAAAAATGAAAGAAGTTCTGAAATGTAAAATTATTAGTGATAAAATATATAAATTATATAATTAAATAGTCTTTTTAAAACTTTTTTTCAAGGAGAACAAGTAAGTAATGAACAGTTCTTTAAAGAGCTATTAAGAAACCACTTGTGTTACAACTATACAACTATAAGTGGTGGTGTTGCAATGATTTTTTTTTAAAGAAGCCTTGTGTCCACTGTATTCAGCAATTTTGTATACAGAATTTCCTGTATTCTTTTATACAGGGAAACATATCCTAAGAAATGCAAGTGCACTGTATTGGATCATTTGAATTTGGGATATTGCTTAAGTCTATGAGGAAAATAAATCTAGAAGGGTCTTCTAATCATCCTTGGCCGGCTTTTCATTCTATGTAAGCTATAGGGTAGTGTTTGAACATGCTTAAGTTTAATCTGAACCAATCAGGATTTGGGGAATGATTTTCAGCTAAGAATATAATCTCTAAATACAAACTCTTGTCAGTATGCAACAATTGCATGTGGTTATACATAGAGTTAATAAAATGTGTTATTTTGGGAAGATATTCGATAGTATCTAAAATAAAATATGATAAAAACAGTGAGTATCAAACAGTGATACATTTGAGTAAGTATGGGGGCAACTTTGCCAGCAAGTTCCCCCATCTGCCACAGATGAGAATAATACTACCAAGACATGATCTGCTTGGGGAGGAGAGGTAGTCAATCTCTCACAGGAAGACCAAGAACCTCTTCTTCAGTGGCTTATATTAGGTTGTAATACACAGGAATATAGGTAAAGCTCATCAATCAATGTCAGGTGGCAAGGATCAAACAGTAGGTAACATTTCAAAGAGATCTGAGAGCTTAGTTTCAGTCAGTGTCTGTCAGGTAAGGGGGTTGTAAAAACTTTGGGAGACATATTTGTTTCCTGCTTGGACCTTTATCATAAGATGAAAGCACCCAGCAAAGCAGGCTTCACAAGACTTTGTGAATTCTTTCTTATGCCTGATCACCCTGGATCCTGCTCTAGCTGGCAAAGGGATGCACCACCTTCCCAGTCATAGGTTTTTAGGCTTAAGTGGATTAGAGCCAGGAAGTGCTTCTCCCATATGGCAATGGGGACTCAGGCTATGTCAGAATAGCTGGGGCCGGGGCGGGGGGCAGGGTCTATCACCCCCTCTTTGCTGCAGCCCCCAAGTCCTTCCTTGAGGGCCTCCCAAGTGATCGTGTCTGGCTTAGGTTGCCCCTCCTCTGAGGGATCTTACCCTTCATTGACTAACTGACCAAGCACAGGGGCCAGAGATGAATGAAGCAGAAGCAGCACTCCTGCCAGGGAGACAAGCTTTGTCTCCTTGTGACTTCCATTCCAGAGGTCACTCACTCAGTCTTAGCCATGGGGAGCAGTTACAACTCCTGAAATCAGGCAGAGCAGTTCCCAACAAGTAAAGACTTTAATAGTCTTAATAATTTGTTCATTCATTCACTTACAGTTATTTCCTGAGCAATATAGAATCCTAGAAGGTGTAATAGATTAGAGATGTAGCACTAACAAAGAAGTTTCTCTCATAGAATACAAAACTTGTGCAGGATATTGTTAATACATAAATATGTGTTTTTAAGATATTTGGTCATAATTAAAACTCTGAGAAAATTAGAACAGAATAAGATAATATAAAGTGATGAATTGGTGGAAATAAGGACTTTTAGATAAGTGATTTTAGGAAGAAAGTTGTAAAGAAATAGCCATTTCAAAACTGACAGTAACCAGAGTGAGGGTAATGTGGGGAAAAGGGGAAGGGTCATTAAGGAACATGTATAAAGGACACATGGACAATTTCAAAGGGGGGTAGGATCAAGGGTGGGAGGTGGGGATGGTTGAGTTGGGGGACATTCGTGGGGGAGAATGGAGACAACTATACTTGAACAATAAAAAATTTTTAAAAGAAATAGCCATTTCAAGATGCTGCAGGGGGTAAAATTCCAGACATTTGGGAACTAGACGTGTGTGAGAGGTACTAGGAAGGTTTTGTGGGGAGATGCCAGCAGAAGTGATGGGTGGTCAGAAGCAGCAGTGCAGATGATGTGGGGAAGATGGGTGGAACAAGTGCTGGTGAGGCTGTGGAGAAAAGGGAACTCTACTGCCCTGTTGGTGGGAATGCAGACTGGTACAGCCACTGTGGAAAGCAGTGCGGAATTTCCTCAACTAAAAATGGAACTGCCTTTTGACCTAGCAATTCCACTGCTGGGGTTATATCTTAAGAATCCTGAAACACAAATTCAAAAAAACCTATGTGCTCCTATGTTCACAGCAGTGTTATTTACAATAGCCAAGAACTGGTAACAGCCTAAGTGCCCATCAGTAAATGAATGGATAAAAAAACTAGTACATTTACACAGTAGAATACCACTCAGCCGAAGGAAAGAAAGAGCTCCTAACTTTCATGACAGCATGGATGGAACTGGAGAACATTATGCTAAGTGAGATAAGCTGTCTACGGTCATACCACCCTGAACGCACCCAATCTCGTCTGATCTTGGAAGCTAAGCAGGGTCAGGCCTGGTTAGTACTTGGATGGGAGATAAGCCAGGTGGTGAAAGAGAAATACCATATGATGTTACTTACCTATAAGAGGAACCTAATCCACCAAACAAAGGAGTGAAATAGAACCAGAGACACAGAAACAAAGAACAAACTGACAGAGAACAGAAGGGAAGGGGTGGAGAAGGCAGGTACCGGGGAAGGGTATGGTAAAGTAACATGTATAAATGACCCATGGACATGGACAACAGGGTAGGGATTGGCTGTAGGAGGGGAGATGGGGGTGGACAGGACAGGGGAGGGCAATGGGGGAAAAACTGGGACAACTGTAATAGAACAACAGTAAAATTTTTAAAAAGTTTTCCAGCACACTGGCTGGGAATTGCTGCTCTAGAGCCTCCAGAAGAAGTGCTACCTTACCAACACTTTGATATTCGTCCAGAGAGACCCATTTTGGACTTCAGACTTCAAAAATTATAAGGCAACAAGTTAGCATAGTTTTAAGCCATAACTTTTTGGTAATTTGTTACAGTAGCAATAGGAAACATGTACAGTAGACATGGAGCCTCAGGCACGATGGGGAGAAAAGAGAAGAACATTTGGATTTAAGCTTTACATTTATAAAGGAGATGAATCATCATTCAAATTTCAATTGGTGTTCCATTTCTGGATCACTCCACCGTTAAGCACTGAGAACTAGCATGTAATTCTAATGATTATACTTATTCTATAAAACACTCATCTATTGTGTTGCTTATTGTATGTGGAAAGTGTTTAATAAGTGTAAAGATGTTACATTTTTTTAAAAAAAGAGTTGAGGCAATTTCCAGTCTGACAGCACAGTTCCCTGTTCCTTAAAAGAAAATTTCGCAAAATGCCAATCACACACTTTCTCACCTAAAATAATTCCTGGCATGTTATATTTTAGTTTGGGGTAACTTTCACTATTCTTTGTAGTGCATAAAACCAAAATTTTCTACAAAAGGTGAGAAAACATTTACAATTCAAAAGTACAAAACATCCACTCATATTATTTTTCTATTTTTTCCTAATAAGTTAGAGCCCAGCATTTTTATATTTAAATGGAACATTTTGTGACAAAATACTTGAGGACTATGCAGATATTTTATCTCTCAGTAGCCATTTTCTTTGGTTTTAGCATCTTCTGATACCTCTCATTTGAATCAATTATTACTATAATGAATAGTAACTTCTAATTCTATCACTTTCCATGTTTATGAGTTGCTATTATATTATAAGGATAAGCTTTCTCTTCTCCCAAATCTTCAGGTATTCATTTGTTTATTGACATCAGCATGAACTCCCCTGGATTCTTAGCTGAAGATTTATGTTGCAAAACAAACAATTCACCTTACCCAGGTGATGAAAGAGACAGGACCAAGGGATAGCCTGTGTCTTCTCATGTGATAACATTGTGAAGAATATGCTGTCCTCTCTGTGCTTATCCTGTCAAAAATCTTATTGTGAAAACACATCAGAGAAGATCTTTAAAAAACACAAAGAACTGCTCCAAATTGTAGGAGATTAAAAAAGAAAGGGCAACTACATGCACTGGGTGACCTTGGATTACACCATGAGTCAAGGGGAAATAGTTATCAAGGATATAATTAGAAAAATTAATGATATTTGAATATGGACTGTGATTTAGATAATAGCATGAATTAATGTTAATTTCTTTCTAATTTTCATTACTTTGGTACAGGAGAATGTCCTTGTTCTTATGAAATACACACTAAAATATTTAGGGGTAATGGGACAGGGTATCTGTGACTTAATTGTAAATGATACAGGAAAAATAAAAGAAAGAGAAAAGAGGAAGGAGGGAGAGTGAGAGAAAAGTATAAAGGGTAGAGTATTAGGAATATTATTTTTCTAGGGTTACCATAATAGGGTACTACAAACTAAGTGGCTTAAAATGACAGAAATTTGTTGTCTCACAATTCTGGAGGTCGGATGTCCAAAATCAAGGTGTCAGTAGGGCCACACTCTCTCTGCAACTTCCACGAGAAGACCCTTCCTCCTCTCCTCCAGCTCCTGGGGGCTCCAGGCTCTTCCTGGTTTGTTGCAGCATCACTCTGATCCGCAGCCATCTCCACCGGCCCATCATACCTCCGTATCTGAAAAATTATAGAGTGGACGCCTACGTCAGTAGAATGAAGATTGAAATGTACAAAGGGCTTTTTAAAATCATATTTAAGAATATTAGATCTTGGGAAAGAAAAATAGTATTTTAGAACACAGGAAACCATCATACTGGTTACGTCAACGTGGCATGCTCTTAGCTAATTATGTCTTCAAGTATTTTGCTCCCGAACAAGGTCATGCTTACAGGTACTGGGGGTTAGAACTTTAACATTTCTTTCTGAGGGATGCTGTTCAGCTGAAACATGTATATAGGAGTTCTTTGTACTACTCCACCAACTTTGAGTAAATCTGAAATTATATCAAAATAAAAAATTACCTAAAAGTATTAGTGTACAAAATATGGTATTTATTGAAATGCTATTAGGTAGCTCTAGTGAAAATTTTATTATTAATGTATTTGAGAATTAGTACTAAAATAATTATTGTTATTAATTATTATTATTTATTATTTATTATTAATCATCGATAAGTATATTCATTGACACTAAATTGTCACATAAAGTAAAATATTATTTATTTGTTCATATGTCACCTGATAGACGGTAAATTAGATTTCTGTTTGCAGGAAATGATATATTTGAATTCCATTTTCAACAGTCCAGGAACATAGTTTAGGACAAATTGGAAGTTGGGTGGCCTCCCAGTTTGGAAAATTAGGGAGAAAATGTTATTAGAGCTCCCAGTTAGAACTAAACAGTTCTCAATTACAGAAAACATTTGAGAAGTTTCTGTTGATTTTGCATATATAGCATTGATTACTTCCATTTCCCTAATGAAAACCAGTCACTGTGTGATTGGTTTTCCTGAAGCCAAGCTGAAAAACTTACCTCAGGGTCTATATTGTAAAAGACAATTTTTTTGTTTTTGAACTGTTCTTACTAATGTAGTTTTACTTAATTCGAAATTTCTTCTTTTATTTAGACAAAGTATAATTGCTATTGTCAGTATAGGGAATTTGACATCTGGTGAATAAGTGTAGGAATGTGAAACCAGGAAGACATTATGCACACACACACTCTTCTTAGGGCTTAGGATATCAAATATAAATGAGTTTTCTTGAATCATGAAAAAAGTATATTGCATCTGCTCTCACTCGCAATATCCTTTTATACCCAAAATTCCTAATTTATGTTTTTATAAAAGGATAGCATTCAGTAATTTAAAAATATTACTTAAGATTGAGAAAATGTGTAGTGATTGCTGAAGTTATTGTTCCATAAAATAACTGCAGGCTTGGATAGTCTTTGAAAATTGTATTTGAAAATCTAGTTTAAAATCCTCAACTTATGCTGTTTCTCATCCCCAGAAATAATACAACTGCATACACAATCAAATGCACAAACCAGTCCATGAGAAAATGAGTTAGTTTACCATTGGAATCCTCATTCTGAGCCATGTCTCCAAGGAAACAATATAATTAACACATGCACCAGTTCAGGAACACTTTTCTCTGGCTTTTATATTCATAGCAAAGAAATCATCTAGTTAACACTTACATATGGAATATAATTTGAAGTATTAAAAGAACATATTAAAAAGATATTTCAGATTATTGTGTCTTGAAGAGAAAATAGTAATTTAGAACAGGTTTTAAATTCTTACATTAAAAAGGTACCATATCAAGAGTAATATTTTTATTGAATTGAATTATTTGTTAGCTTTTACTTTGCAAAACTGGGAAAATTCATTTATGTTCCTGAGTGGTTCAAGTGTCTTTTTAAAAATATAAGTACTACCACAATGCCTTATATACCACTAATTCCCAACCTCTTGGGCTATTTCCCTTGCTTCATGCTAGGAGTGAGACCATCCCGATCATATTAAGAGAAGTCTTCTGACATTTTGAGGAAACGTTCAGCCTTGAAAGTCATCAGTGCCTTATTTCCAGTGGGATCCATTAACAACTATAATTGCACATTAACTTCTAAGTTAGTCAGCCTAAGAATAATAATCAGCCATGAATCTTTTCAATGGTTTTTTTTTTTAAATGGATGTACAATTTCAGAATTCTAATTCAGGAAATACAACTTCTCTAAAGATCCTTACAGGGGTGTCCAAACTTTTGGCATCTCTGGGTCACACTGGAAAAAGAGTTATCTTGAGCCACATATTCGATACACTGTGACAAATAATCACAACACAAATATCATAATATTTTAAGTAAATTTACAATTTTGTGTTGGGCGTCATCCACAGCCAGCCAGAGCCATATGTGACCTGCAGGCTGTGGGTTGGACACCCCTGCTTTGGGACCTATGTTATTGCACATGGCTCAGCCGGTCTATGGACATCTAGCAATACCAGATGGTCTGGGTGGTGGGGGCAGAACACCAGGACCACCATGGGGGTGGGGCACTCTAGCCCACAAAGAAAACAAAAATCAAGGGAGGTAGGGAAGAGATAAATTGAGAGGGGGGGAGTCGATCTTTTGTACATGTCATTGTGGTGCTAAAAAATAATTTTTCTTCTACCTTCTAAGTTTGTGTAGCTTGGCTAATAATGAAACTAACACAGACAGGTTAACCAGAGAAAATGTCCAAAGTATATTATATGAGTGCAGATTCAGGGGAAGGGCATAAGAATAGAGACCCCAAAAATAATTGGGCAGTTGAAGTTCACAAGATCTGTCCAGAAAGTATCCAGCCACATACTATGAAAAATAGAGACATTTATTGAAAAAGATATAAGATATGAGAAAAACTGTACATAAGACAGATTCCCCAGTCTCCTTCAAAGTAGGCACCTTGAGCACACAGTTCTTCCAGTTGCCATGAACTGCCCATTCATATTTTCCCGAGTCTCATCAATGGTCTGAAATCTCTTCCCTTTCAAAGGTGATTTTAGTTTAGGGAAAAGCCAGAAGTCACAGGGTACCCCATCTGGGTTGTAGTGGGGCTGAGTCACCTGGGTGATTTGAGGTTCTGCCAAAAACCTCTGCATGAGCAGTGATGCATGAGAGGGCATGCCCATAGCTGTGGCCTTCTGAATCAGCTGAATAGTTTCCACAGAGGAATGTTCAAGCTTAATGCAAAATTTGATGCAGATTCATTGCTGTACTCTCTCAGTTATTTTGAATGTGATAGCTACACAGTACACATGCTCACTCAATGTTATCTACTGTCCCCACTGACTAGTACAGTGAAGTTGCCATTGTTCACATGTGCACATTCTAGTCCATTCTCCTTGGCTTCCAGGTTACATCAATTGTTGCACACACCATTCACATTATATTAACAATGGCTGGAATTTTTCTGGACATGCCTTCTTATATGCCATTCTGAAGCTAAGGAGAAAGTGGCAGTTGTGGTTTGGGACTTAAAAGGGCAGGAAGGCAATTCACAGGGAGATAGAAAGCAAATGTTTGGAAAATAAATGTTTTCCAGGCTATGTTTAACATTGGCATCTAGAGAGACCTTTCTACAAATGGATTTTGTTAGGTTCCTCTCTGCCTATCACATACTAGTTTATATTAAACTGTAGTTATCTGTGAGATTGTCTTCCTTTTTGGAGAAGGTATGCTATCTAAATTTCTTTGGAGGGTTAAGAAGGACTGTGAAAGGTTTTTCATGAGTCTTTTGTTTCTTCATAACCATCTTAAGAAAAATATCTCCAAAGGAGTATTTTGGGGTGGTAACTTCTGCTTCCCTTCATTATCCATATGGAAAGATTGAATGGAGGAAACATAAATATGCATATAGTGACTTTATGATATTACCACACACCCTTGAAAATAAAGGTTAGAAAATTTAGTTATAAGTTATTTTGAAAATTATAATTATTTCCCTCAATTTTTAATAATTAGTATAATTCAGTGGCTTCTTATTTTTATTTTGATAAATCTTTGTTAGTACTGAAATGTCCCAGGTACTGTAATAAATGTTGGGAATATAAAGAGGAATAAGATGTGATCTGTGATTAGGAAATTCTGACATATCTACATAAGGAATAATATCTCATATTTAAGGAGCACAGACCAGCGAGTGGTTAACGGAATGAAATTCTGATGAAAAAGCCCAGCAGAAATATTCAGCACCACATTTCACTTCCAGACTTGCTTTGAAAGTTTTGTTACTCCTAAAAGCATAGTATGAAATGTCCTCAGAAAACTAAAAATGGAACTGCCTTTTCATTCAGCAATTCCACTGCTGGAATCATATCCTAAGAACCCTGAAACACTAATCCCTAAGAACCTATGCACACCAATGTTCATAGTAGCACAATTTACAATAGCCAAGTGCTTGAAGCAACCAAAGTGCCCATCAGTAAATGAATGGATAAAAAAACTATGGTACATTTACACAATGGAATACTACGTAGCAGAAAGAAAGAAGAAGCTCCTACCCTTTGGGACAGCTTGCATTGAACTAGAGAGCATTATGCTAAGTGAAATAAGCCAGGCAGTGAAAGATAAATACCATATGGTCTCACTTTTAAGTGGGACCTAATCAATGAAACAAACAAGCAAGCAAAATATAACCAGAGACATTGAAATTAAGAACAATCTGACAATAACCAGAGGGGAGATGGGAGAGATAGTGGGGGGAAATGGGGAAGGGTTTCCAGGAACAACTATAAAGGACACATGAACAAAACCAAGGGGGTGTGGTATCAGGGGAGGGAGGGAGTGATGGCTAGGGTCTTGGGAAGTGGCAGGGAGAAAACGCAGACAACTGTACCTGAACAACAATAAAATATTTTTTAAAAAAGAAATATTCTCTCCAAGTACACTGAATTAACTCTCCCATCTATTTTTGTTGTGATTGAAAATATATGACTCTAAATTGTAATCACTGTTTTGTTCCCAGATACGTGATATAGATAAGATTCTATCTGAAATGCATCTGTGTTGGAAAAGAGAATAACTCCATTATCTCCTACCTATTAGTATTGAAATTGGTATCAATACCCTATAGGTCTGCATCTTAATTGATTCTTTAGTAATTGATAATTGGGTAGGTATGCAAAATCTTATTTTCATAGTTGGAGACTAGAGGAAAGGAATTGTTAGCTAGGTCTTTAGGATCTTAAAATTGTTTGCTTTCCTTAGGTAAATGAAAATCTGAAATATATAACTTGCTCTGTTCAAATAAAGGAGTATCTTTATGTAGTTATAGAAAAAAATATAATGTGATAAACCCTAGATCAGGTGTCCCCAAACTCTATGCCAAAGACTGGTACCAGTCTGGGTCTGTTAGAAGCCGGGCCACACAGCAGGAGGTAAGCTTGAATGTAATGCACTTGAATCACCCAAAAACCATTCGCTCTACCCTCCCATCCATGGAAAAATTGTCTTCCACAAAAACAGTTCCTAGTGCAAAAAAGTTTGGGAACTGCTACTGTAAATGGCAAGGTAAGCAACACTGCTTCTCTGGAGGGAAAATATTAAAATATGGAACATCATACCCCTTTGACCTACTTTTTTGTGTTGTTTTTACAATATATTTAGAACAATCTCTGGAAAGCCTAAGGTATAGGATATTTATACACACACAGGCATATATATATATATGTAATTTACACACACACAAATGACAACTCCCACATTTTAATATATTAAGTTATAGCTGTGACATACCTTTTATGTAAAGTTATGAATTTGATTATTATGTGAACTATATTTACATTGTAATACAGATACCTATTAGTAAAAAGAATAGGACGAAACTTTCATTTGGCCTGAGTTTGATTGCATGTTATTGGTAGAAATATGGGAAATCCTGGACACAGGGAACACGTTCATGTCATGCCCTTGGAGAAGAGATGTAAACCATGACTGATAATTTTTATGGAGCTCATTAAAGAATGTAGAACAATGTCAACAATTTACATGATCAGTATTTTTTTAGAGCAAAAGCACATCTATCACATTTCAGCTGAGATGGGCAAAAGGTAGAGCAGGTATGCTCAGAGGCACTTAATGGAGGGGTTTTTGAAGCTAAAAGCTGTATAATGGCCAGATTTAATAAACTCCATTTATTAATGCCTACAGATTATGCTTTTCCTTTGAAAAGTTTCTGGAAAAGCAAAACACAACCAGGTATTATTAAAATATCATGATGTGAGAACAACTTTCAGATGAATGTCTGTGGAAAACAAGGAGTTTATAGGATGGTTTGAGAAAGATCAGCCAAAGTTCATGAGAGAGTCTGCCGTTTGGACTCTTCAAAGGGATGGGGCAATTCTGTTGTGTGGAAAACGAGGCAGGCTCTGTAGGTGCAGCCAGCATACTGGTGTGGGTGGCTCAGTAGCCATGGATTAGATTTGGGGGATTTCATGAGAGGGATGAGGAGGTCTTGCAAGAGTCCGTTGAACTTTTTTAGTGTATCAAAGTTTCTCATAAAGTATTTAGTATATTTGTCTTTAAATAATTCCAGTTCTCTGTAGGATTTTAGCTAAGGTAAACTTTTTTGTGTATCTGGTTTCTGACTAAGATAGAAATGAAAAGATTTATCTGATTTCTCTGTTAACCGTCTACATGTGTTACATTAGTTCTTTTTCACTTACAGGCGGGAGCCGACGTGCTTCTCCAGGATGTTAATGGAAATATCCCATTGGATTATGCTGTAGAAGGAACGGAATCAAGCTCTATCCTATTGACTTATCTGGATGAAAATGGTAAGCTGAGCTTTGAAAAACTGTAGAAAGATAGTAGGTGGATAGGATGGTAGACTTTTAATTGTATTTATTTTTCAGGTCTGCTTACATGATTTCCTATTGATGTAGTTTCTCTAGATTGTATAAAAGAGTTAAGTTTCTACACTGCATTTTACTCTCCTACTGCAATGCATTGTTGATTTTGTTAATGCACTTTTGTATTCCATCAAAATTCTAGAGGCCAACAATGAAGGAACATTTTAACAAGCATCTAAAGTCCATAATTAGTGGAACTGGGCTTGTAATTATGATCTGTCCTCCACTGGGAGGAGAAGGGAAGTGAACCAGCACAATTGAATTTAGAGTTAATGAGAGCAAGGTCATCTGAAGTGTATTCTCTTAGGAGCCATGGTCCACTTAAGAATTATAATATGCTGGTAAGTGAGGGCTTAAGTCAGGGCAGTTAGCACTGGAACCCCAGCATCCACTCTTGGTGTAGTTTGTAAACAGAAACATTGTCAGAAAAATGCCCCATGATCATGGTGCTGGCCTGAAAAGATGAGGCCTGAGGCCCTAGATGTATTCAGTGACAAAGAACATTTAATTGCTCAGATCCAGGGTATAATTTCATGAGTAAGTTCAATGTTGGTAAAATAAGAGGTGTTTGAAATCCTTTTTTATAGTAATTTAACAAATTCTGTATTTCTTGAGTCCCTTGATATTTTTGAACATCTCAGATTGTTACAGATTACAATCAGCTAAAGAAAACAGCACCTGCTTTAGATGAGCCTTTCAAATGCACCAATCACCCTATCCACCCTGCACTTTGAACTTTTAGATTCATGCAGTGTGGATTGCAGTGCATGGGGTATTTGGTTTTGTTATATTTTGCTTGTCTTATTTATTCTATTAAAGTTGTCCCAATTTTTCCCCTTTGCCCTCCTCCACTCAGCTCACCCTGACCCACAGTTATTCTTGAGCTCAATATGGTACTAAAATAAAGAAACATACCCTTTTCTCCCTTTCTGATATTTAGCTATGAATAACAATAATGAAATTTCTATCTGTTCAAATATGAGCTTTTGTCAGAGAAAAGTTTAAAACTTTTCAGAACCTCACCATGCTTGTGACTCTATTCTTCTTGCCTCTAAGAAAAGCCTGACATCTGCCTCTTTGTTCGCTGTGCTCTTCGCCTCCTCCAGATGGCTTGAATCAAAAGGTTTATTCTGAGGGTGGCTTAGAATAATAATAATAATTAGTACTCAGCAGCCACGAGTTCTTAAAAATAGTCTCACTAATTCTGAAAGCAAGGTATTACTATTATTTTCATTAGAGCAAATGTGAGCTGAGTTGCACTATTGAAGGTCACTTAGTCATGGCTTGCAGGACAGAAGCAAATTGGCTGCAGGCTGTGTGGTGTAGTGAGTTGTCCCCTCAGTTCATGAACCCACTTTTACCTAAGGGATCACCTGCATTCTTCACATCTTGTCAACTCTGACTTGGACACTGGTTATTTCTAAAGGGAAGGAACTGAACATTATGCATATTCTACTGCTAGGAAATGTATTATTTGCACACCTGCAAAACTTGACCTATAGTCACATGATTCTGAATTGGCATGAACTTGACTGTCATTTATTTATCTGTGCCACTTCTATTTGATGTTTTCTTGCTGTTTGTACTGTTCTGATTTTCTAATAGCCATTGTGATAAGTGCTTCTCTCTAGAAACTAAAATTAACTGTCTTTATTTAAAAAAGAATTAACATTACTTATAAACCTTTCCAACTCATTAAAGATTTTGCCTGATAAGAATTTTAGTGTTTGCAAAAGCAGTATTATCTATCCTATATAAATAAAAAGAAGTGCATTTCCTCAAAGAAGTTGCTTTATAAAACGATTAAGAAAAAATGACAAGAAGGCACTGACTCTGAATAGTTACAAGAAAATATGTCATGGTGATGGCTGTCACAGTCAGTTTGTAAAATACATGTTTGCTGGAACAAATTTAATATAATATCTCTTAAATTTTTAATTCTGTTTTCCATTTGTCACTGCTGTTGCTCTGGCCTCTGCCTTCCCATCCATCTGCCCCTCTCTCACCTTGTTTACAGTCTGGTTCCATTTATGACAGTGTCCCTCACAGCAATCTGTATTGGCTGCCACAAATCCAGTAAACACTGCCTAATCCGACGCATTCTCTCCTTGTTGGTGCACTTTTAGAATCCTCTGCTGTGACAGTGAGAGCCAATGTCCTTAGAAATGTCTAATGTTACAAGATGAAATTTTTATTGTTATTCACCACCCATGTGTCAGCACAACTTTTTTATTACCAGGCAACTGCAATCCTTGAATTTTCACTCCGCATCATACAGTTTCAAGTCAGAGTACTTATCATGCTGTCACATCAGGATGTGTGTGGCAGGAGGCAGTTGAGGTCATGAGCAAGTTGATTACATGGAAAATCACTGGTCACAGTTCTAATTGTACTGTCACCACTAACACACACTGTACACCTGGGCACAGCAATTAACCTTGGCCCACCACCTGAGCTATCCAGGCTAGAAAACTAGACAACCAAGGAGGATTGAGCATTTGATGCATATTAGATCTCCAGTGCAAGGCAAAGCAGCTGGCGTTCAAGGAAATTGATTATAAAATGAGCCAGCATGGAGTGAAAGCAGTGTGGGGAGAGCTCAAGGTGGTCCAGGACAAATAGGTGCTTACCATGGGCAGGCTGGGGGGATTACATTCAAGACCCTGACACCAGAAACACTGAAAGAAAGAACAATCTGACAGTAACCAGAGAGGAGGTGAGAGAGGGATAATGGGAAATAATAGAGGGTGCCATCAAGGAACATGTATCAAGGACGCATGGGCAAAGCCAAAGGGGATGAGTTCAAGGGTAGGAGGCAGAAATGGGCTGGGAATCAGGAGGCATGGTGGGGTGAAAATGGAGACAATTGTACTTGAACAACAATAAAAATAATAATAAGACATAATACACCAAAAAATACATTTAAAAAAAACTTTGCTCAACATATATCATTGTACACTTCTCTTTCTACTTCATTTCAAATCTGTCTCTACTCAGCTCACTGTCCCCATTGACCTACTGGAGAGGTCCTTGCCATCCCTGGGTTGCACCCCTCCTAGGTTCTCTGTCCAGTGATCACTTTTCTGTTCTCCTCTATTACCTCATCTTTCTGTGACAGCTGTTGACTTTGATTATACTCTGTTATAAAAAACTGTCTCAGCTGCAGAGTTCTCCCCTTCTCTTTGAGTTTCTACTTAGTTTTCTGTGGATGTGCCACTTGTATATCCAAACACCAAAATGTTGGTTGTTCCCAGGGCTTTGCTTTAAATATCTTCTTTTATCACTACAAACTATTTTGGCTTATCTCCCCCTCTTCCATGTGTTATTACCACCTGCCTATTTTCAAGAATTTGTCTGTACCTTAGATATCTCTAAAGACCTACAGGCTTATGTGTTCAATTTTAAGTATCTTGACTTGAATGTCAGATAATTTGAAGTAACATGTCGAATATGGAACTGACTGTGGTCCTTTCATATACTCTATATGTGTTCTATGTTACCTTTACAGCCAGGAACCCAGCTATCTGAACATTGCTTTTGTTCTCCTAAATCTCTCACATCTAATTTTCACCAAACCTGGAAGATTCTGCCTTCTTGACATCTCACTAATATGCCATATCCCTCACCAATCAGGCTGTTACTACCTCAGTTACAACTCTGGTCTTTCTATTTTGGAACATGCTTAAAAACTGGTCTTCTTACCTTTAGCCCTTGATGTTTATTCTTCGGGGGACTCCCAGATTAATCAGTCCATAAATGGCATTGTGTATTTCTTCTGCTTCATAAGGTTAATTCAAAATGCTGTCTTTTTACCATCCTCATTAGGGTCACCCAGTGTTAGGGAAACAGTGCACCCTGTTTGCCTAGCACAGTCCCACATTACGCCTGTAGTCAGGGTTGGAGGGAAGGGGTTAGGTAGAGGGTTACAACATCCTTTGGGTTTGAATGTGTTTATTTATCTTTATTCTTTAAAGAGTTGTGTCTTGTTTTACATTTCATTCATTTTTAGAGAGAGGGAAAGGGAAGGAGAAAGAGAGGGAGAGAAACATCAACGTGTAGTTGCTTCTCACATGACCCTCACCGGGGACCCAGCCTGCAACAAAGGCTTGTGCACTGACTGGAAATTGAATTGGCAACCCTTTGGGTTGGCAGACTAGCACTCAATTCACTGAGCCACACCAGCAAGGGCTATTTCTCTTTATTTTTTATTTGCCTGCTCAACTCCTTTTCTTCCTACAAGTCTTGCCTCTCTTAGGAAGATTACTATGAAGACAAAAAATGGTATTAGATCCATTTTCAAGAGCTTATTAAAGAATCTTGCATTAAAATAATTGGATGTGTCATTTCAAGGTCACCATAATGATAAAATTGCCTATAATAGCAGGGTAGACTACCCCCAATACTGCCTGGATAACAGAGTAAAGAAAAAGTAGAATTGTTGCAAAAACAATATTATTTTAGGAGAGACAGTTAAGGAAAGTAAAGGGAGGGTTCAGATTGACTTGATGTGTTAATGTAGTTTCAGTTTGGCACAGATATGTGCCCTTGCTTCACCAGATGGAGATTGGGAGACCAAACATTACATAGATATTGTCAAATGTGATCAGGTAATAAGAATTAGTATCACATGTACAATATATTAGTTAAATTACATACTTTATTCAGATTCAACTTTTTCACAAAAGTCTTTTTTTCTGTTTTCCATGATACTACATCACTTTTAGCAGCAACTTTTTTGGTGAGAAAAGTCATAGAGAATGAAAACTATGTAACTTTAAAATACTTTCAGTAGTGTGTGTTGATTTATACTAAAGCATATATCCATTGAGAACATGCCATTTATAAAGTATTCTATCACAAATTGAGGATATAATAAGCGGAATTATTCAAGACTACACTCTAGCTGGAAATAGACAGCTTCAAAAAATAATTATAATGCTTTGAGTGAGAATTCAAAGTGGAAGAAAAGATTCAGATATGAACAGGTTGAACAACTATAAGATGAAACTGAGTTTTCATTATGGAAGCTGAGAAGCATCTCTGCATTCTGTTTGAAAGGTTCTTTTTGCCCTAGGAGTGGATCTGACCTCACTGCATCAGATGAAGCTTCAGAGACCCATGAGTATGTTAGCAGATGTCAAACACTTCATATCATGTGGAGGAAATGTTAATGAGAAAAATGATGAAGGAGTAACACTGGTAAGTTAATATACTTGACTCAGAAATATTGCTTAAAAGGAGAATTTTAACTTTATTTCTAAAACATAAAAATTGATATAATTAACTTTTATTTTTTAATATATTTTGTTTATTATGCTATTACAGCTGTCCCACTTTTTTCACCCTTTTATTTCCCTCCACCCTGTACCTACTCTCCCACCATCATTCCCCCACCTTAGTTCATATCCATGAGTCATACATATAAGTTCTATGGCTTCTCCATTCCCCATACTATTCTTAACCTCCCCTTGTCTATTTTTTTGCCTGTCAATTATGCTTCTTATACTCTGTACCTTTCCCCCTATTCTCCTCCCTACCCCTCACCATTGATAACCCACCAGGTGATCTTTATTTCTGTGAATCTGTTCCCATTCTAGTTGTTTGCTTAGTTTATTTTTTTGGTTCAGTTATTGATAGTTGTGAGTTTGTTGTCATTTTACTGTTCATATTTTTTATCTTCTTTTTCTTAGATAAGTCTTTTTAATGTTTCATATAATCAGGTCTTGGTGATGATGAACTCCTTTAACTTGACCTTGATAATGATGGCCTTGACCTTATCTGAGAAACATTTTATCTGCTCTTCCATTCTAAATGATAGCTTTGCTGGATAGATTAATCTTGGATGTAGGTTCTTACCTTTCATGATTTGGAATACTCCTTTCCAGCCCCTTCTTGCCTGTAAGGTTTCTTTTGATAAATCAGCTGACAGTCTGATGGAAACTCCTTTGTAGGTAACTGTCTCCTTTTCTCTTGCTGCTTTTAAGATTCTCTCCTTATTTTTAATATTTGGTAGTGAAATGATGATGTATCTTGGTGTGCGCTTCCTTGGGTTCAAATTTTTTGGGACTCTGAGTTTCCTGGACTTTCTGGAAGTCTATTTTCTTTGCCAGATTAGGAAAGTTCTCCTTCATTGTTTTCAAACAAGTTTTCAATATCTTACTCTTCTTTTTCTCCTTTTGGTTCCTCTATAATTCAAATTTTGGAATGTTTAAAGTTGTCCCAGAGGTTCCTGAATCTCTCTTCATTTTTTTGAATTTTTGTTTCTTCATTCTCTTCTGGTTGAATGTTTATTTCTTCCTTCTGCTACAAACCGTTGACTTTAGTCCCAGTTTCCTTCCCTTCACTTTTGGTTCCTTGTATATTTAGCTTTATTTCACTTTTCATAGCCTTTACTTTTTCCTCTGTTTTGTGACTATACTCCACCATTTCTGTAAGCATTCTGATTACCAGTGTTTTTAATTCTGCAACTGACAGTTTGGCTATCTCTTCATCACTTAGTTGTATTCTTTCTGGAGCTTTGATCTGTTTTTCATTTGGGCTATATATTTTTTGTCTTAGCATGCCTGTTACATAGTATGGAGCAGAGCCTTAGGTATTTGCTAGGGTGAGGCAATCTATGTCACTGTGTTGTGGCACTATATGTGGGGGAGGGGTCCAAGAGAGAACAATGCTGCTTGCTCGGCTGTCTGCCAGCTTTCAATCACTTTCTCCTCTACCAACAAGCCACTTCGGCCCTTCTGTTTCCAAGATGGGTGGGTTTGTACACCTCCTAGGGCCCTGTGGGTATCTCCAACAAAGTCTACTATGAGGCTGGGAGTTTCTCCCACTGCTGCAACTCCCACAGGGTTTTTCAGGCAGCAGTTTTTGAGGCTTTATTTCCCCATGCTGGAACCCTGGGTTGCATGGCCTTTCTGGCTCCCCAGTTGTTCCTCCCGATTTATTTGCATGCAAATGTAGGGTAGGCAGTCCACCAGCCTAGCCTAGTTGGCCAGCTGCCATCTTGCTGTAAGTCCTCTCCACCCTGGCTGCCCCTCTCCACCCCTCCTACCTATCTGGATGAATGTTTCTTCTTTAATTCCTTGGTTGTCAGACATCCATACAGTTCAATTTTCTGGCAGTTCTGGTTATTTTATTTTTTATTTTAAATTTGTTGTTGTCCTTCTTTTGGTTGTGGGAGGAGGCAAAGTGTATCTACCTATGTCTCCATCTTGATTGGAAGTCTCTGATACAATTAACTTTTAAATAATGTCATTTTGATCATAAAAGTAATGTATGTTCATTGAAAAAATTCTAGAAATCATATAGAAATCAAATTATAGAAATCATATAAATATACAGAGAAAAATGCAAATCACTTATGCCACCACCCAAAGAATACCAATGTTTATGTGTTGTTATATTTTCTTTTAGTCTTCCTTCTTATGCATGTTTTCCCTACAAATTTATAAGACTTTTTTTGCATTTATTTGTCAATGTGATTTTAGAGATGGAACTTATAGGAGAATGTTTTTATTTTAATTGTAAGGAAAAAACTACAGCTTAGTCTGGTGAATAAATTTCCAAATCCAAGGAAACTTCTTTTACTACTTTTTTATTGGTACATAACTGTAGTAAGTTATAAACAGAATAATTCTTGCATTAATGTTTATATTTGGCCCTACTAATCCATGAAATTTGCCTGGACTGGACATACAGGGGTTAAAATGAACTATAATGGAAATACATGTATTAAGGCTCAAAAAATGAAAAATAAACTAGGGCAGCAGAAGAGAGTATGAATTGATGAAGCATGGGCTGTACAGAAGGGGTTGGATCCAGAGATGAAGTTCCTACCATGGAAAAAATATGGTGTGAGGTTAAACATAGTAGATTTCAGGCTGAGCGGTAGTAAGTGCAATGCACCTGAAGCAGAGTCAGGTGCAATCTGATTGAGATGCAGCAAGAAGGTAGGTTTGGCTTAGAAGAGTAAAGAAGAGAAGAGAGGTAATCAGTATCAGATCATGCACATTTTGGGCCTATGCAAAGACAGGGATAGTTACTCTGAATGGGATGGGAACACATTGGAGAGCTCTGAAGAGGCCAGGCATGATTTTACTTCAGTTCTAAAAAATCAGTAACTCTGATTGCTGTGTTAAGGATGAACTATAAAAAGGAAAGGGTGAAGCAGAGAGTTCAATCAGGAGGCTTTTACAGTCAGAAAAATAATGGTGTGTAGCCAAAGATGGTAGAAGTTGAGGTGGTGAAAAGTGCCTAATTTCATTCTAAAATAAAGGAAGATCCATTGGAATTTTATGATGGAAATGTGGTATGAAAGAAAAGACTTCAAAATGACTCTAAATATTTTTAGCTTGAACAATTGGAGCAACGGAGTTGGCATCAAATAAGCTAGAGAAGGCTTAGAGCAGGAGAGATCACAGTCCGGAAATATAAAGTTAGGAAGCACCTCTTAGCCACTTTCATGGAGATGTTGAATTTGTGGTTGGATATTGCAGTCTGAAATTCAGGAAATGTCTGGATTCAAGAAACAATTTTGGGAACATTAGCCTATCTGTGATCATGAAAACCCCTGACTCTAGATGAAATCATGAATTTGATAGAGAAGAAAAGAGGATTTGGGCCTACACCTAGGAGCTTAACAAAAAAAGAGGAACATCCAGAAATGAGATGAAAGAATAACTACCAAAGTAGGAAGAAAATCAAGAGAATGAGATGTCCTGGGGGCCAAGTGAAGAAAGTAGGACAACAAGGAAGATATGAGAAACTATTAAATACTGCTGACAATGGTCAAGTAAATGGAGATGGCAAATTGGCTATTGGGTTTTATAACATGGAGGTCATTGGGCTTCTAGGGTAATTTTAGTGTAGTAGTGGAGTCAAAATCCAGGTTAGATTGGACTAAGTGATTAATAGTTCATTTAACACATGTATTGTGCTAATCCTTAACATATAGTAGAAATCCAATCTAGCCTTTTTTTTCTTTGTTTAGCAGAAGATATTACAACTTAAATATTATTTTAAAAAATCACTGTTAAATAACACTAATGTACATGCTTTAGTCACTGTTGAGCAAAAGAAAAGCTATTGAAATAATCAGTTGGGGTAAGATTGTTCTGATTTTAAAACATCTTAAATTTTGACATTCCTTGTGACTTTATTGAATAGAGAATTATAAATGTTGCTAATAATTTTTCTGTAATCACAGTCTTGGAGTGCTCATCTTTGAGCTTTTTAAAAGGAGAGTAGCAATGAATAGAAAGCTAGAAAGTTATCCCCTGGAGAGCAGAGTATTTAGCAAGTGACAGTTTAGTTTGATTTTTAGGTCTAAATTAGTTAGTCTATTATGTTAATGACTGCATTTCTGGAGTTGCCTTTCTGTAAGGCACGGGTATATTGTGCATTCCTGTCAATTGTTGGTGATAACAAAGGATGCTTTTGTTCTTAGACCAATTTCTATATTCAGAGTTGGAATGTCAGTTGTGGTTCAGAATTAGGCATAATTTCCCACATGGTTTAATTGTTGTGCAAAAAAGATGAATTTATTGACACAAGGTTCAATGGAGATAAATTTTTAGTAAGATGGTTTTTCTGGTATGTTTTCCTCTTTTTTTTAGAATATAAAATGAAATAACCAAATATATTATAGTTCCTTTAAAAGACCTCTAAATTTACATTAATATTCTTCTGAAAAGAAAACAGAAGCCTTAGAAAAGGATAAAATGCAAAACCAGCCATACTATAGAGCATATGAAAATTAGTTCCAGAGTTTGAGTGTATATATGCTCTTGGAAATATACTATTGCATTAATTAGCATATATGTCACAAAGATGCTGGTTCTTTTCTGTTTTATCACAGAATTTGATCTATCATATCTGGCCTTGAGACATGGGTTTTTGGAAAATAATTGTTCATGAAATGTAGATATCAAGCAACCTTATTTTTGTCTTCTTGTTATTTCAGGATGCCGGTTCATCCCTTTCTTCTGGATGAAAATATAGCCACTGCCATAAGTTTTCTGGTCATTTATAGGAAATACAGATTTTATGCTTACTTTATGTCACAAAACAGACTCAATTTAGAAATTACAATGTCTGGACCCATGTAATAAGAAAAACTTCCAACTTGCATTAAGTCCAGGCTCATTGATCTTTTTAATTCCATATCCTCTTTAACCATATTGTATAGCCTATGAGTCCTTTGTCAATATAATGTTTTTATGTAATAAAAGTGCTGCATAAAATTTCAAAGAAATCCAGTTATGTTTATATACAGTAGTAATCATAATATTGAAATTAAGTTTGTGATTTGTAATGCTTGTGCTTCTTTATTAATTCATATACTATGTAATGATTCTAGTAATTACCATGATTTTACAGCAGAGTTCAACATGGGTGATATTTTGAGATATCTACTATGAAAGTAATGTGATATGACAATATAATTTCTTGTGTTAATAATATCATGGCTGTGCTGCCTCTATTTATCACTGAAAAATTTGCTAAAAATATAGGAGTTTTAAAAAGCTTTGATCTGATGCAATAAAAATTACCTGTGAACCAGAGTATCACGGTTCGATTCCCAGTTAGGGCACATGCCTGGGTTGCAGGCCAGTTCCCAGCAGGGGACACATGAGAGGCAACCATACATTGATATTTCTCTCCCTCTCTCCTTCTCTTCCCCTCTAAAGATAAATAAATAAAATATTTAAAAAAATTAG
The DNA here is from genome assembly GCF_014824575.4 of Sturnira hondurensis. Lineage (NCBI taxonomy): Eukaryota > Metazoa > Chordata > Mammalia > Chiroptera > Phyllostomidae > Sturnira > Sturnira hondurensis. The sequence goes on along the minus strand of NW_028090025.1, from coordinate 1,826,111 downwards.
ATTGTTATATGGGATGATAAATAAAATGGACTCATGGCCTTGTTCTCTGGTTTCACCAACGCCTGTTGCTATGCCTGTGAGAGGGGGAGGCAGTGTTAGAGCATTAGAGAGGATCCCAGCTGGGTGGACTTCAGACTTCTCACTGGAATCTGAGAGTCTCCTTTGTTTTCATATCTCAAAAATGCTGAGATCTGGTGATGGTTTTACAAAGAATGCAAAAAGGCCAGAAACTTAACAAACAGGGTTGTGTTTATATGGGTGGTATGTCAAGGGGAAACTGAAGCAAGTATTTAAATAGTGTGCATCTTCTAGAGACAACCATTTTAATACAGGTTTAGTATGTGGGAGATGGATGGGTTATAGGGAGAAGACAAACTGTATATTAAAACAAATAAATTATGGGATGAATGTAAGGTTTGTTAGCAGCTTAAATATTGCAGTGTTATCCTTGTAGCTTGGCCAACTCAAATGTCCACTCCCCTTTGGTACTTCAAAATATCAGAGCTGGAGAGTGCAGAAGAAACTGGTTTCAGACAAAAGTGGCCATGCTTCCCTGGACCAGTTACCCAAATGAACTAATCCACAACTTCTCCAGCTTCAAAATTAGTATGGTACCTATATCACAAGTTGTGCAGAATAAGAAAAGTAATTTATAATGTTCATGGCTAGTGTCTGTGAAATATTTCTAACATCTTGTCCTACATTCTAACTAGATATGTGATTTCCAACCTGGAATACTTTCCCATGCGAATCATGCATCTAAATAGCTGTCGCTAGTTCTCGACAGAAACAATACCCACCGCTGTGTTTCTTGTAAGTCCCCATTAAATCGCAGGAGAGGAACATTCTAGTGCACCTTAGTGACAAACACTTTCACATTTTGGTACCTGGTATCTTCCTGACATAGTAGGGCTATAAATTCTATTTCAGAAAATAGACATTTTTTCTGAGAAAATTCCATACTGTTTTCCATAATGGTTGTACCAATCTGTAATCCCACCAACAGTGGACCAGAGTCCCCTTTTCCCCACACCCTCTCCAACATTTGTTGTTTATTACTTTGTTTATAATAGCCATTCTCACCAGTGTAAAGTGGTATCTCATTGTGGTTTTAATTTGCATCTCTCTGATAGCAAGCCACATTGAGCATCTCTTCATGTGTCTCTGGATCCTTTGTATTTCTTCCTTGCAGAAGTGTCTGTTCAAGTCTTTTGTCCATTTTTTAGTTGGATTAGTTGTCTTCTTAGAGTGAAGTCATGTGAGTTCTTTGTATATTTTGGAGATTAAACCTTTGTCTGAGGTATCATTGGCAAATATGTTTTCTCATACAGTTGGTTGTCTTTTTATTTTAATGCTGTTTTCTTTAGCCACGCAGAAGCTTTTAAGTTTGATGAGATCCCATTTGTTTATTCTTTCCTTTATATTCCTTGCTCTAGGGGACATGTCAGTAAAAATGTTGCTGCGTGAAATATCTGATATTTTCTTGCTAATGTTCTCCTCTAGGACTTTAATGGTGGCACGGCTTATATTTAAGTCTTTTATCCACCTTGAATTTATTTTGGTGTATGGTGTAAGTTGGTGCTCGAGTTTCATTTTGGTGCACGTAGCTGTCCAGTTCTCCCAAAACCATTTGTTGAAGAAGCTATGTTTACCCCATTTTATGTTACTGCCCCCTTTGTCAAATATTAATTGACAGAGTTGGGTTTATTTCTGGGTTCTCTGTTCTGTTCCATTGGTCTATGTGCCTGTTTTTATGCCATGGAAATAGGAGGGAGGGAGGGAGCACAAGAAGTGGGATGGGATGGGAGTAATAGACAGAAAACTGTACTTGAAAAATAATTTAAAAAATAGATTTGAAAAAAATACAGAAAAAAAAGAAGAGGATGTTGACTGACACTAATAGTCAGGGTGAAAACTGATTCAACCACATGTAGAAGATATTTAAAATTAATAAAGTACTAACATTTTATATTATCTTATAAACTAGCATGTCTGGATACTGAATGAAAATGGTTCCATGTGTATAAATATAAGAATGCTCACAATCACTAGAACATAAGTTCCATAAAGACTGGAGAATTTTGTGTTTTCTTTTCTATTAAAACAGTGTTCCACAGCTAGTAGGTGTTTAATATTATAATATTAAATTATATAATTATATGCATAGCATATAATGATAAGTGTCTGGTAAATGAAAGTAAAATAATTACTAATGTATCACATCTCAAAAGAAAATATCAGGTGTTCAAAACTGAAATAATTATCAAAATAAAAATTAGTAAATTATAGCTAAAAAAATAGACATTGTTTTATTTCTAGTTTTTTAAATATAAGCCTAACTTTAGAATTGAGAAACTATACCCTGTGGGGTCTATTGCCTTGTTTAAAAATTCAGATGCCAATTTCCCATAGAATTAAGATAAAGACTCTAATATCCTAATATTTTAGAATAATGATTTGAAAAAATTTACTCGAGGTTAGGGTTTGGGGATTTTTTTGTTTGCTTTGAGATCACCTATGATTGAATTTTCTCACCACCATGGGTGTCACTGGTAGCTGATGCTTTGGATGACTTTTTCACTAAGTGAACCATGACTGTTTTCTTTCTAATGGCCTTTTTGTGAGCAGTGCATGAGATGAGTGGCTGAGAGGGGAGCTAAGTTCTAAATGGTAGAACCTTATTTTTATGAATAAAAAGCAAATCTATTCATAAAGGGGTTGAACCTACGAACTTTACATCCTTAGTAACAGGTGCTAATCAACTAATGGAATATTCTTAATGCAGTTTAATTCTATAAAAAGGAAAACCTGCTGAGACCCAAAGGTTAGGGCATACAGTGCAGAATAACCTGCCAATCATTGACTTAAATAATTAATTCAAATAATATAGAAAAAATTTAGAAGCCAGTGAGACATTATTTCTATTTGAGAACAAGTGTAAAATTATAGTTCATTAAAATACCTGTGGATATATTATTCTTGGGACTGTTTGTTAGAATATAATGAGATGAATTGTGTATATAACAAACCAAAGGAACATTGATGTAAAACTTAACCTCCTACTGTTTATATCTTAAATTAAGTGAATTTATTTGTTGCTATAATGTACTTGAAAGTACAAGAAATAAACATCACTATAGATGTTTCACTATCAATAAGTATCACTATAGATTGAAGAGTATTATTAACTCCAAAGGTAGATAAGCAAATGATTTTGCTGAATTTTATCAGTATATATATTTTTATTTTTGTTGTATGTTTTCTATTGCCATTTATCCCCTTTATCCTCCCTCCCCGACAACTGCCACACTGTTGTCCATGTCCATGAGTCTTTTTTGCTTTTTCCTCAAATCCTTCATCCCCTCACCTACCCACCACCACCCCTAAGAGCTGCCAGCCTACTCTCTATTTATGAGTCTGTCTCTATTTTGCATGTTAGTTCAGTTTGTTTACTAGATTCCACAAATGACTGAAATTATGTGGTATTTCTCCTTCTCTGGCTGGCTTATTTCACTTAGGGTGATGTTTTCCAGGTCTATCCATGCTGTAGCAGAGGGTAACTTTTTCTTCTTTTTTTACAAATGAGTAGCATCCCATTGTGTGAATGCCCCATAATTGTTTTATCCACTCATCTACTGATGGACACTTGGGCTGCTTCCATGTTTTGGCAATTGTAAATAACACTGCAATGAACATAGAGGTGCTTATGTTCTTTTGAATTAGTGTTTTGGATTTCTTTGGATTAATTCCCAGAAGTGGGATCACTGGATCAAACAGCAGATCCATTTTTAATTTTTTGAGGAATCTGCACACTGCTCTCCACAGTGTCTGCACCAATATGCTCTCACACCAACAGTGCAAAAGGACTCTCCACATACTCGCCAGCACTTGTTTGTTGACTTATTGATGATAGCTATTCTGACCAGTGTGAGGTGATATCTCATTGTGGATTTAATTTGCATTTCTCTGAAGTATAATTTTAAATGAATTAAAGACTTTAATGTTAGACCTGAAACCATGAAACTCCTAGAAGAAAACATAGACATTAAAATCTTGGACATTGCTCCTAGCAATATTTTATTTAATATATCTGCCGAGGCAAGGGAAACAAAAGAAAAAATAAACAAATGAGACTACACCAAACTAAAAAGTTTTTGCTCAGCAAAGGAAACCATCATCCAAATAAAAAGATAACCCACAGAATGGGAGAATGTATTTGCCAATACATCTGATAAGGGGTTAATATCCAAAATTTATAAAGAACTTATAAAACTCAACACCAAAAGACAAACGATTCAATTAAAAAATGGGCAAAGAACCTGAAGATGCTTCTTCAAAGAGAACATACAGATTGCCAATAGACATGAAAAGATTACCCTTTGACCTTACTGTAATTTTATTTTTGTAACAAAAATGTAAAGGCAAATAAAAAATTCCATGCTATACTTCTGCCAAGATGGAAGCATAGGTGGACACACTGTGCCCTCTCCCACAACCAAGTTTGAATACAACAAAGGTTTGGAGAACAAAGACACAGCCAAAGAACAGAAAATTGAACTATACTGAAGTCCGACAACGAACTGTTCAACCGGGAGGGTAAGAGGGGCGGAGCCAGCAGCAGAGTGGGGTCTGGCAGGAAGGATCCCCCGACATGGGCGTGCAGGTGGCCGGGACCCAATCAGAGTGTGGGGTAGACTGACCTGGGTCGCACATTCGCTCACAGTGAGACCGACCACTCAGGCCCCGGAGAGGGAGCCCAGTGGTGGAGGGCTGACGGCAGTGGCACACTCGCCTGCAGTAGGAAGAAACGTGCGGCCCCGGTGACAGTGGCAGCTGTGGCACCTGTGGCTTCGGCGGCGGGAGGCAGCACACTGGACTCCATTGCTCCTCTTTGACCCCGCCCCCACATACAGCATCACAACCCAGCCACTGAGTTGCCCTGCTCTGGTGAACACCTAGGGTTCCGATCCTGCTATGTAACAGGCACGAACAGCCCAAAAGATGGCGCAAGAACTCAAAGTCCGAGAGCCGATAACTCTCGGTGACCGAGAAATTGCCAGCCTCTCAGAAGCACAATTCAAGACACTGTTTATCAGGATGCTCACAGAACTGGTTGATTATAGTCACAAATTAGAGGAACATATGAAGGCTAAACTAATTGAAATGAAGGGAGATGTCCAGGAAACCAATAGTGATGGAAAGGAAACTGAGACTCAAATCAATGGAGTGGACCAGAAGGAAGAACAAAACATCCAACCAGAAAGGAATGAAGAAATGAGAATTCAAAAAAATGAGGAGAGGCTTAGGAACCTCCAGGACATCTTTAAACGTTCCAACATCCGGATTATAGGGGTACCAGAAGGGGGAAAGAAACAGCCACGAGTGGAACACTTATTTGAACAAATAATAAAGGAGAACTTCCCCAGTCTGGCAAAGGAAATAGACTTCCAGGAAATCCAGGNTATATATATATAATGTATATAATATATATATATATATATATATATAATGTGTGTATATATATATATATATATATATATATATATACAGCCCTGGCTGGTGTAGCTCAGTGGATTGAGCATGGGCTTGCAAACCAGATGATAGCGGTTCAATTCCCAGTCAGGGCACATGCCTGGGTTGCAGGCCAGTTCCCAGCAGGGGCCATTTCCCAGCAGGGGATGCAGGAGAAGCAACCATACATTGATGTTTCTCTTCCTCTCTCCTTCCCTTCCCCTCTAAAAAAAAAAATTCCATGCTATAATATCTAGAAATCATTGGTTTTACTATTTTCAATTAGTTTTTTCTTTTTCTTATATATTTTTAATTGTTATAATTATAAAATAAATTGGATTTGATAATAATTTACTTACACATAAAGGCTGCTACCTTAGAAGCAGAAGTTACCACATCTAAAAAATTTGAGTGATTCTCCAAACCCTGATTCCATCACTGTAGTTCCTGAGGCCTCATTTCTGAACTTTAGGTTGGATTAAGAAGCTAAGTNCATTTCCCAGCAGGGGATGCAGGAGAAGCAACCATACATTGATGTTTCTCTTCCTCTCTCCTTCCCTTCCCCTCTAAAAAAAAAAATTCCATGCTATAATATCTAGAAATCATTGTTTTTACTATTTTCAATTAGTTTTTTCTTTTTCTTATATATTTTTAATTGTTATAATTATAAAATCAATTGGATTTGATAATAATTTACTTACACATAAAGCTGCTACCTTAGAAGCAGAAGTTACCACATCTGAAAAATTTGAGTGATTCTCCAAACCCTGATTCCATCACTGTAGTTCCTGAGGCCTCGTTTCTGAACTTTAGGTTGGATTAAGAAGCTAAGTTGGGAGAATGTTAAAATGATAGCTACACAATTATTTTAAAGCTTGTCAGGATTAATTCATCCTTTTTGGTGTTCTTGTTTCTTTTATGTGTATGTAAGCATCGCAGTGTTCACATTTTCTGTTCTCATTTGTACCTTTGAGTCCCTCTCCTATAACACCAAATAGAATTTTAGAGCTAGTCAGTACATGTTTGACCTTTGGGTCAGTAGTGGTAAAATATTGAATTATTATATTTTATATTTAAGAGTATTCATATTATAGTAAAGGGGACATTACAGAGGGAAATAGGAATTACATGAAAAAGTGCACATTGACAGAGTCAGAAGGAAAAGAACATATAATTAACCCGTAGGCCTTTTTCAAAGAATGATGACATCTGCTTGTTCCAAATAAATAAAATTATGTGTCTGTTCCTTTTATTAAAGCCTCTGTGTTTTAGGTTCAATGCTTTATTAAATAGCTCTCTTTAAAGCACAGAGTAAACTGTACTGAGATTGCTGCTTTTTAAAGATAAATAAGAAAATACCTCTTTGTTGCAGTTGCATATGGCATGTGCCAGTGGCTACCAGGAGGTGGTGTCTCTGCTCCTGGAACATGGCGGCGACCTCAATGTAGTGGATAATCAGTACTGGACCCCACTTCACTTGGCAGCAAAGTATGGCCAGGTAAATAATTTCCTGAATTGTTTTTATAATTAGTGCATCATTTTATATTATTTTTATTTCATTTCATGTACTAACCACTATGTTATTCAACTTTTAATGGCATCATCTTACTAAACATAGTTTTATGATTGAAAGAAAACTTTCTTTTAGAAGGATACATATTAACATGCATTCCTTGGGACTCTGCATATTATGCATTATGCTCAACATCATTTGAGAAATAATTAAAACTTAAAATATTCTTTATAAAATAAACTTAATGAAAATTTTTGCATTTATATAGTCCTTACAAGCTTATTATTTGAGTGTAATAATTCTGTTTTCTACACTTAGTAGATAAAGAAGTAAAATTATATTTTATATTTTATTTTTCTCTATAAATTATATTTCACTTTGAAGAATGAAGGATGGATAGTGGAATTCTTTCTCTGAATTGATTTTGGGAAGTAGCTAATACATCTTGAGTTACTATTGTACAAATGAATTTTCACTAGGTACCATTATATCATGAAGAAGAAACAAATTCTAACTTTAAATGATTTACATAGGTGAATGTGATAGCAGTATTGATGATAATTTATTCATTTTAAAATCAATTTATAAAAATATGTATATTTTATTAGAGAAAGTCTTAGTAGTAATGGTATGGAAAAATAACTCAGTTTTACACATATATGGAGATTTAAGCTAAACTTGTTGATTTCTAAACATTACTTTGGGTGAGCAAGCACACGCATTGAATTTTGTAAGTTCTAACTAACTGGTATGCAAAATATCTATCATAAAATTTAACTAGTGCAATTGTTGAAAAATTGAAAGCATTTGTCTTTTAAGCTTTTTAGAAAAAGCTCTTTGCTTGGGAAAGTCTTCAGTTTGATAAAAAGATTGTTTACTTTGACATTTTCTGTAGAAAAAGATTTAGTCATTTAGTAAATATTTTTAACAGACTGTTAACAAACCTCAAACTTTTTTTTTAGCAAGTGGGTGTGTGTCTAAGTGAATGAATGGGTTAAGGGGTTGAGGCTGCAGGTAGCTAAAGTCATAGGCCTCAGGGGACCAGGGTCCCTAGGCCCGATAGATTACTGGAGTGTTGGGGGGGTTAATACCTCAGTATTCCTCAGCACTCCGTTTCTAGCACAACAGCCGCTTGAAATATATGGGTGAGAGGTTTTGTAATTAGTTAAAAACAGAGAAGCAAACATATAAGACAGTACTGTTTTTAGAACACAAACTATTGGCCTATGCTGAAGAAATGGTAAGTAGTATGTTACCCAAATGTGCCCGCTATAGTCAGGATTGCTTCTGGCTATAGTCAGGATTGCTTCTGGAAGGAGCTGAATCTGGAAGTGAGGGATAGTTTGGTAAAATGTGGCAGAACACTACCCCACCTTCAATTAATTGAGGCTTTCATTTTACCCAGTGTTTCACTTTGGATTGGAAATTTAGATTTTGAGTCAATACCATTAAAAAATGTTGGTAGCTTTTAACCACTTTTATGTGGCAATAAATTCTGGAGGACTAGGACTGGATTTTAAAAGATGTTTTGAAAAAATACATTTTAGACTATATATGTCACTATTTCTCTGATTAGAAACTTAATTTTTATCAGAACCCAGTGTATGGTTTTGTTTTATTTGGTTGCAGATCCAATGAAATATTTGGTATAAATTGGCATAGTTTCTTATTTTTAAGTTCTATAATGTCCATTTGGCCCTTTCTTAAAATGTCTATGTTTTGGAAGATCCTTTTTATTTTTTATTTTTTTTGCTTGTTTCCAGAGAATTTCTAATTGCTTTTTGAGGCATTCTCACGATGCTGCTTTAAAATCATTATCAAATAATTCCAGCAAGACTCATCTTGCTACTGATGTCAATTAATCATTTTTTTCTCATTCAAGATGTAGTCTTCTGATCTTGATATAATGAGTGATTTTTATCTTGGACATTTTAGTTATTATGTTAAGAGAATCATAGTTTTATGTAAATCTTCTCTTTTAGCCAACAGTCAGGTTGTTTAGGTTAGCATCTAGGTTCTGGTTTACTTGAGTGGGCTATTGGTTCCAATGACAGTTTAATTTCCAGGCCCTTTGAGGTGCTCTTTAGGAATACTTGGCTTATCTTCTGCCCTGGAGGCTCCCACTGGTTCCTGCTGGTGCCACCTGCAGGTGAAATGGGTTTCTCCATGGCAGGCTACCCCTTGTCTCTTGTTGGGTAGGGGAATCTCCAAGGGGTCAAAAAGACTTTCAGGGTTTCAGGCTATTTGCGGCATGCTCATTCTTCCAAGTGACCCCTCCCAGCCTCTCTCATCTCTTATGGTGGAGGGGAATATTAAACTCAGTGGAAGGAAATTGGCCTGTTTTGGCACTTAACATTAGTGGAATCACAGTGTTGGACTCACCTGATGTTGTCAGAGGGACATGGTGTATATGGAGGAAGGATGCATCCATCTGGGGCCCTTTGTGTTGCTAGGTTGGGAGTGGGGAACACTGGATCTGGAGATGCCTTCTTATACTGGGTGTAAGGACATAGGTTTCCCTGCCTCTCCGTGATTCCTTTTTTCTTGGGGTCCTTAGCCAGTTCTACTTCTCACAGTTCATTTTTGGTTGTGTGTTATTTCCTGGGTTTATTGGTGTAATTGGCAGGGAGGACCAAGAGGAAATCAGTCTAAATAAATGGATGTGTTTTAAAATAACTTTTTCTTTTGAAAAACTACTTATTTCTGAAATCCTTGTAAAATTTGATCAAGTGTGATGAAAAGAAATTGAATATGGTTATTTTCAACCTAAAACCCACCTGTTGAGGCAGAGTAGAAATTAATATGTATTTACAAAATTTTTATTATTGCTATTTTTCATTCTGCATGTTGGGCATCTGTAAATGTGATCATTTTTTCCTGACTCACATTTACAAGGATCATCTAGATATTTCCCTTCCACATCCTAGATGTGATATTATTAAGGAAGAAAGAAATAATAGCAATCACAAATTTTATCCCTCAGGTAATCAGATGAAGCTACTGATGATTTCCCCAGAAATTAAGAGACATAATCAAGTACACCTACAATTTCAGAGGCCTAGATTCCTCCATGAAAATAAGGCATAGGCCTTTTAGGGAAGTTAATAAGAAACCCTACTCTGCAAGAGTAGAAACTTTTATCCAAAAAATACATTTTTTAACATAGTAAGTGTAAAAAGACAAAAATCACAATCCGACAAAATGTGTGTCTTGGAGAGATGTTTTATATAATCATGACAAAAGATTAAGGAATATATTAAATTCATAAAACAAGCTAGCTATATAGTAAAAATACTTTCAACTGGTTTTAGTGATAAAAGTAGATTTTTAAATGTTACTTTACACCATTACTTTTAGCAATAAAAATTATTCAATGGTTGACATATATGAGGCGAAATGTGATATCGGCCATGCCACAGAATGATATAAGCACAGGCTTGGTTCAATTGCTACTTTGTTATTAAAGCCTCCTGAAACTTCCTGTCACACAAAAGTCATAAGATAGTAGAATCAGTGATTAGTGAGACAGAGAGAATATGTAGATATCAGTACTCTCACCCTATTTACCTGTCACATTCCAAAAGCTTCCCAAACTTTGTGGGTTTTTTTCTCAATTACACTTTACATTCAATATTACTTTGTATTGGTTTCAGGTGTATAGCATTGTGGTTAGACAATAATATACTTTATAAAGTGTTCCCCCTGATATTTCCAATATCCAGCTGGCACTGTACATAATTATTACAATATTATTTCCTATATGTCCTATGCTGTGCTTTAAGTTCCCATGACTATTTCATAATTACCAATCTCACCAAGTCGTTCAACCCCTCTCCCTTCTGGCAACTGTCAGTCTGTTCTCTGTATCTATGAGTCTGTTTCTGTTTTGTTTGTTTATTTATATTGTTCTTTAGATTTTGCATATATGTGAAATCATATAGTATTTGTCTATCTCTGACTGATTTCATTAAGTGTACCCTCTAGGTACATCTATGCTGTTGCAAATGGTAAGACTGTGCCAAACTTTGGGTTTTCTAAATTTGCATTTTCAGCCTAGAGAAACATAGCCAGGAAACATAGTCATAAACTTAACAAGGGAAGTAAGATTCAAAAGGTGCACTGGCTTTGCAAGATGCAGAGTAATTAAGATTGATGTTTTTAGTATGCCAGCTATATTTCCAACACTCATTGTTTATTAATGTTAAGTGAATTAAGAAACTTTCCAGTTGCTTTATTTTTCGAACACAGGTGCAAAATATTTCACCCCAAATTTTAGACACCATTATTCCTCTCTCTCTTTTTAAATTCCCAGTTACTTTTCTTTCTCAGACATTGTTGCCACACAAATACACGTATGTTTTATTCTGCCCAATGAAATGATTAGGCCAGCTTTGTCTTGAGAACTTCCTTGGCCTCTTCACTGGCTCTGAGTACCAGCTACCTCTCACTGGCTGTGTGAACCTAATAAGCTTTGATACTTCTTCCATAAGGCCTAGCCCCAGGGTCTTCAAATAATGAGAACGATTGACACATCTGTTCAGAGGGGAATTTTTACATAGCTCAGAAGATTGTTGAGAATAATGAAGACAAATGCATCATTGAAGCATCAAAGAGTATGTGTCCTAGCCAATTTATCCAGTTGCTAGATTTGTACAGACAGATGTCCAACATAATGTTTTCCAGAAATGGCCATTTATGGTGTTCAAATGAGACAGATTTAAAAAATAATAATTTCACCTTTATCCTCTGCTTCTTTAGAAAATGACTAACCATTAATTCAGTATTTTCTAAACCCTTATTTATTTTAGTACAAAGGATAGTTTGTGAAGGCTATATATGTCTTTTTCATTTTGTTCCATTAAACCTGCTGGAATTGGGTCTCCACCAGAATTTAAGCTTTAAAACAGCAGAGACATTATTTGTGTGGCCCACTGTGCCATCTCTTTGTCCATCAGAGAGACTGAAGGAATTGAATGGGCAAATCAATCAACCAGGAACTAGAAGCAAAGTCCTAATGCTGAGAGGTAGAACGAAGACTTTCGGTTAAAATATATGACACTGGAACCAAAATGTTTTTCCTCAATTTAAGCTACAAAAATAATAAAAATATTTATGTTAACAAAATACTTTGAGTAAATTATATCTCTATTATTTTGTCAAGAATATACCATATGATATCGAGAATTTGTTTATCCATAAAATACCACTTGATATTCATTTTGGAAATGATAGTTTAGAAACAGGTTTTATTGGGGTATTGATATATATGTATATGCAAGGGAGATTTATAACTCTCTAAAGACATTACTATGAGTAAATGCATCTTAGTTCAGAAAGAACTTGACAAATGCTAACATTTTAGAAAGACTAATGGCATTCTTAGAGACATTCACAGCAGTTTCACTTTCTTATAAATATTTTATGAATATAAATACCTTTATGGAGAAGGTAGTTTAAAATTTATAACATTATTTACAGTATTTATTATTGACATTTATACTGGGGTGACATATATATTTTAAAACTTCCTTTTATAAATACACTTACTTTGCCATTGAGAAAAAAAAAATGTCTGTTCTTCTCTAAAAGTGAGAACTAAATAAGGTATATGAGCAATAGTTCTTTCATGAGTTGTACATAAGATAAAATTTGATTCTAGCCTTGTACTTATTTTAGTGTTTATAATAGCATCAGTAATACTACAACCAAAAAGAATAAAATAGTTGTACAGATGCTGAAATGTTAATATCCTTTCATGATGGTGGTTAAGTCTGGGAAATAAAAAAGAAAGGATAATTTAGGAAGAATTCACAAAGGTCCCATGAATGACATTTAACATTTGGGCACACCGGAATTTATTTCATTATTGCTCTTTCAATGGTACATATACATTATATGCACACTTTGTATGTATGATGTACTTTATAATAATGTTTTTAAAATGTGTATAATATCTCATCAAGTTGCTTAATTTTTGTAAGTTGAGATTGTTTTTAATTCCCCAATGTGACTTTATTGTCCACAATGCTGTAACGGATGGACAGTGTCAATAAGTGAGACTTTAATGAATTGCTGGATTAAAAAAACAAGACACACTGTGACATATGATTCCTCACAGAAGAGATGTCCTGCAGGAAGACTGAGAAGTGCTAAAGGTGCTTTTTCAAATCCTCAGGGGTTTATCCCTCATTTGATAAGCAGTGTTTGGTTTGAGTACTAATTGCTGAAATTGTTTATATGTCTGTCATTTTAAAAAAGGAAAAGGAAACGGAGAGTGGAAGAAACATTAGCATAGTACTTTATGCTAATGTATTCTTATTTCTCCAACCTTAAGTGCCCATTGAGGTCATGACTGCATGTTATTTACTGATGAATCTTCAGTATCCAGCATGGTATTTCCTATTTCAATTATCTTTAATGTTTCAGACAAACCTGGTGAAAATTCTTTTGATGCATCAAGCAAATCCAAACCTTCTGAACTGCAACGAAGAGAAGGCCTCAGGTAGGTTGTGAGTGTCCTGGGACCACTGAACACTCACGCTTTCCTTCCTGTCCTATGTAAGTTGTCCATCTGTCATGAGCATAGCTAGGAAATGGGAGTCAGTTTCTCCTGAGAAGCTCTGTGAAAACCACCCTGCTTCAAGCATGATTCCCAAACTCAGAGGTACTGCTCCAGGACAAGAGGATATTACAGAGCACTTAAGTTTATAGGTTACTGTGTGCTTCATTGCAGTTTGCTGTTCAGGCTTTAAACTTCCTATGATTCCTGCAGTGTCATTAGCTTAAAATATTTACATGCTTTCATTTAACTAGTTTCTCATCATATCTAATGCATGCTTGTTCATTAGGGTATTTTTAAACAGTAATAGTATTTTTCTAAACAGATATTTATACTCCAAGAAATAGAGACTAATATTCTAAGGATAATTTAAAAGTTTGAAAGTGTTAATTTAATTTTATTTATTTTTAATAAATATATTTTGAACATTTCTAGAGTTCTTTTTGCCAGTGTTCCTATATGTTTAGATATGTATTTTTAAAATAGATGCAACACTTTTTTTTCTTTTAGAAAATTTGACAATAAAGTTACTACTCATAAATTATTTTGGTATATTAAAAAATTCTAAAAAGAAAGTCTAGCATAAGTAAGGAAATAATATAAAATTTTGAAGGTAGTAATTGATCTGAATATTACATATCTCCTTGTTCTTCTTGTTGCTCTAACTACAACCTGAGATTTCTTATTAGATGTACTATGGAAGGGAGTGTGATTACCTAATACACCTCTAGTTTAAGACAGAATGAGGGGTTTGCTGTGTTGCTTACTGTATTGGAATCAGTATCATTGTTGGGAGTTTTTAAATCTCTGCTATAATAAGTTGATGACTTAACAAATAGAACTATGATGGCTTTATTTTCAAACTTTAGAACAGACTAATATTAATGACAGTATAGTAATTTTAACATGAACAACAAAAGCTTGTTTAATGGTAAATATTAAAGGAGCAAATATAAATCAATAATTTTCTTCCATTTTTTGAATGAAATTTTTTGTGAACTGTAAGTCATGCTCTCTGTTAACTCTACTCTAGTTCTAACAGATCATATTTTCAAGTTCATATCCCTGGCTTCTCGCCCAGAGAAGGGAAAATATGATTGACCCCGAACTACACAGACTCCCATCCGTCACTCTTTCACCTTTTAGGTCTAGTGTCAATTGTGCCAAAATGGCCATCCAAGGTAATTGACAGTCCTGGAGCCCCAGGGAATGACTAAAACTTGGTCACCTCAGGCCTAGCGTATGATGACTCAGACAATTTTGCCCGAGTTGGTCATGCCATGTCTACCATCAATATTGGTCATGAGAGACATAGCCATGGGATTATAGTAGACCTGGAGTAAACATTTTTTGATTGAATGGAAATACTTCTCTCATACACAGGGGATAATGAGATATAATAGTGAGAGGTTTCAAGTAAATGCAGGATATCCCAACATCCTATCCAAGAGCAAGAATGAAGCAGATAAAACAATAGTACAGAGAACAATAAACTTGACACTGATATTTTGACTGAGCAAATGAAAATGATCACAGTACAATATTATATTCTTGCTATTTTGTGTTTTTTAAATTTGAAATGGACACATAAAAGTCATCTGAGAAATTAAAGTCATTTGGGGAATAGCTGTTAGGTGGGGAAGAACTAATCTCCCTAGGCAAGGAAGCTGAGCTATCTCCTACTCATTATGTGGTTATGATTTAACCTAAAGCAAATTATAAAATTCTGGCATAAATACCTTTTTGAGGTCACTGAATTGCCACATCCAGGCAATAAAGCCACATAAATCAAATTTATAGACAAAGGTAGTCATGCGATTTAGTTATGATGGTTGAAAAGGAGCAGTTGCTTCCGTTAGGTTCCTAATTGTTATTAATGTGAAGTTTTCTTCAGGATTTATTGATTTCCATTATTATTTTTAATAAGTGTAAATTTGATTAATGTCCATTTATAATGCTCTCAAGATGTGTTCAGATGTCACTGTTAATATGTAATTAATAAGTAATTGCTGTATAATAGCTCATATTTCAGATTGAGAGGTTAGACCCACTGTTTTAATATCTGCTTGTACATCTACTTATTTAGTAAATTGTTTTAGAATGCTTACTACGTGTTTTATAATAGCACAGTCATCCTGAATGTATAACTATTTTTATCATTTTTTTCATATACAACAATTTGAAGGAAGAATTTCACTGAAAATACAATGACATCAAGCTTAGCTTCTCAAGAATTTACATTTCATTCATCACCACATAGTGATGAATTATTTTTATATATTTTTCATTTCATTTATGATTAAATGTCACTAATGTGAAAAGATAATATTTTAAATAGCAGTACAATAATTTTATTTCTACCAAAAATGTTAATGTTTTTATTTTGCCATGTGCTGATAAATTTTAGTGTTTTCAGAATTATTGAAAGTAAATAGTTTACTTTGATTTCACCAGCCCCTTTTTCTGATTTTGTGTCTTGTGTAGATATCGCTGCATCTGAATTTATTGAGGAAATGCTGCTAAAAGCTGAAATGGCCTGGGAAGAAAAAATGAAGGAGCCTTTACCTGTGCCCACCTTAGCACAAGAGGAGCCCTATGAAGAGATCATTCATGATCTCCCAGCCCTTTCCAGTAAGCTGTAAGTGCCTTCTTTCCAGAATAATTAAGCTATAGACCTGGTTCTCAGCTGAGTTAATTATTCTCATTTGTCTCCTTCTCTAATCACCAGTCATTTTACAGTCAATATTAAATCTATCTCTCAACTAAAAGTTAGAAAATTGAAGCTGCATGTCAATATATTTATCAAGAAATATTTGTTGACAATAATGAGTTTAGCATACTTTTATGAAAATCCTCTGTTTTTTAAAAACACTACTACTTCAGTAATTAGGTACACTTGTCAACGCAAGATCAAAGATAATATTTTAAACACACTCCAAATTGTTAGTTAAACCTGTATGTAAGATTTCCAATAACCATCATGATGGCTAAATTTCCTAAAGTAAGAAATGCAACTATTCATTTTTTCTCTAAAGTTAAAACTAATGATTTCTTCTTGTTTAAAATATTTTCTAAATACTAACACATGCTACAAGGAGGATACACATTAAAAACATTAAGTAAACAAAGAAATAAAAGTCCACATATGATATGTTACCATTTATGTGAAATGTCCAGAATTGTCAAATCCATGGAAACAGAATGCATTTAGTGTTTTTCAGGGATAGGGAGAAGGCGTAATGAGGACCATCTCTTAATGGATGTGGGTCTTTGGATATGATGAAAATGTTCTGAAAGTACGTTTTTATACAAACATGTGAATATGCTAAAAATCACAGAATTGTATACTTTATTTTTTTAATAATTTTTTAATTTAATTCTTGTTCAAGTACAGCTTTCTGTCATATATTCCCAACCCTGCCTGCCCCCCGCCCCATGCTCCCCGCCTCCCTCCCATTTCCGCCCCCCACCCTTAGTTATTGTCCATGTGTCCTTTATACTTGTTCATGTGAGTCCTTCCCCTTTTCCCCTATGATTCTCTCCCCTCTCCCCTCTGGACCCTGTCAGCATGTTCCGTATTTGAGTGTCATTGGTCATATTTTGCTTGCTTGTTTGTTTTGTTTAGATTCCTGTTAACGGTGATATCATATGGTATTTGTCTTTCACTGCCTGGCTTATTTCGCTCAGCATAATGCTTTCCAGTTCTATCCATGATGTTGCAAAGGGTAGTAGTTCCTTCTTCCTTTCTGCAACATAGAATTCCATTGTGTAAATGTACCATAGTTTTTTGATCCAGTCATTGACCGATGGGCATCTAGGTTGCTTCCAACTCTTGGCTATCGTGAATTGTGCTGCTATGAACATCGGGGTGCATAGGTTCTTTTGGATTGGTGTTTCAGGGTTCTTAGGATATACTCCCAAGAGTGGAATTGCTGGGTCAAAAGGTACGTTCATTTTTAGTTTTCTTAGAAAATTCCATACTGTTTTCCATAGTGGTTGTACCAGTCTGCAATCCCACCAACAGTGAACTAGAGTCCCCTTTTCCCCACAACCTCTCCAGCACTTGTTGTTTGTTTCTTTGTTTATGATAGCCAATCTGACTGGTGTTAAGTGGTATCTCATTGCGGTTTTAATTTGCATCTCTCTGATAGCTAGTGATATCGAGCATCTTTTCATGTGTCTCTGGATTCTCTGTATGTCCTCCTTGGAGAAATGTCTGTTCAAGTCCTCTGCCCATTTTTTGATCGGGTTGCTTGTCTTCTTTGAGTGGAGCCGAATGAGTTCTTTGTATATTTTGGAGATTAAACCCTTATCTGAGGTATCATTGGCAAATATGTTTTCCCAAGCTGTTGCTTCTCTTTGTATCTTGATACTGTTTTCCTTAGCCATGCAGAAGCTTTTAATTTTGATGAGATCCCATTTGTTTATTCTTTCCTTTATTCCCTTGCTCTAGGGGACGTATCAGTAAAAATATTGCTGCATGAGATGTTCTTGCCAATGCTCTCCTCTAGGGCTTTAATGGTTTCACAGCTTATATTTAAAAGTGTGGATTTTATGCTGTGTGAATTATATCTCAATAAAAGAAATAAACACATAAAGAAACGAATATAAAATATATTTCAGGTTGAAAACAAAATCTGCTTTGTACAACCAGTGAGACTTTGAAAAAATTACCTCCTATGAACATGTTTCTTTTTCTGATGATGGATATCACGTCTAATATTGGAATATTTCAGGGTGCCTTGGATAAATAGCACTATGAGGTTTCTGGACAATCTGAGAAATAATCAAAGAGAAAAGGTGGAGTCCATTCTATAACTGATCAGTGATAGGAGATACTTTGAAGGATGTAACTGATCTTAGCAGCTGAAAGGGTTTACAAGTATGTCCCATTCTCAGGTAGCTTTACCAACTAGGCGCCTAGAAACCAGATCAGGTCTCCCAAGGGAAGGGGCTCCCAGACAAGGTTACCGCACATAGGAAGAGGAAAAATTGCTCTCTACTTCGGGAAGGCTTGCTCCAAGAAGGAGACGGGTTGAGAAGACATTCTTCCCAGATTCATCCATCAGACACTTTGCGCCATGTCCCAAATGTGGAGGGAGACCCAGAATTAGCATGATTAGATTTCCTGGGAAGTTGAAAAGGTGCTGCGGAAGGTGCTGCCTTGCGTGCTCCACAGCTGTTGTGGTGAATAAGGAAGCTCCAAGGGGGAAGATCTGGTTTCAGAGCCTGTCTCACTACCAGTATTCAAAATTGCTTTTAATTTAAAATTAATCTAGACAATTCAGAAGCTAAAGCCATACATAAATTCACTTACTTCTACTTAACACTAAGATATATTCATTATTGGATTGGATTTTTTTTTTTACTCTATTGTAAAGGAGCTTGATTTTTATGTGAGACACTGTGCTAAGAACCTTCCTGAGTTATTGTCTATCTTCAAAGCCCTATTAAGTTTCTCTTATTTTCCTAAAATCACAGAGCTAGAAAATGATAGATTTGAAGCCCAGCAGTTGGCTCCCACATCATTCTTTCCTCTATGGCGATCTCTGTCTGCTATTTTCACAAGTAAAAAAAAATGGTATCACATTTACATAGGAGCAAAAGGGAAGAAGTCATAGAAAGAAAAGTTGAAGTCAAGTCAGGAAATAGTTAATTGATAAGATAGGTTCCAAGTTACCTAAAATGAATGGTTAGAATATCTTGACCTTGCTCTTTACATTATTATGTTACTGATATCACTGAAACAAGAGAAATCATACAAATATTTGGCATGGAAGAATTTTAGTTTCCAGGTATTGATATTAAAATCAACACCCACTATATTTCACTTTACTTTTAGGATTCTGTTAAGGTCTTCCAAGTAGAGAGAAATTAAGATGTAAACAGAATTAAAGTTTGAGTTAAAAACAAATTCTTTCATAATAACTTATTTCAGATAAATATTAACTTTCCCATGGGTCTACAGTTTATTTATAATTTGGCCTTTTTAAAAAAAGAAGAACACAAACAATAAATTTTCTTAAAAATTGCTTTTTATTAATTTTTATATTAATCAATGGCTTATTTGTATTACACAATTAAATATTATTGTTTTAATTGCATTATTATTTTATTGACTCACAGCAAAGTTTTGAGACTTTGAAATAAGATTTATAGTGAATTTTAACACTATTCATTATAGTCTCTTGTTATTTTTCTTCAGAGATAGAATTTAAAATTAAATCAAAGAAAAAAATAATGCCAATCATAAGTTTTGTTAACTTGAAAAATTGGCTACTTTTAAAATAACTAAGATTTGTAAATTTTCTTTTATAATTCATTATTTTAAACATTTTATCTTGTTTTTATTGTCTTTATTTTTAATATACAACTTCTAAATTTTTTTAAATTTTTTTATTTGATTATTTTCCAAGTACAGTTTTTTGTCTATAACTCCCATCCCATCCCACCCCCTGTGCTCCCCCCTCTCCCATTTCCACCCTTCTCAGTTGTTGTCCATATATCCTTTTTATATGTTCCTCGAAATCCCTCCCCTATTTTCCCTGAAATTCCCTCCCCTCTCCCCTCTGGTCACTGTCAGCCTGTTCTCTACTTCAGTGTCTTTGGTTATATTTTGCTTGCTTATTTGTTTTGTTGTTTAGTTTCCTGTTAAAGGTGAGATCATATGGTATTTGTCCTTCAACACCTGGTTTATTTCATTCAGCATAATGCTTTCCAGTTCCATCCATGATGTTGCAAAAGGTAGGAGCTCCTTCTTTCTTTCTGCAGCATAAAATTCCATTGGGTATATGTATCATAGTTTTTTGATCCATTCATTTACTGACGGGCACCTAGGTTGCTTCCAACTCTTGGCTATTGTAAATTGTGCTGCTATGAACATTGGGGTGCGTATGTTCTTTGGAATTGGTGTTTTAGGGTTCTTAGGATACAATCCTAGCAGTGGAATTGCTGAATCAAAAGGCAAGTCCAATTTTAGTTTTCTGAGAAAATTCCATATTGTTTTCCATAATGGTTGTACCAGTCTGCAATCCCACCAACAGTGGACCAGAGTCCCCTTTTCCCCACACCCTCTCCAACATTTGTTGTTTATTGCTTTGTTTATGATAGCCATTCTCACCTGTGTAAAGTGGTATCTCATTGTGGTTTTAATTTGCATCTCTCTGATAGCAAGCCACATTGAGCATCTCTTCATGTGTCTCTGGATCCTCTGTATTTCCTCCTTGCAGAAGTGTCTGTCTGTTCAAGTCCTTTCCCAAAGTTTTAATTGGGTTAGTTGTCTTCTTAGAGTGAAGTCCTAGAGTTCTTTGTATATTTTGGAGATTAAACCTTTGTCTGAGGTATCATTGGCAAATATGTTTTCTCATACAATTGGTTGTCTTTTAATTTTAATGCTGTTNGTATAATTTTGATTGATTTACAATGGAAATAGTAATTACCTGTTTTGCTTCAAAGTGACATTTTATTTTTTATAAGATTTTATTGCCCTGGCTGGTATAGCTCAGTGGATTGAGCACAGGCCTGCCAACCAGAGGATTGAGGTTCGATTCCCAGTCAGGGCACATGCCTGGGTTGCAGGCCAGTTCCCTGCAGGCCAGCTCCCAGCAGGCCAGCTCCCAGCAGGGGACGCACGAAAGGCAACCATACATTGATGTCTCTCTCCCTCTCTCCTTCCCCTCTAAAGATAAATAAATAAAAATATAATCTTTTTTTTATTTTAATTTTATTTATTTTCAGAGAGAGGGGAAGGGAGAGAAAAAGAGAAAGAGGGAAACATTGATGCGTGAAACATCAGTTGCCTCTTGCATGCCCCAATCAGGGGCCTGCCTGGCCCACAAAGCAGGCATGTGTTCATACCAGGAATCGAACCAGCACTCTTTAAGTTCAGAGGCTGGCACTCAATCCACTGAGCCACACCAGCCAGGGCCAAAGTGACTTTAAAAAAATCAGGTGCTGCCCTGGCTGGTGTAGCTCAGTGGATTGAGCGTGGGCCTGCAAACCACACGATCTCGGTTCGATTCCCAGTCAGGGCACATGCCTGGGTTGCAGGCCAGTTTCCGGTTCCTGGCAGGGGACGCATGAGAGGCAACCATACATTGATATTTCTCTCTCTCTCTCTCTCTCCCCTTCCCTTCCCCTCTAAGATAAATAAATAAAATTTTTAAAAGTCTTAAAAAAAAATCAGTTGCGTATAAGGATTTCTGGTACCGAGAAGTAACCATTCAGACTAAACCTTGTTATATGACGTGGCCATTAAGATGCAACTCTGTTATATGATGTGTATATTTATGGTTCAAGACAGAACAATCTAAGGGAAAAGTGGTTAGTGTACCTGACTAAAATAGTGAGGTGTTACATGTTTCAAAAATTCTTCCGGCATAGTGGTTGACAATCATTGATCCAGAACAAAGACCCTCAAACAGTATTTTAAGTTTGGAAACTTAGGTTGTATTTTCTGTCATCCAGAGAGAACTCTGGAAGCCCCCCTGAGATAGGTTAAAAAAAAGAAGCAACAGGTAAGGCGACAAAAGACTCTCAGGACTGCCTTTGCCGTGTCCCATAAGTTTTGGGTTGTTGTGAGTTCATTTTCATTTGTTTCCAGAAACTTTTTGATTTCTTCCCTAATTTTAATCTTGACCCATTTGTTGTTTCATAGCATACCATTCAGTCTCCATGATTTTGGGTGTTTGGGGTTTTTTCTTGTGGGGTTGGTTTCTAATTTTAGTCCCTTGTGATCAGAGAAAATGCTTGGTATGATTTCAGTTTTCTTGAATTTTTTGAGGCTCGTTTTGTGTCCTATATGTGGTCTATCTTTGAAAATGTTCCATGTGCATTTGAAAAGAATGTGTATGTAGCTTCTTTGGGATGAAGGGCTCTCTCTCTATATATATATGTCTGTCAAGTCCATTTCATCTAGGGTGTTTTTTAGTGCAGCTGTATATTTGTTGATATTTTGTTTGGAAGATCTGTCCATTTTTGACAGTGGGGTGTTAAAATCCCCTAGTATAATTGTGTTGCTATCAATATTTTTCTTGAAGTCTTCTAGGATTTTTCTTATATAGTTGGGTGCTCCAATGTTGGGTGCATATATATTTGTGATGTTAATGTCTTCTTGGTGGATTCTTCCCTTGAGTATTATGAAGTGACCTTCTGGGTCTCTCTTTATGGCCCTTTTTTTGAAGTCTATTTTGTCTGATATAAGAATTGCTACCCCGGCTTTTTTGTTTTGTGACCATTTGCTTGGAAAATTTGTTTCCACCCTTTCACTTTTATTCTGTGAGAGTCTTTTGTCCTGAGGTGGGTCTCCTGTAGGCACCACATGTGTGGGCCAAGCTTTCTTATCCATTGAGCTATTCTATGTGTTTTGATTGGAGCATTTAATCCATTTATGTTTAAGGTTATTATTGATAGGTACTTATTCATTGCCATTTTTACAACAGAGTTCCTCTCTGTCTCTCTCTTTTCCTTCCTTTCCTTAAAGCAGTCCTTTTAGTATTTCTTGTAGAGCTGGTTTGGTGGAGGCCTATTCTTTTAGACTTCTTTTTTCTTGGAAGCTCTTTATTTGGCCTTCTATCTTGATTGCAAGCCTTGCTGGGTACAATAGCCTTGGTTGTAGGCCTCTGTTTCTCATTACTTGAAATATTTCTTGCCATTCTCTTCTTGCTCAGAGTGTTTCCATTGAGAAGTCAGTAGCTAACCTTATTGGGGCTTGCTTGTATGTTACTTCCTTTTTCTCCCTTGCTGCCTTTAAGATTCTCTCTTTGTCTTGGAATTTTGCCATTTTAATGATGATGTGTCTTGAAGTGGGCCTCTTTGGGTTCCTCTTGAATGGGACTCTGTGATTCCTGGATTCATGTAACTTTTTCTCTCATCAAATTAGGAAAATTTTCCATCATTATTCTTTCAAATGGGTTTTTTATCCCTTGTTCTTCTTCTCCTTCTGGTATTCCTTTTATTCAGATAGTATTACGTTTCATATTATCTTGCATTTCTTTTAGTCCCTCTTCATTCTTTTTCAGCCTCTTTTCCCTTTCTTGCTCTTTCTGGGAGATTCTTTTGTTTGTGTCCTCCAACTTGCTGATCCAATCTTCTGCCTCATTGATCCTGCTTTTCATTCCTTCCACTGTGTTCTTCAGTTCTGAAATTGTATTCTTCATTTCCTCTTAGCCTTTACTGATAGTTTCTATTTCCTTTTTCATGTTGATATAGTTTGCGAAGAGCTCATTGTAGCACCCCTCCAGTTTTTGGTAGCTCCCTCTAGTTTCTGGTAGCTCATTGTGAGCTCTTTGAATTTCCTGATAACTTGAGCTTTGTGTAATTCCTGATAGCTGACCTGCCTCTCTTTCATCTGACATTATTTCTGAGACTTCTACCTTTTTTTCATTTGGGCATCTCTTCTGACTCCCTGGGTTTATGGTGTGAACTTCTGTGGTAGAATACCTGTGAAATTCATTGGTGCAGTCTCCATCAGGTATCTTGGTGTTCTCCGCTCATACCCACTCCTTTCTTTGTGTGTGTGTGATCAGCTGGAGGGGGAGACAAAATGGTTTATGACAGCAGGAGAGTACTTTACGATATTTACAGTCACAACTGGTAGAGAAGAGATAGAAGATCTTGAGGCTACATATATTGTTAACTGTAATCTTCAACCCAATTTGTTACTTTTATGAAAGGATAGACCAAAGATAAATCTCTTGTTGGGAAGGGAAGGCTTGTGAGTTGTATCTAGAAAGCAGTGAGGTTGTGGGTGGTCAGATTTTGAGGTAAGGTGAGAGTAAAGAATAGTAAATAGATGTAGCGTGTCAGCAAGGAGAGTTAATCATTGCAGTAATAGAATTCAGGAACCTGTAATGTGGGCTAAGACCCAAGAGATGTGTTGTGAAGTATTTACAGTGGTATAGAAAGCAAAAAACAAACAAACAAACACACAAAAAAAGGGCAAGAGAAGNTTGTGAGTTGTATCTAGAAAGCAGTGAGGTTGCGGGTGGTCAGATTTTGAGGTAAGGTGAGAGTAAAGAATAGTAAATAGATGTAGCGTGTCAGCAAGGAGAGTTAATCACTACAGTAATAGAATTCAGGAACCTGTAATGTGGGCTAAGACCCAAGAGATGTGTTGTGAAGTATTTACAGTGGTATAGAAAGCAACAAACAAAGAAACAAACAAACAAAAAAAAAGGGCAAGAGAAGTGAGGAAAAAGCAATAAGTTTGGAGTAAAAGGAAGAAGGACTAAAACAGGAAAAAAGAAAGGAAAGTAACAGAGTACTGAAAGATACAGCAACAATAAAATTAAAAATATATACGATTACTGAAAAAAAGTTTTAAAAAGAGTTAAAAAAAAATCCCAACTCCTTCCTTGTTGGTTTCAAACTGTCCAATCCGTTTTTTCTGGTTTCGACAGGACCCCTCTGTGGGCTGGGTTGTAGGCCCGGGCGAACTCCCTCAGGCACCAGCCAGGCTACCAGACTGGGGTGCAGGTGCCCGCCCACCCAACAGGCTGCCTGGGTCCCAGGGGATCTGGTACTGGTCCTTCCCAGTCCTGTGGCTGGGTGAGAAGCAAGGCAAGCTGCCTTCACAGGAGAACACCTCAGTCCACTTTCCAATAAAAACTTCTCCAGAAAGCCTGACTCTCAGCCCAGCCCAATCTCAAAAGCTCCTCTCAAATTTCCTGGGCTGGCAGGCTGGTGGGCTGGCGACCACAGAGATTGCAACTGAACATGGCCCCCTGTCCTTGCCACCCTCCCTGCACACCTAGGCAGACAAGTCTCTGCCACCCCGCCCCACCTAGATGGTGAGGGAGGGAGCCAGCTCTTCCAAGGACCCCGCAGCTGGCCCAATGCTCCACTGGCTCTGGGCTCCCTATGAGTCCCCTGTGGCACTGGCTGCAGACCGAAGCCTCTACACCCCTAACAAGGCGGCAGCAGCGGCTCCGAATTATTATGGGCTGGCCGAGGGCGGCTGGCCGAGGGCAGCCGGCCCTGCTGCTGCTGCTTTTGCCTTTACTCACAGGTGCCGGGGTCCTGATGAGTCCTCTGTGACAGACGTCCTGACACCGGCCGTAGACAGAAGCCTCTGGGCCCTGGAAGCTGTGGCAGTAGCAGCTCCAAGGTCTTTTCATGCTGGCCCATGGCTGCCATCCGCCGCAGCCACCACCGCCACGGCCCTTGACTTTACTTAGGGTTGCCAGGCTCCCGATGAGTTCTCCGTGGCAGACGCCCCTGTCGCTGGGCACAGACGGAAGGAAGCCCCTGGGCTCTGACTGCTGCAGCAGCCATGGCTCCAGGTCCCTTATGTGCCAGCCAATGACTGCCGCCGGCCTGGCTGCCTCCATCCTTACTCACGTCCCTGAGACCCCAAGGACCTGTAGCTGTCTTGTCCATCACTATCTCTGGTCTCTTATTTTCATAAATGCTGGGGAATTGTTGGTTGGGGAATTGTTTGTGCTGTTCCTCAGTAGATCTGCCAGGAATTTCTCCCAGGGGTGCAAGAACTGGAGTCACTCCATCCTACTCAGCCGCCATTTTCCTTTGCTCACAACTTCTAAATTTTCATCACAGATACAAACTTGCTTTCATTTCTTCTATCCGTAGAATTGGATGTCGTGGTTGGGATCAAATTTACCACATTGTTTCTCATTGTCTTTAAAATGCTATAAATAAATAAGAACCAGGAGCAAATAGACATGATGAAATAACAGCTAGGTATTACTGTGTTTTAATGTAGAAAATTTCACTTTCTATAACCTACTTTTTTAGGTCTTATTTTACCATGAGAAGGAAAAATGTGAACACTTGAAGCTTCCTCCATGAATGAACTCACAAACATTATAGAGGGCAAAACATTCTCTAAAGCTGATAAGTGTGTGTATTGTTGAGAAAAAAATAATACTTGTTGATTTTAGTGTATTTTGATCTCACCATGGTGATAGATGTGGACAACGAATTTACTGAAATGTGTTGGGACATTTTCAACATGCCATTCTTTTGATAGAGAACATACAGGGTGGGGCAAAAGTAAGTTTACAGTTGTGAGTACATGAAACACATAGTTTCTTCTTGTGCTACTATATATTAATTATCGTATTGTTTTTACACACAAAAAAACCTGTTAACCTACTTTGGGCCCATCCTGTATGTGAAGTATATCAGATAATTTACATATTAACAGGAGATAGAAATAAATTTCTTTTAAAAACCTCTCACACATCATTTATAAAGTAGCATTTTGTCACAAATCAGTTGTTTGTGACAAAATTCCCTATGCAAGGAATTTGGAGTTTGGATTTCCTCTATTTTCTGTCCCTCTCCTCTCCTGAACATTGCCACAGTTTTCTGCAGGTGGTTTATTTTAATCTTTTCAGATGCTACTGTTCTATGAAAATATAAGTTTTCATTCATTTAAATCAATTGACTTCTTGAATGGTTTAATTCCTGAATTATGAAGACTGGTCTTAAGCTGTTTTCAGAAGTCCTTCAAGTTTAGGGAGCAAAGGAGAAATTAAAATAGAACAAAAACATTTAGGAATAAAGAAAAAAAGCAGGTAGGGGTTGAATTAGTAGTCTTCCTCTGCTTCAGTCAGAAGCAAGCCGTCCACTGAACACCATTGCTTCTTTAATTTCACTGTGCTGCCGAAAAATGAATAGGGCATATTCATTGGTATAAGTATAGAACTAGAAAGAACTTAAAAAGCTTTCTCCTCTTGCTGTATCATCTATTTTTCAGTAAATCTTTTTTCCCCACCTTTCATTCCTAGCTCTCATACTGAAGATTTATCATGTATTCCTCATCTGAATTATGGTTGCCCATCTTTCTTCATCAGATTTAACCCATGCTTTTCCAGAGTATAATTTGCTCAAATTTTAAGAAAGAATTGTATGTTTTATTCTCTATAATATTTCAGCATTAAAGTTGAAGTTTCTTTTCACTGTCAACTCATTCATTTTTGGGTGAGCATTTTGTGATTTAAGCAGGATAAGAATGTCATTTCCACTGTGTCCCATTGTTTATAGTAAATGCCTTTCTTTGTTTCAGTATATAATCAATGAGATTTTCCTACCTTATTGGATGATTGCATATTTCATGTTTTCTAAGATGTCTTCTATCCAAAGAACATTATTAAGATCCTTATTTGTTGCCTGATTTTCAAGTTCATGTCTCAAATGAGCAGGTTAAATTGAACTCCAAAGGTGTTTCCAAGTATAATATTCTCTATTTGTAAAGTTTTAGCTTTTGTCTTTCTGCTTTAAATTTACTACAACTACTCTCATACTTGACTGCTGTTCCGCACTGCATTCTTCTTTCCTTTTCTGCCACTGGGTGCCAATGCTCTGTGCAGTCTTCTCCGTCTTTATATATGTGGGTGGGCTCATTTACTGTTATTGCTGCTAAGGTAACAGCTGCTGAATATACCCTTTGGTGTTTGAAGATAGAAGTGCTCTCCTAGGGTTTTTAACCACTGGAAAGTTTTGATATTTGCATACTTTTGTTTCTAATATTCTATTTCATGGAGCCCTTGAGTTGGGAGCCACAAAAATTTTGCACAATGCCTAAATAGAGTAGTTTACTAAACACATTGTGGGTTTTTATTTTTTAATAACAATAGTAATGATAACTTATGATAACAACAGTAAAATTTATTTGTTGTGCAATTACAAGTTGTCAGGACTTGTGCAAAGTGGTTTACATGCGTAATGTCATTTAATCCCTAAAAGATTTAACACTTAAAAGTACTTTCTACCACTATCCTTATTTTTACATTCCTGTCTGATACTTAAACTTTAGTCTCCAAATATACCCAATCTTATGTTGTTTTGGTGAGAAGGTCATTTTTATTTTTGATTCTAAAACTTCTAGTTTGGTTCTAAACAGGAAATTGTTGATTTGAACTTCACAGTTATGGTCACTCAGCTATAGATGTGACGTAATGTCAATTTAGGGTGAGTTTGAGTGTGACAACTTCAGAAGACAGTCTGTATTCTGGGAGAGATTGTAACCTAGCTCAGGTCCACCTGTCTGCTGCCAAGAAAGCCAAACGCATGAGACAGGTGCTGGTGAGAAAGAAAGTGTTTTTATTTGAGGTGCTGGCAACCGGAAAAGATGGCAGGCTCATGCCTCAAAAACCATCTTAGCGCCCTGGCTGATGTGGCTCAGTGGGTCGAGTGCCAGCCTGTGAACCAAAGGGTCACTGGTTTGATCCCCAGTCAGGGCACATGCTTGGATTGCAGGCCAGGTCCCTGGTGGGTGGCACATGAGGGGCAACCACTCATTGATGTTTCTCTCCCACTCTTTCTCCCTTCCTTGTCCTCTCTCTTAAAATAAGTAAATTAATACAATATCTTTGAAAAGACATCTTAGCATCTCCGTACAGACAGATGTTTTTATAATGAGGGAGAGGGAAAGCTGAACAAAGAGATCAAGGGGAAGGGGTTGAAAAGTTTTCTATACGGAGACCAGCACCGTCTGTTCTGAAACTGGTCAAGCGGTGGTCTGGTGTGACTATCCTGGGTTTCATCATTCTGGTTTTACATCATCCTGGTTGTGTGGTTGAAGTTCAACAAATTTACCAGAGCTGAAATGTCTGAGGAGCAGAGTCTGTAACTTTGGAAATTAGTTCCTAGGATTCTTATACAAGCTATGTACTCAGTCAGAGTCAGCACTTACAGAAACAATGTCAGAATAATGATGGTGAGAATTGTGATTCCCCACTGTTACTAGATTTTACTTACTGGGCTCAGCACTTACTATCCCTGTGACGTGGATAATTTAATAAAATTATCTGCTACATTTTCCCTCAATTGTAAACTGTAGGTGTTGTATAATAAAGAATTTATCCAGGCCTTTATTCTTGCCCTCTGAGAGAGGAGATTCTAAGACCTTAGAAAGCCCAAGTGGCTTTGTTATTTAAAAATTTCTTCTGCCCTGGCTGGTGTAGCTCAGTGGATTGAGTGCAAGCCTGTGAACCACATGATTGCAGTTTGATTCCCAGTCAGGGCACATGCCTGGGTTGCAGGCCAGTTCCCAGCAGGCGATTCACTAGAGGCAACCATACATTNCAAAGGGTCACTGGTTTGATCCCCAGTCAGGGCAGGGCACATGCTTGAATTGCAGGCCAGGTCCCTGGTGGGTGGCACATGAGGGGCAACCACTCATTGATGTTTCTCTCCCTCTCTCTCTCCCTTGCTTGTCCTCTCTCTTAAAATAAGTAAATTAATACAATATCTTTGAAAAGACATCTTAGCATCTCCATACAGACAGATGTTTTTATAATGAGGGAGAGGGAAAGCTGAACAAAGAGATCAAGGGGAGGGGGTTGAAAAGTTTTCTATACAGAGGCCAGCACAGTCTGTTCTGAAACTGGTCAAGCAGTGGTCTGGTGTGACTATCCTGGGTTTCATCATTCTGGTTTTACATCATCCTGGTTGTGTGGTTGAAGTTCAACAAATTTACCAGAGCTGAAATGTCTGAGGAGCAGAGTCTGTATCTTTGGAAATTAGTTCCTAGGATTCTTATACAAGCTATGTACTTAGTCAGAGTCAGCACTTACAGAAACAATGTCAGAATAATGATAGTGAGGATTGTGATTCCCCACTGTTACTAGATTTTACTTACTGGGCTCAGCACTTACTAGCACTGTGACTTGGATAATTTAATAAAATTCTCTGCTACATTTTCCCTCAGTTGTAAACTGTAGGTGTTGTATAATAAAGAATTTATCCAGGCCTTTATTCTTGCCCTCTGAGAGAGGAGATTCTAAGACCTTAGAATTCCCAAGTGGCTTTGTTATTTAAAAGTTTCTTCTGCCCTGGCTGGTGTAGCTCAGTGGATTGAGTGCAAGCCTGCAAACCACGTGATTGCAGTTTGATTCCCAGTCAGGGCACATGCCTGGGTTGCAGGCCAGTTCCCAGCAGGCGATTCACGAGAGGCAACCATACATTGATACTTCTCTCCTTCTCTCCTTTCCTTCCTCTCTAAAGATAAATAAATAAAATATTTTTAAAAGTTTCTTGTATCGTATATAAGTTTATGCTAACAAGGTGATTCAGGGTGGGGCCTGGTCACACAGAAAAATAATGATGTGATTTACAGACTAGGACACTGAGCAAGCCTCACCACCAGGAGGGGAGAAAGACTGGAAACTGAGTTCAAACATGTGGTCAATGATTGAGTTAATCATGCCTACATAATGGTACCCTAATAAAAACTCTGGACAACAATTGTGATGGGGCTTGTTGTTTGGTATAGACATCAATATGCTGGGATGTGCCCTAACTCCAGGGAGAGAAGTTCCACATTTAGGACCTTCTCAGAACTCACCTTGGTCATGATTTGTATGTTCTCTATAATAAAGCTGTAATAATAACAAGCATATGAGTTCTAGTGAATTCACAAAAACACTATATTATGTAGTGAATTATCTAACCTGAGGGTGGATTATGGAAGCCCCCAAATTTGTAGCTAGTTGGTCCACGTGTGGGTGGAATGGAGACTCCCAAATATGTGGCTGGCATCTGAAGTGAGGCAGCCTTACTGGAGATTATGCCCCTCACCTGTGGAGTCCATGCTAACTCGAGGTAGTCAGCCTTAGAATCGCACTGCAGTGTGCAATTTTACCACAGAGTGGTGGTGATGTTGATGGATGATGCCTGTCTCATTGGCTTGTTCTTGATGAATAACCAAGTTAATATTTACAAAAGTGCTTAGGGCAGTAACTGGCTCATTGTAATACTACATAAATCCTTGAGAAATGAGAAAAAGAAAACAAAGAATGTTCTTTATTTGTCCATGAACTGTCAGCAAATTATCTAAAGAATATCTATAGGCTTGACAGTAGAATTGGTGCCTTCAGCTAGGTGCTTTTAAACTGATTGTGATCATATGCAGCAAATCTTATTTTCCAGGAAGCTAGAAAGAAAACCCATTGTTGAGAAGACCAGCTTTGGCTGGGTGCATCTTTTGATTAGGTTGCTTATGGTCTGGGTTTCCAGTGCTTCTGAGTCAGCTGGAACTTGGGATGGAGAGAAGATGCTGCTTGGCATAGGACTAAGAAAAGTCTAGGAGGGGGCAGAACTGAGCAGGGCTGAGAGCCACAAGAAAAGGGAATGGAGGAGTCAGGGGGAAATCCCAAGGTGGCTTCTTCAGCCAAATGGTTATTGTTGAAGAGAAATACCCTGTGAGG
Organism: Sturnira hondurensis; assembly: GCF_014824575.4. Classification (NCBI taxonomy): domain Eukaryota; kingdom Metazoa; phylum Chordata; class Mammalia; order Chiroptera; family Phyllostomidae; genus Sturnira; species Sturnira hondurensis. The sequence goes on along the minus strand of NW_028090025.1, from coordinate 1,794,355 downwards.
ATTTTTGAATGGTGCAGTGTGAGTTATGCAATATGTCCTCAACCACAGTAAAATCTGAGACACACAATAGGCTTAAGTAGATTTTGTGGAAAGCCTTGAAGGTGCCACATTTTATGAAACAGTCTCAACTTATTGTATTTATTCAAAAACAAGGCAACTTGTGGCTACACAGTAATTTTTCTGTTGCTTTTGTTTCTCAATTGAAAGGAAAATGGTTTGCATATCAAAGCAGTTTTAATAACCATTTCCATTTATCTTCATTTAAACTTTATGACATAGATGGGTAGATATAATTATTCACATTTTATTCACAGAGAAACAGAAGCCCAGAAGTCTGACAGACTTATAGCTTAGTGGCAACTCCAATTAGGATCCAAATTTTTGGATTCTTTATTCATATTCTCCAGCCTAAGACAGAAACAAGCATGGAAGATGGTCTGAGCATCTCCAAAACCTCATGGTACACACAATCTGGCCATGCAAGTCTAAAAATTTTACTCATAGGAGGAAGGTAGCTTTTGAGCTATGTCTTGCCACTGCACATGGGGACATTCATTGTGCAAATGCCTCCTTGTAATTTAGACCAGGATGCTCAGATGAGCACTGGAGAGTGCGCTTTACTCTAAGACCCTTAGGTACAATTGCACTACAGATGTTAATTTTCTCACTTCTGCTGGGTGAACACCAGGTCTCTGGTTGCACCTGTAAGGTTCTGACCCTGAGTGACCTAAGCGTTTTCAAAATTAGTTTCAGTAATCATTGTGCAGTAAACAGCATCACCTGAGATAAGTTCAATCAGACACTCAGTTCTAGATTCTTTACAGTCTTTGTTTCACTTGGAAGGCCTTGCACTGTTGTCATAGATGTCAGGGGCGGCTGTGACTGGCAGGGAGCAGTCGTCCAGAGGGATTCATGATGAACAAAGCACTTCCACTAGAACCCTAGTGTTTGTATGTTGAACTCTATTACTACTGTTTAGTAAAGGTTTCCAGTGATCAGAAACATTCCTCATTCCTCCTAGTTTCCTGCATGAAAGAAATAATATGTAAGTTCATGTCAAAACATTGGCACTCATTGAAATAGGAAACTGTCTTTTTTAGAGGCTTTCCCTTTTGAGCAGGTATCTGGAGTAAAATCTCCTTATGCAAGATTCATATAAAGAAAGCAATTTAGGTTACACCTCAAACTTTGGTGACTGGTTCTAAACATCGTACTTGATGAATGAGATATTTCATATAAATATCATATGTTAAATACCTATTTAGCAAAATGAATACATCCTGGAGAGTCACTTCTAGCAAAGGCAGCAGTTGCCATGTTCAGAAATTTCCTTCATGTATGCGTAGAGTGGCTGGATTCAACTTATTTTAATTGAGAGATTTAAATTTTTTGTCAGGATTTCATTTATTTATTTTAGATAGAGAAGAAAGGGAAGGAGAAATAGAGAGAGAGAAATTTCAATGTGTGGCTGCCTCTCATGTGCCCCTTACTGGGGACCCGGCCCACAACCCAGGCATATGCCCTGATTGGGAATCGAACTGGTGACCCTGTGGTTCCCAGCCCATGCTCAATCCACTGAGTTACACCAGCCAGGGCTAAAATTTTTTTTCTTTGCAGGTAAATATTGAGGACTACAAGATGAATACTTGATGTTGTAAAAACAATATAATTTTTAATACAACCACATGCCACACATTGAAATTTTTATTTGTGTTTTAGACACAAATAATATTTTAGTAAAAATTTTTTACTAAATATGTTGCCATTTAATCCATAGTATTATTTAAAATAATTATTCTTACATAAATAAGAGAGTATTTGTAACCAGATATTTGCAATTATTATTAGTGATAGATCCTAGAGCATATAACCTATGATATTATTGAGTATATAAATAATTTTCTAAAAATGGAGGTGAAAAGATATGAAGAGAGATTATGTATTAGTGACATAGGTCTTGATATACACTTAGATATTACATAGTGTAATTTCTGCATTTGACAAAGATGAAGCTGTGGCCTAGAAATTGTAATGGCTTTATAACAGGGATCTCCAACCTCCCTAGCCATGGACCAGTACCAATCCGTGGCCTGTTAGGAACTGGGCTACACAGCAGGAGATGAACAGCAGGTGAATGAGCTGAGCTTCATCTGTATTTACAACCTCTTCCCAATGCTTGCATTACTGCCTGAGCTCTACCTCCTGTCCAATCAGCAGTAGCATTAGATTCTCATAGGAGGGCAAACCCTACTGTGAACTGCACATGTGAAGGATCTAGGCTGCATGCTCCTTCTGAGAATCTAATGCCTGATGATCTGAGGTGGAGCTGAGGCGGTGATGCTAACACTGGGGTGGCTGCAAATACAGATCATAATTGGTAGAGAGGTTTGACTGCACAAAGACCATAATAAATCAATTGCTTGCAGACTCATATCAAAACCCTGTCGGTGAGTGGCAGGTAACAAGCTACATCTGGTGGCAGGCTTCATAGTAGTAAGTGAGTTGATGTACTTCAATTACACAGTTGTATCTGGTGGCACGCTTTAAGTCAGAATCTGACATTTTAGTCTGCATGTGGCCTGCTAATTATTTTATTTACTACTTCCATCTGCATCTTCTCTCACACCCCTCCTGCCACACTTGTCTCAGTCACAGTTTTGGTAAGCCCACATGCTAACCCTGGCCAAGATGAGTAATAAACAAACATCACTTGGAGAGCTTCTTTGAAAAGGGGGAAAGATCCAATGATAAGACAGCAGAAGACTCTAACACTGCCAACAAAAAGAAAGCTGAATTTAAAAGAAAATACCAAGAGTCCTACTTAAATATGCGTTCATTGCAACAGGTGGTTCACATTCTCCAAGCCCACTTTGTATAATATGTGGTGACTGCCTAATCCATGAAGCCATGCAACTTTCAAAACTGCTTCACCACATGGAGATCAAGCACCCTGCATTAAAAGACAAGCCTTTGGAGTTTTTCAAAAGAAAAAAAATGTGAACATGAAGAACAGAAGCAATTATAGAAGGCCACTATGTCATCAAATGGGTCTGCACTGAGACCATCATGTTTAGTGGCTAACCACTTTAGGAGACCCTAGGAGACCCTTTACAATTGGTGAAGAGTTGATCCTACCTGCTGCTAAGGACATTTGCCGTAAACTTTGAGGAGAGGTTGCAGTTCAAAAGGTGGCACATGGTCCTCTTTCAGCTGGCACCATAACTAGATGAAATAGCAGAGGATGTTGAGACACAATTGTTAGGTTTAATGAGTCACCGTGATATGCAATCCAGGTTGACAGGTCTACTGATGTTGACAACAAGGCAACGATGCTTGTTTTTGTGTGATGTATTTTTCAAGAGGTTGTGCATGAGGATATGTTATGTGTACTTTTGTTGCCAATCAACACCACAGCTGCAGAACTAGTTGTCTTTGGGTGATTACCTATCAGGAAAGCTGAATTGGTCATTTTGTGTTGTTATATGAACAGATGGGTTGGCTGCCATGACTGGATGGCTTTCTGGTTTCACTACTTGGGTCAAAGAGGTCACTTCTGAATGTCAGTCTCTGCTCAGTGTCATCCATAGAGAAATGTTGGCTAGCTGAACAATGTCACCTGAATGTAACAGTGTTTTGCAGAATGTGATTAAATTATCAACCACATTAAAGTACACGCCCTTAATGCACTTCTCTTAACACAGCTCTGTAAGGAGATGGACATAGAGCACACACTTCTCATAAATAGAAGTGAGATGCCTTCCCAAAAATAGACTGCTGGCCATAATTTTTGAGTTACAAGAGCTGCTCCAGAAATTTCTTCTAGAAAAACAGTCACCAGTGGCAGCACATTTCAGTGACACAGAATGGGTTACAAACCTTGCTTACTTGTATGACATAATCAGCCTGCTCAATGAACTCAATCTATCACTTCAGGGGAGAACAACAGCTACCTTCAAATTGGCAGATAAAGTGGCTGCATCCAAGACCAAACTGGAATTATGGGGGTGACAAATGGACACTGGGGTTTTTGACATGTTTCAAAGATCAGCAGAGATTTTGAAAGTGACTGAACCATGGCCTTCTCTCTCCCAGCTGGTGCATAATCACCTATCTCAGCTTTTAAAATAGTTTGAGCATTACTTCCCAACCACAAAAGACCCCCAAACCAGGAAGGAATGGATCCATGACCCACTTGTGAACAAGGCAGGTGAATCCACTTTGTGCTAGAAGAAGATCAACTGCTTGAGATCGCAAATGGCAATGGCCTTAGAAGTATGTGTGAAATGACTTCAAAGCTCCACACATTCTGGATTAAAGTCAAGGTGAAATACCTTGAGATTAACACAAAAGCACTGAAAAGCCTGCTTCCATTTCCAACACTCTATCTTTGTGAAGCAGGGTTTTCTACAGTGGCAGTAACCAAAACGAGATTACAGGGTGGATGGACATAAGCAACACACTTTGGGTGTCACAGTCTTCCATCACCCCCAGATGGGACCATCTAGCTGCAGGAAAACAAGCTCAGGGCTCCCACTGCTTCTGCATTATGGGGAGTTGTACAATCATTTCATTATATATTATAATGTAATACTGATAGAAATAAAGGGCACAATAAACATAATGTGCTTGAATCATCCTGAAAACATCCTCCCTGCCCCAGTCTGTGGAAAAATTGTCTTCCAGGAAAGTAGCCCCTGGTGCCAAAAAGGTTGGGGACCACTGCCTTAGAAGGTTAGGCCAATGTGATGTAAAAACTGACTTAGAATGAGGTCACTCCACACCAAGACCAATCTTCTTTCCAACTGGAGCTCTCAAGGAGCCTGCTATTTTAGTAAACTCACTGTTTTTTCACTTCATAAATCTTTTATGTTGTGATTTTATGTATTTCATCAACCATCTTTCTAGTTTATACCTGACCAATCAAANGCCCCAGTTTGTGGAAAAATTGTCTTCCAGGAAAGTAGCCCCTGGTGCCAAAAAGGTTGGGGACCACCGCCTTAGAAGGTTAGGCCAATGTGATATAAAAACTGACTTAGAATGAGGTCACTCCACGCCAAGACCAATCTTCTTTCCAACTGGAGCTCTCAAGGAGCCTGCTATTTTAGTAAACTCACTGTTTTTTCACTTCATAAATCTTTTATGTTGTGATTTTATGTATTTCATCAACCATCTTTCTAGTTTATAGCTGACCAATCAAACCATTAATTTATTAGTAGCTTTATACTCAGAAGTATCTGCAAAATGTCTTTAGTTTTTTTTCTCCAGAAAAAGAAGGTTATTGATGTTAGTGGAGATAAGTAAGGGAATGCTTTGGTACATGTGAGGATGGATTTTCAGATTTAGGCAGTGTGGCAGGGGGGTTAAGGACACAAGCTCTGGAACTCAAGTGTCAGCTCCCCTCCCGTTTGCATGTGTCCAGATCAAGTTCTTCTTCCCTGTGGCCCTCAGTTTACTCATCTATTGTAGAGTAAGTATAAAAATAGTGCCTACCTTATAATGCTGTTGTCAAATAAAGTGTTGATATGCTGAGAGTACTTAGAACAGAGACTGTCACACATTAAATGCCATACAATTATTTAATGTTTTGTAAGTGGCTCAGTAAATTATAGAAAATATAGGGAAACTATAACTGTTTTCAAATATTTGAAGGGCTCATATCAAAGAAGCACAGGGGACACTCTTGGGAACTTTAAGAATGATGAATACACATTTGAGCAGACAGGCATTGTTCTAAGTTTCTTGTGGAAGAAAAAAGGCTTCTTTGGGAATTATGGATATCTTATTACTAGATTCAAGCAGATCTAGACATAAAATTTTACAAGTTTTTTAACATTCTTTTTTATGGTAAATACTTAAAATGAATAAGCACATTATTGAGAGGGATATGTGCCCTGAGTACCCTCCACATTCCTGCTCAGTTCATCAGACTGTGAGGCCTATGTAGTTAGCCACACAGGTGACTAAGTAGTTCACAGAGACCAAAACACCCATTCCCAAAGGAGGGCACTAGGTTGTCTGCTCCTTGGTACAATGTGTGCTTCTTACTCAGAAAGTACTTGGCTCTTGGCCAGGTTTTTCTCCTATAACAAAACGTGCTGCATGTGTAGGTGTCCATTTAGTTCCACCCGTGGTGCTCACTCCTACCCTCCAATGGAAGGGGCATGGAGAACTTGTGCTCTGGACACTGAGCTCAAACATAAAGCTCTGGACACTGTGTTTGCAGGGAGTAATAAAGTTCTCTCTCTGATCCAGGAATCTTTTGTCTTCTGTACACATCCATGAGAGAGTAACAAGCTAACCTCTTAGAGCTTGTATGTAGAGTAAAATACCAGACACTCTGCAGTTCTGCACACATACAGGCAACCGCTAACTTTATTGCTTCCTATTGCCATAGTCATTGTGCTAAGCCCTTTACATGTGTTATATTTAGTGATCCCTCAATATAAGCCTTTTTTTACAAATTGGTTTACAAACTGGTTTCATAATGGTTTTATCACTGGCCCAAGGTGGCAGAGCCAGACATCAAGCTGTGTAGTACTCAAAAATGTGTCCATGTGGCAGCTGTATCATATCATGCTGCCATTTGGAAATATATATTCCCCCTACCTACTTGAAAAATCTTCATTGACTAAAATGCTTTGAAACATTATTAACCAGAGCTTAGAGGAAATAAAACTGACCTCACATTTCTGTAAGTGAGTTCTTTTGCTATCTCTGGTTTTCCTTTAGGCCTGGCCCTCACGTAGCCATTTACTAGTCTGTCTTCCTTTCCTAGACTAGAGTTGGAAGACAGGGCATAGAGATGGGCTGCAAAACAATGAGACATATGGTTACTGAAAGAAGCCCTTCAAATCACTTTCTTCCTCCCCTATCAAGGTTAAAATACAAAATTGTTCATAATTCTATATACTAAAAATCAGCAACTGGAAGTTAAAATTTAAAAAATTCACAATAGCATAAAAACATGAAATATATAAGAATAAATAAAACAAGTTATTTGCAAGATTTTAATGCCCCAAACTATAAAATGCTGATGATAGAAATTAATGAATATCAAAATAAATGGAGAAATACATTGTGCTCATGGGTGACAGAATTTAACATCGTTAATATGTGAATTCTCCCCAGTTGGTTTATCAATTGAATGCAATGTAAATGAAAATTACAATAGGTGTGATTATGAAAAGTGACAAAGAGATTCTAAAATTTATGTAAAAATGCTAATAACCACAAATATCTAAAACAATTTTTAAAAATGAAGTTGGATGAGGCACATTACCTGATTAAAACATTACTATGATGGTTCATTAGACAGTGTAATATTGACATGAGAATAGACTATAATGTCAATGGAATGCAATGGAGTGTCCTAAAATACACCTGCACATATATGGTCAATTGATGTTTAACATGGCTGTCTAGGTAGCTGGTTGGGAAACAGTGTTCTTTTCAGAAATGGTGCTAGAACATTTGGACAACTGTATGAAAAAATAATGAACCGGGAGAGGGGGAAGATGGCGACAGAGTAGCACGGAGGGAACCCAGCTCCCGTGCATCTGGTAGAAAATCCAGGTGGATCTACCGCAGAACAGCATAATCAACCAACAATTCCCCAACATTTATGAAAATAAGAGATCAGAGAGTGTGACAGAGAAACCAGACAGCTGCAGGTCTGCGAGGACTCCAGAAGGCCAGTGAGGACAAAATCGGCTACGCCCACTGCCTCCTTGCCTTCAGCTGCACCCTCTGCACGACCAAGGCGGGTGACCTCCAGCGGTGCGTGAGTGCGTGAGTACCGACGAGAAGTGGTGGGCAATCTGGGCTGGCACGATCAGTGGGAAACNAGAACAGCATAATCAACCAACAATTCCCCAACATTTATGAAAATAAGAGATCAGAGAGTGTGACAGAGAAACCAGACAGCTGCAGGTCTGCGAGGACTCCAGAAGGCCAGTGAGGACAAAATCGGCTACGCCCACTGCCTCCGTGCCTTCAGCTGCACCCTCTGCACGACCAAGGCGGGTGACCTCCAGCGGTGCGTGAGTGCCTGAGTACTGACGAGAAGTGGTGGGCAATCTGGGCTGGCACGATCAGTGGGAAACAGAGGCCCCGTCTGAATCCAGGGCAGGGGCGCCTGTGGCGGAGTGAACTCCAGAGGCCCGGCACCCGGTGGGCCGGCAACAGACTCCGTGGGAGCCGTGGGCCTGCTACAGGGTCCATGGGAGAGAACTGACTCCCCCACTCCCCGTCTAGGCAGGCTGGGTAATACCAGGCAGAGACCTGTGGGCTTAAGTTAGCGTAAAGGGTGGCAAGGGTGGAGGGCCCTATTCAACTGCGGACTCTGTGGTCGCCAGCCCGCCAGCCGACCAGCCCGCCAGCCTGGGGGATTTAAGAAGGACACTGTCATTGCTAATCTTTTGGGATTGGGCTGGGCTGAGAGGGAGGCTTTGTGGAGAAGTCTCTATTGGAAAGTGAACTGAGGTGCTCTGTGACAGCACCTTGCCTCACGGCCCAACCACCCAGCAGCCATCCAGGGGAGGGTTGGGAACACTTGGGTCCCACCACGGGAGTGAGAAGGACAGTGCCAGATACCGAGGGACACAGGCAGCCTCCCAGGAGTGTGGGCATGCACATTCCAATCTGGTAGCCTGGTTCGAGCAGGCCTACATATCTGCCCTAGGAGAAGCCTGGCCACCTGCAACCAGAAAAACCAGTTTGGACAGTTTGAAACCGACAAAGGAAGGGTGTTTTTTTTTTTAATGTGTGTGTGTGTGTGTGTGTGTGTGTGTGTGTGTGTGTTTCCCCTTCCCTTTTTTCCCTCTCTCAACTTCTTTTTTAAGTAATCTTATATCTTTTAAACTGTATTATTGCTCTGTCTTTCAATACTCTGTCCCTCATTTCTTTTTCTTTTTGTCCGGTTTTAGTCCTTCCTTTCTTCCCAAATTTTCTACTTATTCCTGCTTTCTCCTGACTTTTGTGTGTATGTGTGTGTGTGTTGGATTGTTTGTTTGTGTGTTGCTTAGTTTTCTTTTAGGTGTATTATTATTTTTTGCATTATTCTTACTTCTTTTTTTAATTTTAAGAATATCTTTGTATTCCTCCTCTTTCTGTACAGGTTTCTTAGCCCTGGCTGGTTATATTGTACTACCTGACAGGTTCCCACTGCTCTTTCCTCCACAGTGTATTGCAAATTTTCTATACTTCACTTGCTTTCCTTTGGCATACTACCCAAGCTCTATAACCCCCATTTAGACAGATCACATAGAGTCTATCACGTGAGTGTTTCTCTAATATTATTGTAAATAAGAGCTGTTCTATACAATGGTAATACTTCAAAACACATCTCTTGGACCTTAGACCACCTTACAGGTTCCTGAATTCTATTACTCTATTTACTCACACGCTACACCTAGTTACTAACCTGTACTCTCACCTTACCTCAAAATCTGACCAGCCGCAACCACACTGCTTTCTAGATACAACTCACAAGCCTCTCCTTCCCAACAAGAGACTTAACTTATGTCCATCCTTTCTTAAAAGTGGCAAGCTGGGTCAAAGAGAACGGTTAACTCTATACATAGCCTAAAGATTGTCTATTTCTTCTCTACCGACTGTGTCTGTAAATAACATAAAATAATCTTCTGCTATCATAAATCATTTTGCCTCCTCCTCCAACTGATTACACATGCACAATAAAGAAAGGAGTAGGTGGAAGCGGAGAACACCATGATACCTGCAGGAGACTGCACCACTGAATTTTACAGATATCCTGCCACAGAAGTTCACACCATAAACTCAGGGAACCAGAAAAGATCAATTTAAGAAGCTGAGGCCAACAAGAAGAGCATCACAAACAATGGGAAGACAAAGAAACAATCCCCAAATGAAAGAAAAGGAGGAAGCCTCAGAAAGAACGTTAGATGAAATAGAGGCAAGTCAACTATCAGATATTGAATTCAAAGCACTGGTTATCAGGAAATTCAAAGAGCTTACAACAAGCTACCAAAAAATATAGGGGAGCTACAGTGAACTCTCTGCAAACTATACCAACATGAAAAAGGAAATAGAAACCATCAGTAAAGGCAAAAAGGAAATGAAGAATACAATTTCTCAAATGAAGAACACAGTAGAAGGTATGAAGGGTAGGATCGATGAGGCGGAAGATTGCATAAGTGAGATTGCAGACACGGTAGAAAAAATCTCCCAGACAGACCAAGTAATGGAAAAGAGACTCAGAAAAAAATGGGGAGAATTTAAGAGAAATGCAAGACAATATGAAACATAATAATATCCGAATAATAGGAATACCAGAAGTAGAGGAAGAAGAACAAGGGATAGAAAACCTACTTGAAAGAGTAATAGCAGAATATTTTCATAAGTTGAGGAGAGACAAAGTCAAATGAATCCAGGAATTGCCGAGAGTCCCAATCAGGTGGAACCCAAAGAGGCCTACTGCAAGACACATCATCATTAAAATGGCAAACCTCCAAGACAAAGAGAAAATCCTAAAGGCAGCAAGGAAGAAAAAGGAAGTAACATACAAAGCAGTCCCAATAAAATTGGCTATTGACTTCTCAATGGAAACATTCCAAGCAAGAAGAGAATGGCAAGAAATATTCCAAGTAATGAGAAACAGGGGCCTACAACCAAGGCTACTGTACCCAGCAAGGCTCTCAATGAAGATAGAAGACCAAATAAAGAGCCTCCAAGACAAAAGAAGTCTAAAAGAATATGCCTCCACCAAACCAGCTCTACAAGAATTACTAAAAGGACTACTTTAAGGAAAGGAAGGAAAAGAGAGACGGAGAGGAACACGGGTACATAAATGGCAATGAATAAGTACCTTTCAAAAATAATCTTAAATGCAAATGGTTTAAATACACCAATTAAAAGGCTTAGAATAGCTGAATGGATAAGAAAGCATGGCCCACACATATGCTGCCTGCAGGAGACCCACCTCAGGTCAAAAGACCACCACAGACTGAAAGTGAAAGGATGGAAACAAATTTTCCAAGCAAATGGACAAGGAAAAAAAAACCGGGGTAGCAATTCTCATATCAGAAAAAATAGACTTCAAAAACAGGGCCATAAAGAGAGACCCAAAAGGTCACTTCATATTACTCAAGGGAAGAATCCACCAAAAAGACATTAACATTGTAAATGCATATGCACCCAACACAGGAGCACCCAAATATATAAAGAAAATCCTAGAGGACCTCAAGAAAGATATTCAGACACAAAATTATAGTAGGGGATTTTAACACCCCACTATCAAAAATGGACAGATCTTCCAAACAAAATAACAACACGGATATTGCAGCATTAAACAACACTCTAGATGAAATGGACCTAATTGATATATATAGAGCCCTTCATCCCAAAGAAGCTAAATACACATTCTTTTCAAATGCACATGGAACATTTTCAAAGATAGACCACATGATAGGACACAAAATGAGTCTCAACAAATTTAGGAAAATAGAAATCATACCAAGCATTTTCTCTGATCACAAGGGACTGAAATTGGAAACCAATGCCATAGGAAAAAACCCCAAACACCCAAAAGCATGGAGACTGAATGGTATGTTATTAAACAAAGAATGGGTCAAGATTGAAATTATGGAAGAAATCAAAAAATTTCTCGAAAATAATGAAAATGAACTGACAACAACCCAAAACTTATGGGACACAGTAAAGGCAGTCCTGAGAGGGAAGTTCATAGCAATACATGCATACCTAAAGAAAATAGAAACATTTCAAACAAACAACCTAACCCGACGCCTGCAAGAACTCGAAGAACAACAACAAAGACAACCCAGAGCAAGTACAAGGAAGGAAAGAACCAAGATCAGAGCAGAATTAAATGACATAGAGACTAAAAGCACAATTCTAAGGATTAATGAATCGAGGAGTTGGTTTTTTTAAAAGATAAACAAAATAGACAAACCTTTAAGTAGGCTCATCAAGAAAAGAAGAGAGAGGACCCAAATAAACACAATCAGAAATGAAAGAAGAGAGATTACAACTGATACCACAGAAATAGAAGGGATTGTGAGAAATTACTATGAAGAACTGTATGCCAAGAAATTTGAAAACCTGGGTGAAATCGACAAATTTCTAGAACAATATAATCTTCCAAAACTCAATGAAGAAGAAGTAGAAACCCTGAACAGACCAATAACAAGAGATGAAATTGATGCAGTAATAAAAAAACTCCATCACACAAAAGCCCCAGGCCAGATGGGTTCACAGGAGAATTCTACAAAGCATTTAAGGAACAGCTAACCCCTATTCTTCACAGACTATTCCAAAAAATCCAAAATGATGGGAAACTCCCAAACTCTTTTTATGAAGCCAGCATCATCCTAATTGCAAAGCCAGATAGAGACACAACAAAGAAAGAAAACTTCAGGCCAATATCGCTGATGAACATAGATGCTAAAATCCTCAACAAAATATTGTCAAATTGCATCCAACCATACATCAAAAAGATCATACACCACGACCAAGTGGGATTCATCCCAGGGATGCAAGGATGGTTCAGTATCTGCAAATCAGTAAATGTAATACACCACATAAACAAAAGCAAAGACAAAAACCACATGGTCATATCAATAGATGCAGAAAAAGCTTTTGATAAGGTACAACACCCATTTATGATAAAGGTACTCAGAAAAGTGGGAATAGAGGGAGCATTCCTCAACATAATAAAGGCCATATATGAAAGATCTACAGCCAACATCATACTCAATGGGCAAAAACTAAAAGCTTTTCCACTAAGATCAGGAACAAGACAAGGTTGTCCACTTTCACCACTTCTATTCAATATAGTATTGGAAGTTCTAGCCACAGCGATTAGACAAGGAAATAAAAGGCATCCAAATTGGAAAGGAGGAAACAAAACTGGCATTGTTTGCAGATGACATGATAGTGTACATGGAAAATCCTATAGCCTCTACCATGAAACTACTCGAACTAATAAATGAATTTGGCAAAACAGCGGGATACAAAGTCAATATGCAGAAATCAGACATTTTCGTATACCAACAATGAAACAGCAGAAGCAGAAATCAAGAAAAAAATCCCATTCGATATAGCAAAAACAAAAATAAAATATCTGGAAATAAACCTAACCAAGGAGGTAAAAGACCTGTATACAGAAAACTACACAACACTGAAGAAAGAAATCAAGGAAGACACAAACAAATGGAAACATATACCGTGTTCATGGATTGGAAGAATTAACATCATCAAAATGCCCATACTACCCAAAGCAATTTACAGATTTGATGCAATAACTATTAAAGTGCCAATGGCATATTCCACAGACATAGAACAAACACTTCAAAAATTTATATGGAACCATAAAAGACCCCGAATAGCAGCTGCAATGTTGAGAAAGAAGAACAAAGTAGGAGGGATCACAATACCTGATATCAAACTGTATTACAAGGCCACTGTAATCAAAACAGCCTGGTACTGGCATAAAAACAGGCACATGGACCAATGGAATAGAACAGGGAGCCCAGAAATAAACCCAAATCTCTATAGTCAATTAATATTCGACAAAGGGGGCAATAACATAAAATGGAGTAAAGATAGCCTTTTCAACAAATGGTGTTGGGAGAACTGGACAGCCACATGCAAAAAAATGAAACTTGAGCACCAACTTACACCATACACCAAAATAAATTCAAGGTGGATAAAAGACTTAAATATAAGCCGTGAAACCATTAAAGCCCTAGAGGAGAGCATGGGCAGGAAAATCTCAGATATTTCACGCAGCAAGATTTTTACTGATACGTCCCCTCGAGCAAGGGACATAAAGGAAAGAATAAACAAATGGGATCTCATCAAACTTAAAAGCTTCTGCCTGGCTAAGGAAAACAATATCAAGATAAAAAGAAAAGCAACTGTTTGGGAAAACATATTTGCCAATGATACCTCAAATAAAGGTTTAAACTCTAAAATATACAAAGAACTCACTCGACTCTACTCAAAGAAGATGAGCAACCCAATTAAAAAATGGACAGAGGACTTGAACAGACACTTCACCAAGGATGACATATAGAGGTTCCAGAGACACATTAAAGATGCTCAATATCACTAGCTATCAGAGAGATGCAAACTAAAACCACAATGAGATACCACTTAACACCAGTCAGAATGGCTATGATAAACAAAGAAACAAACAACAAGTGTTGGAGAAGTTGTGGGGAAAAGGGGACTCTAGTTCACTGTTGGTGGGATTGCAGACTGGTACAACCACTATGGAAAACAGTATGGAATTTTCTAAGAAAACTAAAAATGGATGTGCCTTTTGACCTAGCAATTCCACTGTTAGGAGTATATCCTAAGAACCCTGAAACACCAATCCAAAAGAACCTATGCACCCCGATGTTCATAGCAGCACAATTTACAATAGCCAAGAGTTGGAAGCAACCTAGATGCCCATCGGTCAACGGCTGGATCAAAAAACTATGGTACGTTAACACAATGAAATTCTATGCTGCAGAAAGGAAGAAGGAGCTCCTACCCTTTGCAACATCATGGATGGAACTGGAAAGCATTATTCTGAGTGAAGTAAGCCAGGTGGTAAAAGACAAATACCATATGATCTCACCTTTAACAGGAATCTAAACAGCAAAACAAACAAGCAAGCAAAATGTAACCAAAGACACTGAAATACAGAACATGCTGACAGGGTCCACAGCGGAGAGGAGGAGAATCACAGGGGAAAAAGAGAAGGACTCACATGAACAAGTATAAAGGACCCATGGACAATAACTAAGGTGGGGGGCGGAAATGGGAGGGAGGTAAGGAGCACTGGCGGGACAGGGCTTGGAATAGAAGACAGAAAACTGTACTTGAACAAGAATTAAACTAAAAAAATGAACCATGACTTGTATATAGCGCCATGTACAAGAATCCACTCACACTGGATAATAGACCTAAATATAAAGCACAAAACTCTAAAATTTCTGGAAGAAAACCTAGGGAAAAACCATGTTAATATTGGGTTCAGAACTGAATTGTTAGATAAGACATAAGAAGCTCAAACCATAAGAGAAAAAAAATGTTCTTTGAAACACACTGTTAAAACAAAAAAGACAAGACACAACCTCGGAGAAAATATTTGCCATGTGTGTATATAATAAAAGACTTAAATCTGAATATATAAACTTGATAATCTGACAACAAAGACCCAGTGAAAAATAGCCAAAAGATTTGAACTTATACATTACCAAAGCAGTCATACTTATGTCAAATAAACACATTGAAATGAGAATAAAACCCTAGTGAGAAACCACACACTCACTTTAATCACTTTACTATTTTTTCC
Organism: Sturnira hondurensis; assembly: GCF_014824575.4. Lineage (NCBI taxonomy): Eukaryota > Metazoa > Chordata > Mammalia > Chiroptera > Phyllostomidae > Sturnira > Sturnira hondurensis. Next base: position 1,779,012 of record NW_028090025.1, on the reverse strand, counting down.
AATATTTTATTTATTTATTTATTTATTTATTTTTATTTAATTCTTGTTCAAGTACAGTTTTCTGTCTTATTTTTTAAAATAGATTTAAAAACTATTGGCAGGAATGTAAAGCAATTTCCTCCAGCGCTTTGCTGGGGGAAGTGCCAAATTGCACAACCACTTTGGAAACAGTTTGGAAACACTTTCTCCTAGATGTTTAGCCAAGATGAATGAAAGCATATGTCTGCACAAACACCTGTATATGAATGTGTATACATGCTGTATTCACAATTGACAAAAAATGGGCACAACCTAAACCTTTGGTGAATGGATAGCCAAAGTGTATATCCTGCAGTAGAATAGTACTCAGCCATAAAAAACAAACTATTGCTAAATGTAGCAACATGAATGAGTCTCAAAAACATTATGTTAAATAAATGAAGTGATACATAAAAGGCTACATAACCCGACCCCTTTCATATGACAATTTTGAAACGGCAAAAGTGTGGTGAAAGGAATAATCATTAGTGTTTGAGAGGGCCAGGAGGCGAAGGGAGGTAATAGACTCCAAAGGGTGGACACAAAAGATACACAGTAGTGATAAAAGTTCTGTCTATTGCTGTTATGTTGATTACACCACTAAATATATATATATTTATATATATATATATAATATATATATATAATTCAAAACTCATTTAATTATAAATGTAAATATAACTCAATAAACTTGAATTTTGAAAAACCAAAATGAGTGCTTTGAGCCTGAGTTAGAATCACAACTACTATTGCAGACTACATGAAATAATTACGTTTACATATATTGCACCTGATTCAATATGTATGTATTTCTGCTTGTATGGTAACATTTAGAAAAATATATTTTAAAATGTTAAGATAAAAATGTTATAATGAAAATTCAAGATTTAGACTGTGTTTCTTTTTATGAAAATTACAGAACGTCTTTTTTTGGCAGTACAGTCTATAGGAAAAAAACAAAGTAGTTTTATTTTATTTTTTGGCTAGATTGAGCTGTAGAAATAATAAAACATTCTTTTTATAATATTGCATTCTTATGCTCATAATTTTTCTCTTAGTAACCTATTACTAAGTTACTTAGTTACAAACTCTAAATATTGCCCATGATGCTATAGCATTTTAAATCTAATATGTACTATATTTTAAATGATTGTAAAATTTTGCCTTCACTTGTTTATGATTAAGATTCACATTGAAATATTACTTATTTGAGTCACATGTGTCAAATTTAGCTTTTAAATTGCTTATTGGTTTGTCCATTACAGTCATAATATACATTTGTAAACGTATTCTCTTTAAGTTTACAAATGTTAAAATTTAAAGTTTAAAATTTTTCCTTTTAAATGTGAAATTGAATGAAATTTAAAACTAATAGGAAGGCTAGGAAGGCTAGGAATGCTTGCGGATTTCCCTTTTATTTCCTGCATTATTGAGAAACTGTTTCTTACCTGGATTTAAAATATATATATAATTGAGATGTCCTATTGTGGTAATTTATGATTGATCTAGCCATGTTACAAAAAGACTAATTACAGCATTGATTATTTCCTGCAGCAGTCCCCTGGTGTTGCCAATTGCCAAGCAAGATAGTTTGCTGGAAAAAGACATTATGTTCAAAGATGCAGCAAAAGGTCTATACATGAAACCACCTCAGGACAGCACTCCTGAAAATGCCACTGTGAATGGTCCCACCAAACCTGAGCAGGTAATTATACCCTCACTGCATGTCTGCTGGGATTGTGTCCTCTTATGCCCACAAACAAATACCGCAAATTTCCATTCAAAGAAACTTTAATGAAAGCATGCATTAATATTTTGTTTAAAATTTCCATTTATAAGATATTATTGTGTTTTACTGACCACTAACAAACATAACTGCTATTGTGTTTTACAAGGATTTGAATTTACAGTCTTGACTTATTTATTATGATTGTAAACTCAGTCAGTGTGTTAATTCCTGCATATTTCCAGTTCTGGTTTTGGTCATTATTTTAATTATTGTGTAGGCTCTGTTTTTTAATTTCCTTCAAATACTCAAATATTTTCCCCAACAAGAAAGTCAGAGCAATCATGGAGTCATTCATTCTTAAAAGCAACTGTGATCTTGTACTGTGTGCGTGTTTGTGTGTGTATGCACACATTCCAATGCCCAAGTTATGGAAGATCATTTTAATGAGCGTCAAATTATAAAATTTAATGTATTTTGTCTTATTTCTGTAGGAATAAGTTATTTTATGTGTTGTGTTTTATAAATGGTGTTTTGTAAATATTAGAGTAATCCTTGAAATGTCTGGTTTTGCTGTATCTAGTTTTGAATATTTTAAAGATATTTTAACTAGATTTTCTAAAGACTTTTTGGATTTTTTTATTTCATTAATTTTCATTTTAAAATAACTAAAACAGCAAAACATCTGAAATATTTTTAAATTTTGTTAGGTGTATCCATTTGCTCAGGCTACCATAACAAAATACCACAAACTGGGAGGCTCAAACAACAGAAATTTATTTCTCACAGTTTTGGAGAGTGGAAATCCCAAATCACAATGCTGGCTGAATCTAAATCTGTTTTTGCTGAAGTCCTTCTTCCTGATTTTCAGATGGCTGCTTTGTCACTGTTTCCTTATATGGTGGAGATAGAGAAAGAACAAAAGCAAACTCTGTTACCCTTTACAGGGACACCAACCCTGTGGGATCAGAGTCCCATACATTCCACGACCTCATTTAATTTTTATTATCTCCTGAAGCCCTATCTCCAAATACAGTCAGGTTGGCAGTTAAAGCCTCAAAATATGAATCGCAGGGAACACAATTCAGTCGATAGCAGTAGGGAAATTGAATGTTAGGTAAATTTAAGGCAATGTTTGTCTTAACTTTCTTAAGGATCTTATGAACTCCCTGTGACCCTAAGTGCATATTACTAAGTGAAAGCATTCAATTTGAAAAGGCTACATTAAACCATGATTCCACTATTTGACATTCCAAAAAAGACAAAACTATGGAGACAGTAAAAAGATCAGTGGGTGCCAGGAGTTGTTGGGGGAAGAAAGAATAAGTGGATCCCAGAGGATCTTTAGGGCAATAAAACTACTGTGTGTGATACTGTAATTGTGGATATATGTCATTGTACATTTTTGAAAGCCCTTACAATGTACACCACCAAAAGTGACCTCTGATGTAAACTATGGACATTGAATGATAATAATATGTCAGTTTGGGGTCATCAATAGTAACAAATATACCACTACAGTGGGGAATGTTATAACAGGGAAGGCTGTGTGTACCTGGCCAGGGAAATCTCTGACCTTTCCTCTCAATTTTGTGATGTATTTAAAACTGCTCTAAAAACCTAAAATCTTAAAAAGGAACACTTACAACATAACATCAAATATAATACTTTTATACTTAAAATATCTTTATACTTAAAAGTCTAATGACTTTTTAGTGTCAGCTCTTTGCAAGTATATCTGAGACATTAGAAGCAGTTGTAATCATATTATATTTATTAAAGAGGGAATGGCTTGTTTGGATTTTATGTGCATGTTATCTATATAACATTCACCCATAACTTCCACTGTGTGCATTACACTGTCGTATGTTCTTGGCCAGGAAATGCACAGGTGATTCTCTTTAGAGGAAGAACAGAGGAAAAGTCGTGAGTGGGCTATACATTTACATTCTATAGGAGGGCTTTAGAAGAGTCTTGCCAAAACAATAATGTTATGATTTCTATTTTAAGGATGAATATGTAATGTGGAAAAATTTTTAATTGAAACAGAAACCACAGCATTTCTCCTTCCAGGTTTTTATAAAATGTAGGTCTTATCAAATGGTAACTGTGTGAATGAGTATTCAAGTCTTGATTTAAACTTTTTATGGTTCTAATAATCATCAAAATTAACAATTGCTATAATAATATCTGGGAGAATGTGGAATTTGTCTTAAGTTGCTAAAAAATATGTTAAGATGTTCTTCCTTCTTTGCCCTTGTTGTTTTCTTTCCCCTCCCATTACTCCTCTCCCCTGCGCGGCCCTCTTCAATTCTCTTTCCAGATCCCTACCTTCCTACCACCTCCTTTCCTCCTCTCTTTTCTTTGAGAATATACTTACTTAAATGCAATTCACACTTAAAATTCAAGTCAAATTTTTATTCCATTTAGTAAAGGCATGTTATTCTAGGGGTAGAGAGAAAGGATAATAGAGACGTACAGATTTGCTCTGGTTCAGGGCTGCTACTGGAACTCTCTGACCCAGGAAGTTCTTTAACCTCACTAAAGCCATCTGTGAAATGGTTACATAGCATTGACCTAATATGGTTGTTATGAAGATGACAAAAGATTAAAGCTACAAGGTGACAGCATTTTTCCAAGAACAGAATTAAAAACTCAGTTAAGATGTATTCCTTATTTTATTATTGTTATTGTATAGACTATATATTGGGTTTTGCCAGAGTGGTTGAGTTCTCTGGTCACTAATTAATCTGCTCTTAGTTCATGTAAATCCAGTCAACATATCAACTGGATTTTGTTTTCAATGTAAGTAGGTTACTTTAGAATATAATAGTACAAAATGACACTCTATATGGAACACTTCAGAGCTGAAAATGCTTTCACTTGCATTATTTGTTAAATAATTCTATTTTATTTTTCACTATCATTGAGTCCCATTATACCCCCTCCCTCCCTCCTACAGTCACTACACTGTTGCCCATGTCCATAAGTCTTTTTTCCTTGCACTATTTTAATCTTCAAAAATACTACTGTGAGAAAGTTATTATGCACTTTTTTTTCTTTCTTTCTTTATTTAAAGTGTATTTTATTAATTATGCTATTACAGTTGTCCTGATTTTCCTCCTTTTCCCCCTCTACCTAACACCCCCACACTCATTCAGGTAATCCTCCCACCATTGTTCATGTCCATGGAACACAAGTATAAGTTCTTTGGCTACTCCATTTCCTATCCTGTACTTCACATCCCCATTGCTATTCGGTAACTACCTATTTGTACTTCTTAATGTCCTCACCTCTTCACAGATCCCCCCACACACCTCTCTCATCTGGCAGCCACTAAAACACTCTTTGTAACCATAATACTCTCTCTGTTTTTCTTGTTTGCTTAGTTTGATTTTTAGATTCAATGTTTGATAGATTTGTATTTTTGTCATTTTATTATTCATAGTTTTGATCTTCTTTCTCTTCAATAAGTCCTTTTAACATTTCATATAATAATGGTTTGGTAGTGATGAACTCCTTTACTTTTTTCTTGTCTGGGAAGCCCATTATCTACCCTTCAATTCTAATGATAGCTTTGCTGGGTAGAACAATCTTGGCTATAAATCCTTGCTTTTCATGATTTTGAATATTTCTTGTCAATCCTTCTAACCTGAAAAGTTTCTCTTGAGAAATCAGCTGACAGACTTATGGGAACTCCCCTGAAGGTAATTAATTTCTTTTCTCTTGTTGCTTTTAAGACAGCAGGAAACATCCATCTTGTTTGGGACTCTTTGTGCTTCCTGGACTTATATGTCTATTTCCTTCATCAAGTTGGGGAAGTTTTCTTTCATTTTTTTAAAATAGATTTACAATTTCTTGCTCTTTCTCTTCTCCTTCTGGCACTCCTATGATACAAATGTTGGAGCTCTTGAAGTTATCCAAGAGGATGATTATTCTTGTTTCTTTGTGATTCTTTTTTCTACTTATTCAGATCACTTGTTTTGGCTTTCTTGTGTTCCATATCATTGATTTGATTCTTGCATCCATCCATTCCACTCTTGTTTCCCTGTGAATTGTTCTTTATTTCAATTAGTGTATCCTTTATTCCAGACTGGATCTTTCTTATGTTGCTGAGGTCCTCACTAAGTTCCCTGAACATCCTTACAAATGGTATTTTGAACTCTACATCTGACAGATTGCTTATCTCCTTTTCTTTTAGCTCTTTTTCTGGAGTTTTGATCTGTTTTTTCATTTGGACCATATTTCTTTGTCTCCACATTTTGGCAGCCTCCATGTGTTTGTTTATATATATTAGGCACAGCTTTTTTGACTCCATGTCTTGGTAGTGACCTAATACGGTAGTTAGGTGTCCTGTCCTGTCCAGTGGCACAGCCTCCCCTATTACCCAAGCTGGATACTTGAGGTGTGTCCTTTGTGTGGGCTACATACAACCTTCTCTTGTAGTTGAGTCTTGGTTGCTGTTTGCAGGTCAATGGGAGGGATTTACCCTGGCCAGTAAGCTGCAAGGATTCTCTGTGAACACTTACCACCACTCTCCCACACCATGGAGGATCGGCTGTGCAGGGGCAGAATGGTGGTGGTGGTCCAGTGCAGGGGCAGAATGGTGGTGGTGGTCCAGTGTGGTCTGTAACTATTCACTAAGTGGGCTGGCTCTGGGGTTTCCCAGGTAGTGCATGCTTAGGTCAGACCCCACCAGTGTTTTCCCAGAATCACCCTGGCTAAGCTATAAAACAATCTAAAATGGCTGTTACTTGTGACTTAGAGACTCCCAGGTGAATCCAAGCTGTGAATTTAGGCTGGCTACAGCTAGTGCCGGGCCTGGGCCTCACTGAAGCCAGCTGTTACTTATTTGAGAGGATTTAGGAAGGTGTGAAGGAGGAGCCAAGACCAGCCATTCATATGGAAAAGCAGCTTGGGTGGGCCCGTAAATTGGTTAGGGCGGAGTCTCTGGGGTTCTCCAAGTTGGGTCAAGCAGTGTTAGCCAGGTTGATGGAGTCTCAAATATGGCACTAGCTTGCCAGTTTTGTGGCTCTGCCAGGCGAGGAGTCAGAAAAGGGGCAATTGCTTTTGCTCGCCCTGATGCTAGACACTTCAGCCTCTCCCAATGTGCCACCAGTGCCTTTCAAGCTGCCATCCCAGCCCTAGAGCTCAGAGAAAGTGAGTCTGAGTAGGTGAGTCTTTGTGTGGGTTTTTTTTAAAGAAGAATTGCTTGTGGCTGCAGAAGTTTCTTCCACCAATTCAATCCCCACTAGTTTTTGCAGTCAGAGGTTGTGGGTATTTATCTTCCTGGCACTGGAACCCTGGGATGGGGAGCCTGGTGTGGGGCTGGTACCCATTCCAGGGTACCTCCTTGATCCCAAGATATCCCTCCCTAATTTTTATCCACCACACATGGGTGAGGGACCAACCTGTTCCACATCTGTGCCTTTTCTGCCAATATGGATAGATGTGGTTTCTTTTTAATTCTGTAGTTGTCCGACTTCGATTCAACTCGATTTCTGATGGTTCTGAGTGATGGTTGTTCTATATTTTGGTTGTAATCTTGACATGGATGTGCGAAGAGATGAAGAAGTGAGCCATGTCAGCATATGCTGCAATCTTGACTGGGAGTCCTCCACACTTATTTATACTGAAGTTTCAAACTAAGTTTAAACTCATCAAATTTACACCGAAGAAGCTTAATCAAATGGCCTACAATCACAAGTGTTTCTTTTACTCTGTATTCAGTCCTCTTCTGAGGACACACAGACTTCTGGTTAGTTATTCTTCTGGATCCATGCTTACTTCTGAGTATTGTGTGAATAGGAGGGGAAGTTTGTGTGTACAATGTACACGTCTCAAAGATTGGAGGAATTCTCTTTCTATAGTCCATAGATATACCAACATATACATACAGAAAACATAAATCTTCAGCTATATCCTCAACCATTCAGTGAAATTCTGTAGCCCTTAGATTTAAGCAGCACCTCCCCAATGATGTGCAAGCTCCACTTTCTTCCCCACCAATATCTGCTGCTATTTCCTCAAAGACATAGTAAGTGAAAGGATCTAATACATCTAACAGAAAAACAAAAGTAAGGGGGAAATAATTAAAATGCTATTCATGAATGGTAATGGGGTTCAGCTTTGGGAAGCTTTGTATAAAGTAGTTTGTCAGATTAATGCCCCTTTCCCTGACATGTCCAGCCCATCAGTTTTTTCTTATTTCCTCTTATCTCTTCATTCATGCACACTCAATTCTTTCCTCCTAGTCTGCCTTTCCCATGATCTCATTGCCCTAATCCCAATTGTTGGACCATCTTTCTACCCATAGAACTTCTAGTTCCTGTGTATATACTGCTAAATTCCTGGAGAGAAAGATCACAAGCAACCAAACAAAAAATCAAAGTTGACAGCTCAAAGAGGTGTTGACAAGTGGAGAAAGGGAATCAGTGTATTTCAAATTTTAAAATCCCATTAGTTCTCAAAACATTTCTGAAAGTGTATCCTGAACTATTTCTGCTTTTTGTTTTAGATCTCTACTTTTGGAAATATATGTAGATATATATATATAATGGAAATACATATGGAGATATGTTTAATGGTTATTCAAAAGAATCAAGATGGTGAATTCTAGACAAGATGTTAGTTTTTTGCATTTCTATCCCATCTCTTTTTTGACTATTGCAATAATTGCTTGGCAGACATTTGTAGTATACACTGGGTCTACAGCTATAACATAAAATGTTCACAGACATGTTTTTATTTTTCTTTCTACTTGTTACCAGCTGTCACAATGCTTTTGAAATCTTTGTAAAAATATGGACCACAGAGAGGAGAATGACTGTGGGCTAGGGAATGGGCTGGGTAGAAGGGGTAAAAGGGAAAAAATTTGTACAACTATCATAGAATAAACATTAAGAAATTAAAAAATGTTAAAATGTGTTCTTTGGATAACCTTGCTCAAGATTGATTATCAAACCTTCCTTCCTAACCATTTTGGGATCTTGGTATGACAAATTGAAGGAATTCTTCCCTTGATCTACCCTAATACTGTATTTGTCACAATTCATTACTACGAACCCACAGGAAGTCTTCACATTTTTATTGTCAGCCTGGTATTTTTCTCTCCCATGTGACAGCTGTGCCACTGTAGATGAAAATCCTCAGGAATACCAAGGAGATGTCTGCAATAGCTCTTTCAGTCTTGTCAGAACAAATGTGGAACTTCTGTTAGTGCTATTCATGCTTTTTCTAAATATGCACGCAGAAATTTGCATTGAGCTCATTAAAGTTGTGGTTATAAGAGGAATTTTATTATCTTAGCATAAAACATTACTTCTGAAGAAAAACCATGCTTTGATTTTTATTCTTTTTATAATTTGTTTAGGAGTTAAATATGCTACCTAACTTATTGTAGACTTTTTCTTACCATGGCATTGTTCAATGTTAATGCAAATGTATTACTGGCTTATCTAATATATATGCATGAATGTGTATATGTATAGTGTATACATGTGTAAAACATACATATTACTTTTCTAGGGCATGTATCTTTGTGTATGTGTGTGTATAAGTCTTTGTACTTTGGGAAATGCTTGCAAAGACATTAGAAAGCATAGATATTTACATCCATTCCTAAATTGTTGGTGAAAGTTCCTTTTAGGTATCTTTCTCTATAAAAACTTTTGCCAGTAGTCTTTTCATTTCTAGAAAATAAATACCCATTTCCACTTATTTTCCAAATCCCTTTTATATTGAAGGGCAAACATTCCAGTCTGTGATTCTAAAATATAGTAAAAGTTGTCCTTCAACATAAATAAACTTTTGATCTTGTCTAAACTAATCCTAAGGAATACATCAGATACAATTCAATAGCACAAAGTTGAGGATGGTAGTTCCTCTTCCTCCTAAGTAAATTTGTATCCAGTCCTCTCTCCTGTTCTCAGATGGTTTGCCTGACCACCATTATTTGGAGCTTGCTAACTGGTCTCACCACTGCCCCCTTTTGCTATGCAAGCTGCTGGAATAATAAGTTAGCAATGGGAAGCCACAATTGTCAGACACCCGCCTCAACCATTCAGTGAAATTCTGTAGCCCTTAGATTTAAACAGCACCTCCCCAATTATGTGCAAGCTCCACTTTCTCCCCCACCAATATCTGCTACTATTTCCTCTTGCTCCTACCTTCATGAGCCAATGTCCAGGGCCTCCCCACACCAGTGTCTTTCTGACCTTGGGGACTTTGCCATTTTCTTCCCTTTCCCTAAATTGGCTTTCCACATCCCAAAGAATTACCTTTTAATTTCTTTCCAATTTCAACTGTAGCTTCTTGTAGAGGACTTCTTAGACACTCAAACAGTATAATTTTTTCAAGAATATCCTGTATTTTTCCTTATAGTACTTTTCCTAAACATTCTTACTTATGTTTTTATGTCTCCCCCACTAGATTGCAAACACTCTTAGGTAAAGGACTTTATCCTTTTCTTCCCCTCTTTGTGCTAAAACTCTACCACAATGCCTGGCAACAAGTAGGTGAGCAAGAAAAAAAGGGCAAATTATTAAATATATGTTATCAGTTTTATTTATTACCTGTTAGAATTTCTCCACTGTTACCTAATAGTTATAATCTCAGCTTCTACTTCTGATTTGCGACCTATGTTAACCCTAGAGAAATCACTTGGCCTCTCTGGGCTTCAAGTTCTATATTATCAGTTAAGGATATTGGACTATATCAATGAGTTGAAAGTTTTAAAAATTATTATTTTGCAACAGATCCTTCCCTACAAAGAAATATGTGATTGAGAATTTCAATTCCTAAAGCAGAAGAAAGCTGAGGGCATTTGCTGAGAGCAGTAGAAACAGGCTCAGAGCCCTCTACAACTGTTGGCCTCTGCCTTCCACCAAAGACAGCCCTCCATGAAGTTGGCAGAAAGTTTACTAACTTCTCCATGGACTTTTCTAGATGTTTCACTAACTGCATAACAACGCATCCATTACTGCACATTTACCTGCAGGGTAGGCACTGCAGCAGCCCTCCACATAAATTTAATTCTCACAACCACCTGTGAGGGACACACCATTATTTATCACATTTTGTAAGAATCAAAAGTGAGTTAAGATATTAAGAAAGAAAAATGTTCCCTGGTTAGGTAGTTCAGGTGGATGGAGCATCATCCCATATACCAGAAAGTTGCCAGTTCAATTCCTATTCAGGGCACATTCCTAGGTTACAGGTTTGACCCCAACTGGAGAGCTTATGGGAGGCCACTGATTGATGTTTCTCTTTCACATTGATGTTTATTTCAATATATCTCTCCCTCCCTCTTGCTTTGTCTGTAAAAATTAATAACCATATTCTTGAGATGAGAATTTTAAAAAAGTATTCAAGATCTCACCCATAGGGTTCCAGTCAAGATAACTGTGTAGGTAAATGCACTACCTTCGAACCTGCCACAACCACCTCAAAATTACAACTAAGTTATAGAACAACCATCATTCATAACCAACTGAAATATAGCTGAACAGAAGTCCTACAACTAAGGCTATAAAGAAGAATGCACATCAAAACTGGTGGGAGGAGCAGAAATGAGGAGCATGCTGGTCCCACACCCATGTGTGGCAGTAGAAAACTGGGATATCTCAGGCGTGGTAGTTCCCCCTAAGGGACAAAAGGTCACAGCCCCATGCCAGAAACCCCAGACCAGAGGTCTGGTGCTGAAAAGAGAAGTCTCCATGACTTCGAACTGTGAATATCAGTGTGGATTGTGGCTAAGTGAGATGGAGAGCTTTTAGACTCCCAAGTGTTCCCCTTAAAGGGTCTGCACACAAAATTACTTGAATTTATTCTGATCTCCAGTGCCAAGGCAGCAGCTCAAAAGGTGCCAGGACCATAGGGGAAGAACTGAATTATCTGGCTCCAGGGAAAGACGTGGACAGCCAACTTTCTCCCAGACAGAGTGTTGGCAGAGGCCATTGCCATTGTTCCTCTGCTGCAGGAACAGAGCCACAGGCAGATGCCATATCTGAACTTCCATCAACCTTACTAACACTATTATCACACCCTGGTGATTCCCTGAAACCCTGCTCCAGCTGACTTGTAGGCCCACTCAAGCTGTTTCCAGTGATTTTTCTGTACAAATGGCTCTCTTGTCTCAGATTTAGGACTTTCTAAAAACCTCTCAAACAAGCAGGACCAGGCAGTCCTCTGCTTATCTCATAGTTCTGGCTTATTGGCCTCAGCCCCAGCATTAGAGGAAATTGGTGTTGGTTCAGAGTTTGGCCTCTCCTGGGTACCTCCAAACCAAGTTCAAGTAGAAATCACCTTCAGATTGCTCTCTAGCTCATGTCAGGTGGCCCCAGGCAGGGCAGTGGCTGACCTTGCACCTCCCAGGAGGCCCCAGAGCCAGTGTCCTCAGGGGACAGCTGAAGACCATGGCAGATCACCACCCTACCACTTCTACAAGGTACACATTCAAGAGGTGGATCCGGAGAACACCAAAGACCCACCAAAGCATGTCTTATTCTATAGGGTCTACTCCTGCACAACATCTCCCTCTGTGTAGTCACAGCTGGTTGTCACACCTGATTGGTCTAGGGGCCAATCCCTTCCAGTGACACTGACAGCAATCAAGGCTCAACTACAATAGGAGAATGCACACAGCCCACACAGGAGGCACACCTGTAGTGCCCAGCTTGTGTGTCTAAGGCCTACAGGACACCTACTACATAAAGGCACTTTACCATCCCTGGAGATGTAGCAGTTCTACCTAACACATAGAGACAAAATATAGGAAAATAGTCAAGTGAGACAAAGAAACAGGCCCCAACAGAATGAACAAGAGAAATCTCCAGAAAAAGACCTAAATAAAATGGAGATTAGAAAACTACCTGGTATATAGTTGAAAACAATGATTATAAGGATGTTCAAGGAACTTAGTGAGAACTCCAACAGTGTAAATAAGGAGAAGGAAACCAAAAAAGGGAACCCATCAGAAATGAAGGGTAAACTAACTGAAGTGAAGAATAAATTATAGGGGATCAATAATACAGTAAATGAAGCAGGGAATAAAATCAACAATTTGCAATATAAGTAAATAGGAAACAGCCAATCAGAATAGCAAAGAGAAAAAAGAATCCCCCCAAAGTGTCTGGTGTAAGGAGCCTTTGAGATAATATCAAGCATATTGACATTTGTATTGGGGAGTGCCAGAAGAAGACTAGAGAGAGCAAGAAATTGAAAACATATTTGAAAAAAAATAATGATGGAAAATTTCTCTAACTTGAAGGAAATAAACATATAAGTCCAGGAAGGGCAGTGACTACCAAACAAGATGAATCCAAATAGACTCACACCAAGGTAAAATGCCAAAAGTTAAAGTAAAAGAGAGACTCTTAACAGCAACAAGAGAAAAGCAGTTAGTTTCCTACAAGGGAGTCCCCATAAGACTGTCAGCTGATTTATCAACAGAAATTTTGTAGACCAGAAGAAATTGGTAGAAAATATCCCAAGTGATGAAAAGCAAGAATCTACAACCAAGATTACTCTACCCAGCAAAGCTATCATTTGAAACAGGAGGACAATTAAAGAGCTTCCCAGGAAAGAAAGAGCTAAAGGAGTTCATCATCACCAAACCAAGGGTACAAGAAAAGTTAAAGGGTCTTCTTTAAAAAGAAGAGAAAATATGAATAATACATGGCAATGAAAAAATGAAATCTTACCTTTTGCAACAGTAGGGATTAGCCTAAAGGGTTTTATGCTGAAAGAAATAGTTAGAGAAAGAGAAATACCATACAATTTCACTTATATGTGGAATCTAAAGAACAATATAAAGAAACAAACAAAACAGAAACAGATTCATAGATACAGAGAAAAGGCTGACAGATGGCAGAGGGGAGCAGATTGAGAGGCTCTATAAAAAAGGTGCAGGCATTAAGAAATACATATTGCTAGTTATAAAATAGTCATGGCGATGTAAAGTACTGCATAGGACATATAGGCAATAGTATTTCAGTAACTACACATGGTGCCGATTGGGTACTGAAAATGTCAGGAGGAACACTGTGTAAAGTATATGATTGTCTAACCACTATGCTATAATTCTGAAACTGTTACAAAATAATACTGAATGTAAAATGAAATTTAAAATGTTTTTAAGTTAAAAAAAAAGACCTCACAGATAGCAAGATGTGCCACTGCTATTTGAACATCATTCACCCAGGTAAATACAAATGATGCATGTCTTAGACTTAGACAAACTCGAATTTCCCAGGATTCTAGTACTCAGATCAATGTGTAAGATGGTTGTCAAACTCATTTTCACAGGGCAGGGGGCCACATCAGCCTCGCAGTTGCCTTCAAAGGGATGAATGTAATTTTAGGACTGTATAAATGTAACTATTCCTTAACAGTTAAGCAAGAGCCTGGCTCTGCTGCTGGGTAGAAACAAGGTGCCAGACCAGATATAACAAGGTAGAGGGCCGGGTTCAGCCCCTGGGCCTTATGTTTGCCACCTGTGGTATGAGATATTACCCGATTTACCATGACTTATGAAAAGGCAAAATGAAACAGTGCCTGGGTCCCAAAGACTGAAGACTGCTAGGCTTTTCACATAGGGGTTAGGCAGAGGCGATTGTCACTGCTTGATTTTCATGCTTCTCTGGGAACTGTCCGTCTCAGCAGCACTTTAGGCTTGTGACTCTTCAAAGTAGAACTGAATATATAAAGTTAAAAACATATGCAATCCCAAAATTGATTTTGCCAACCCAAAAATATTAAGAGAACTGGGACATTAAAACTTAATGTTAAGCAACAAGTACCAGTTTTTGGATACTGTTCTTGAGCTATTTGACATTATCAAAGCTTTAAAGCTGTGTCTGTAACACAAAGTTAAGTGACTAATTTTAGTAATACTATGTTATATGTTCTGTACAGGTTAGTTCTGAAAGATATTTAAAGACATGTTTTTTATATAAATGCTACAAAAATAGAAAATAAACTCAAGGTGTCGGTTGGGTGTGTGCATGTTGGGGTAAAAAAGAGGTTTGTTCCTGACATTTCAGAGGTCCTGAGTATTTTATAACTTAATTTTAATAAATAAACATGCTGTTATTGGAATATTGTGTTTCCCACTTATGTAAGTGGTCGTTTCTACAATGCCAGAGAACCCATTGTTGTGACAGCCTTCCAAAAAGAAGGTTTAACAAACTACTCTTCAGAGTATTTAAAATTCCCAGTAAAGAACTTAAGTTTCTATTATCACGATGAATTGAGATTAGAAACAGTCTGGGATAACAGTGACCTGAATTTACGAACTCATGGGAAAGATTGCATTTTTGGAAATAGTCACTCATTTCAGAGACAGAGTCCTCAATTTAGTTTTTGTAAAAAACATGTAATATTTATTACTCTATAAATATTTAGCTGATGAACTGTAATATTTAAGTTCAACTCAGTGAGGCTATATTCAATAGTTTTGTGTACAATACAAATATAAAATTTAAATACAGAATACAAACATGAATGTTCACAATACGAATAAACTTACTATTATTAAAAGTTCATTATAGGCACCACTGAACTCATGGGAGCATTAAAAAGAGTATTTTTATTCGTTCATTACTGTGTTTCACATGAGAAAGCCAAAGTTCTCAAATTATACAAAATTTTTGCTTTTCAGAGCATATCTTATGTATATAAAATTAAACACTGGCCATTTTAAACTTCCAAAGGATAGATTTTTATCTAATTAAATAATCCAAATTTGTCTTTATTTTATTTTTAATATTGCCTAGTGTTTAAACACTCTATATCAAATTGAAATAGAAATGTGTTTGTTTTCTTCTTGATAAAATTATCTTAATCTCACACCTACTTTAATCTTAAGAGTATTGTAGAGCAGAATAAAAATCATAAGCCAAAATGCTAGAGTTCATTTTAAAAATCTGGCCTTCCCCTAGATGGATGCAAAAACTGAATTCCAGGCACATTGCGTCCATGCCAAGCACAGTAATTTGATCGAGAAGCTTTGCTTTAGCTTTGGAAACGTGGCAAACACATGAGCTTTTTCAGCTGCTTGCCTTATGAAGGACTCAGCACAGTTTAGAGCTGTCTAGATTGAAAGTAGGGACTAGGAAGAATCAACATGCTGAAATACTTTTGATAGACTTAATGACTTTGAGGGATGTAAGTGAATATCCAACATGTGTGTGTGTGAGTGTGGATGCACTCTCATGAGTATAGAACAGAAATTTCATCTGAATATAATTTTCTGTGGCTGTTGAAACTTTTTGTTTCTTTTAAGTGAACCATTTCATCTTTTAATAACAATTCCAAACTCATGTTGGTTTTAAACTTTTGACATATAATTGAAATGGAACATCCAACTGTGAAGAAAGTTGATTGCAAAGCAATTAGAATTGATCTTACTTATGTGTTTCCCCCAGGTCAAGTTAATGCCTCCTGCTCCAAATGATGACCTAGCAACACTCAGTGAGCTCAATGATGGCAGCCTGCTTTATGAAATTCAAAAGCGCTTTGGGAACAATCAGATATATGTAAGTGCCCTTGAAATTGCCTTTTGCACTGCATTTTTCTTGCTGCATCTTTTTACCCTTCACTGCTGCATATATTACAGATAATGGATTTATTGTTGCTTCTGGTCATGCTGATACCTTCAGGTGGATTTCTCAGAGCCCAGGTTGATTGTTCTGGTGCAGTTATAATGCAGATTCAGTGAAGTCCAAATAATAGAGTTGTTAAGTGTAAGTTGATACTGAGGGTAGACAACTTTCTTGTAATGTTTGCTGTGGAAGATCTTGCTAGAATCATCAGGATCTGTTAATCACTTTTAAAAATGCTGTTTGTTTCATCTACTTTGATATGGGCTTCTAGATCTGGAAAAAGAAGCTAAAGGGGAAAAGTTAATTGTGCATGGAGAATTGCCTCCCTATTTGCATGAAAAGAATTTATATCGGGATTTTTGATAACCTGTTGCTCCTCTAAATGATCAAAAAATGTCTTCATCTGTACAGTAAATAATTTATATAGGGATTTTTGATAACCTGTTATCAAATGAGACTCAGCTGATAAACAGCATGGAAAATTTATTTGCTATGGGTCTATCCTGATTTATATGTGTTATTTCTACCAATACTAGTATGAATTCAGACACCATGCTATCTCATTCTCAGTATCTCTCCTCTCTATCTCTCTTTTCTCTCCCTCTCCCTTCTTGATTTTGTTATATTGAACTCAGAACAATTCAGATAGAATGTATATGGAGAAATCTGTTTGTAGGAATGTCTGCTCTTCCTTTTTATTAACACCCCTTTTCTCCACTGTACTGAGAAATTGAGTAAGTAATTTTCATGGAAATGTGAAGTCTGAGATTCCCTTACTAGTAATAAATTGTCAGGTGCTAGTTAGCCTATGTAAATTTAATGTAGCATCAGAATGCTTGGATAAATTGCCTGCACTGTAAATATATTTAAAATTACATACTTCTCTCAAAATTAATGGAATTGAGTCATTGGCATAAAGTGGTGAAACCTGATTACTTTGGTCAGTTATTGCCCTGTTACTTGTGTGTTATTTTTATTCTATTTTTCCCTTTGCCCATCATTATATTGATTCTTTTTATTTTAACTTCTTAATTTTTTTATCAGAAGACCCCTGCTTGAATTGTTTTTGAATTTCTCCATTTGCTTCATGCTTTCCAAGTGGCTTTGTCTCCCAAATATTCATTTAATTTACTTCCTTCATCTTTTTTTATTTTATTTAATTATTGTTCAAGTACAGTTTTCTGTCCCCCACTCCCATCCCAGCCCACCCCCCCATACTCCCCACCTCCCTCCCATTTCCTGCCCCCTTAGTTCTCCATATGTCCTTTATACTAGTTTCTGTGAATCCTTCCCCTTTCCCCCTGTGATTCTCTCCACTCTCCCCTCTGGTCCCTGTCAGCCTATTCTGGATTTCAGTGTCTTTGGTCATATTTTGCTTGCTTGTTTGTTTTGTTGTTTAGCTTTCTGTTAAAGGTGAGATCATATGGTATTTGTCTTTCACTGCCTGGCTTATTTCACTCAGCATAATGCTTTCCAGTTCCATCCATGCTGTTGCGAAGGGTAGTAGCTCCTTCTTTCTTTCTGCTGCATAGAATAACATTGTGTAAATGTACCATACTTTTTTTGATCCATTCATTTACTGATGGGCATCTAGGTTGCTTCCAACTCTTGGCTATTGTAAATTGTGCTGCTATGAACATTGGTGTGCATAGGTTCTTTTGGATTGGTGTTTTAGGGTTCTGAGGATATAGTACTAACAGTGGAATTGCTGGGTCAAAAGGCAGGTCCATTTTTAGTTTTCTGAGAAAATTC
Organism: Sturnira hondurensis; assembly: GCF_014824575.4. NCBI lineage: Eukaryota > Metazoa > Chordata > Mammalia > Chiroptera > Phyllostomidae > Sturnira > Sturnira hondurensis. The sequence continues at coordinate 1,760,913 of NW_028090025.1, read as the reverse complement.
CATAGTTTTTCATAGTGGTTGTATCAATCTGCAATCCCACCAACAGTGAACTAGAGTTCCCTTTTCCCCACAACCTCTCTAACATTTGTAGCTTGTTGCTTTGTTTATGATGGCCATTCTGACTGGTGTAAAGTGGTATCTCATTGTGGTTTTAATTTGCATCTCTCTGATAGCTAGCAATATTGAGCATCTTTTCATGTGTTTCTGGATCCTCTGTATGTCTTCCTTTGGTGAAGTGTCTGTTCAAGTCCTTTGCCCATTTTTTAATTGGGTTGCTTGTCTTCTTTGAGTGGAGTCGAGTAAGTTCTTTGTATATTTTGGAGATTAAGCCTTTGTCTGAGGTATCATTGGCAAATATGTTTTCCCAAACAGTTGGTTCTCTTTTTATCTTAATGCTATTTTCTTTAGCTGTACAGAAGCTTTTTATTTTGATGAGATCCCATTTGTTTATTCTTTCCTTTATATTCCTTGCTCTAAGGGACATATTGGTAAAAATGTTGCTGCATGAAATATCTGAGGTTTTCCTGCCAATGCTCTCCTCTAGTACTTTAATGGTTTCACAGCTTATATTTAAGTCTTTTATCCACCTTGAATTTGGTTTGGTGTATGGTGTAAGTAAGTGCTCAAGTTTCATTTTTTTGCATGTAGCTGTCCAGTTCTCCCAACACCATTTGTTGAAGAGGCAATGAGTTCATTGTAGCTCCCCTGTAGTTTCTGGTAGCTCATTGTAAGATTTTTGAATTTCCTGATAACCAGTGCTTTGAATTCAATATCCAATAGTTGACTTGCCTCTGTTTCATCTAACATTCTTTCTGCGGCTTCCACCTTTCCTTTCAATTGGGGGTTGTTTTTTGTCTTCCCAGTGTTTGTGAGCCTCTTCTTGTTAGCCTCAGCTTCTTAAATTGATCTGTTCTGACTCCTTGGGTTTATGGTGTGAACTTGTGTGGTGGAATGCCTGTGACATTCAGTGTTGCAGACTCCTTTGGTTATCCTGGTGTTCTCTCCTTCCACCTACTTCTTTTTGTTGTTGTTGTGATCAGTTACAGGGGGAAGCAAAGTGGTTTATGACAGCAGGAGAGTAATCTGTGATATTTACAGTAACAACTGGTGGAGAAGAGATAGGTGATCCCCTGGCTATGTACAGAGATAACCGTAATCTTCAACCCAACTAGCCACTTTTTAGAAAGGATGGAAGGAGGATAAGGCTCTTGTTGGGGAGGGAAGGTTTGTGATTTGGATCTAGAAAGGAGTGAGGTTGAGGGAGGTCATATTCTGAGGTAAGGTGAGAATAAAGAATGGTAAATAGGTGTAGTGTGAGAGAGAATAGTTAATCACTACAGTATTATACTTCAGGCAACAATGTAGTGGGCTAAGATCTGGGCGGGGGGTGTTGTGTAGTATTTACAATAGTATGTGATAGCTATTATTTACAATACTATTAGAGCAACAATCATATGACAGAATCTATGATATACCAAGATTAGGGAGTATTGGGCCTTCAATAGTGTGCTAGTTGGGCAAGGGGAAGTAAAGGACAGTAAATTAGCAATACGGTATGATTGAGGGGACAGGGAAACCTGTCAAGTGATACAATATATCCAGCCAAGGAAAGGAAGACTATACAGAAAGAGAAGGAATAAAGAGATACTATTAAAATAGACGATGTAAGAATAATGACAAAATAATGAAAAAAATACAAATATGCAGTAACTTGTAGTTTTTCTGTTATAGCAAACTAAATTTTGTCTCTCTGTTTCTACTGTTTGATGCCTCCTCTTTGAGTCCAACTAAGGTCTTTTCACCATTCCAAGTATTTTGTCTCACTTGGGGGGGAGAGGGATGAAAAGAAAGAAAAAGAGGGGAAAAAAGGGCAGCAAATGGGAGGAAAAAGTGGTAAGTTTGAAAAGCAAGGAAGAAGGAATAAAACAAGAAAGAAGAAGAGAGAGGGTAAAAGTACTGAAAGATAAAAGAATAATAAAGTTAAAGGAATAAAAGATTATTTGAAAACAAACAGAAAAACAAAACACACACACACACACACACACACACAAAATACCTCTTGTTGGTTTCCAGCTGGTCAAACCTTTTCTTCTGGTCACACTAGCTGCAGCAGCCTGAGGGGCTATTAGTGTGGTCTTCCTCCCTTCTCGGTGAACTCAGCTGGTCTCACCAATGCCCTCCCAAGATCCAGACTGGTGCCACTCTCCAGCGTCCCACTGAGAGCAGATTTTCCCCAGAATTCACAGTCCTGGCCTGGGGTGTGGGTGCATGCTCCCAGCCAGGCTTCCCTGGTCTCCCAGGCTTTGGCGGGGACCTTTCCCAGTGCTATGGCAAAAGGCACAGGGCAACTCTCAGTTCTCCCAAGCCGGCAACCACAGACTGACTCCCCGGGTTATCAGAGCTCTCTGGTGTGCTTCCTAGTACCCACTCCTCTCTCTAACACTACAGGCAAATCTATTTCTCCTGGCATTTCTCAATCTGCACCCATCGGGTAGGGAGGGAGCTTGTGACTGGCTCTCTCCCAGGGTCCTTGCTGCCAGCTCTGGGCTCCCAGAGACAAAGGCAGACTGGCAGGGGACCCTGGCATGGCCCAGGGGAGGGCCTGCAGCTTCTGTGCTGTTCCCTCGGACCTTGTTGACCTGCAGTCGTCTCCTCTCCTCACTGTCTGGTCATTCAGTGTCCACTACACTTTCTGGAGTCCTACCTTCCTATATGCTGGGTCCCTGTTGGCTATCTGCTGCACTCCTCTGCAGATCAGCCTGGTTTTTCTCTGGGGGGAAGCGAAATCCTTTGTCCTACTCTGCCGCCATCTTCTGAGCTTCCCCAAAATATGAATCTACTTCATTCATCTTGATGGGCACCATTTTCTTCAAAGTCACTGACATTTTTTTCCTACACCTCATAACTTTCTAGAGCAAACTTCATTCCCTCTTTTTCCAGTCTCTCAATGAACTGGAGTAATTTTTGTAGAAAATAAATATAGTTTCAAAACTCCCAGTCTTAAGCCTTGCCTCTGCCTTATAATTTTTCATGGGAGGATGACCACTCTCCTTATTCCAGAGTCTAGAATCTCCTATGAGTCTCTTAGGATCTGAACACTATTGTTGGTGAGTTTTATTCTCTGAGCATTGCCCCTTTTCCTGCATCAGGGAATGTTCATATTTTTCTTTTCATAACATTCTATTTCTATCTCCATAAAATACTCAGCTTTATAAACTTCCACTAAAGAGTTCTTTGGTCTTTATGTTACCCTTCCAGATTAAGTCATTGTAGAGGATCTTTTTGTAGAGCACTTAGAACTACAGGTGGTTATATACCTCATTAGTGGTTTGATTAACATCTGTCTATCTGTCACACTAGACTGTGAGCTCAGTGAGAATAGGACCCCACTGATTTTTCTCACCAAGAGGCCTGGCCTAGCATTTTCTAATTTTGTATACTTTCTACCTCTTTATTTGAGCCATGGCTCTAAATCCTCCACACAGTGGACCATCTTCATAGATACCCTCTGCAATCACCACAATTAATATTCCCTGCTTTGCTAAACTGCACATAAAATATAAACTTGCCATTGTGTGCGGCAGGGTTTTTGTTTTTTCCAAATGTGAAATATTGAAGAGTTAAGTTGTCTATAATAAATTTTGTGGTAAGAGTTCTATGTTATAGTATTTGAATGCACCTCTTATGAATAGACAAGCACTTTAAACATTATTTATTGAATAGTAATAAGTGATTCTCAAAGTGTATTGTATGGACCACTGGATATGTGAACCTTTTATTAGCAGTCTACAATGACAGTAAGAGTTTTGAAACCTATAGCAATTTTTAACTTACTTGTATTGTTGACATTTTTACATATGTCCCTGTTTTCCCTCCCTTTGCCCACTTCCACCCAGCCCCTGTCCCCGCTTCCCTCTTGCCATCACCACACTGTTGTCTGTGTCTATGGATTATGCATATATATTCTTTGGTTAAGCCTGCACATTCTTTCTTTTATGGTTTAATTTTTATCTGTTAAATTAAACAAAATTAAGGTTTATGTTTTGTGTGTCTGTCTTTTTCAATTTCACTTTTCTAGGACTTCATTTTTATTATGTTTTTTAAAAAACATCACTAGTCCATGATGAACTGGAAATAAAAGCAAGTGTTTCCCACAAATACAATGGTAGTAGTTTAGTAGATGCATTGAGATTAAAATTTTCAAATTTGATAGTCTGATCTCAATATCCACCCTCTCAAAATGTCCCTTCTATAGCCTCTTGCATTGCAATCAATGACACGCTCTTCCTTCTAGCTTTTAGACCAGAGTACCTGGTAAATGTATTAATGCTTGTTTTTCTTCCATATTTCCACCTCAATCTTACTGCAAACATTCACAGAATATGACTTCTGCTGCTGCCACTGGCCCATCAGAGCCAAGATACAATATTTAATTTCAATATTAAATTAAATATTGTATTTAATTTAATAAAAATCCTTGTTCAACAAAGATTTTCATCTTCTTTTTTGCTATAGTCTAATTTGTTATACAAGTTGCTCTTTCAAAATAGTCTGTAAATTTCTCTTTTAACTAAATGTAAAGCATTTCACTGAGCTATTGAATTGGGAAGTTTCCACGCCATCTGTAGCAGTAGGAAGTTCCCAAACCAACAACAAAAAAACTGAATTGCGGGTAATGACACGTTGGTTGCTAGGAAATGCACAGAATAAAGGCATTGTATGCCCTGAACAATTATTGTCAACAGTCACAGAGAATAGAAGATGCAATCAAATCCCTTCATGGATGGTTGATAAACATGTAGGCAATATTCTCTTTACAAACACACTAGTAGAACTTGAGACTCATAAAGAAACCTCACAAAATAAAAGTAAATTATGTAACATCTCATTAGCCAAGTATGGAGCCTGGCTCATCTCAGTCCCTTGATAACTTACTGTTCCCCTCAAGGTGATCCAGTTGGATATAGCAGGTCTTCTTTATAAGAGCATTTCAAGAGGCACAAGCTGATGTCAGAAGCTGAAGTATCTCTCACTTCCAGGTTGTTTGAAATTATGTGGATGGACACATTTTTTCCAAGCTAATACCACGTGCTAGCCTAGTTATCTGAAGTTTTATGTACAATATGCTATGCTGTGCAGTACCTTCAACTAGAAGACCCTTTTGAACACTTGGCATGTACTTTGTTTTAAAAAGTAATTTATTAGAAAAATGATTTAGAAATCTTTACTTTTCTATGATTTTAAAAATTCTTTCTCCACAGTACAGTTAAAATTTTTAATTTTATCAAAAGGACCTCTTCATAATATGGTATAAATCTACATAAAGAAATTTTTATTACTGTCATTAATGTTCACATCATATTTTGTAGATGTTATTGTTTATTATAAAATATATTATCAAGATAGTATCAGTTTCCTTTAATAATTAGACCGATGGAAAAATATATCTTAATAGGAAAATGCAATTTAGAGTTGCTATACTTTGATTTTATCTTAATTTTATCTTGGCTTCTGGTCAAGATTGAGGCATAGGTAAATGCCTTCACTTCCTTGCACAACCAAAAGAATGATAGTAACCAATTTAAAAACAATAAACAACCATAACTGCCAGAAAATTGATCTGTGTAGAAGTCTGACAACCAAGGAGAATGAAACATTCATCCAGACTGGTAGGAGGAACAGACAGGAATAAGGAGCACACCAGATAAGGAACACACCAGGACAATTAAGTTACCCAAGATTAAAGATAAGGAGAAAATCTTAAAAGCAGCAAGAGAAAAGAAGAGAGTTACCTACAAAGGAATTCCCATAAGACTATCAGCTGATTTCTCAAAAGAAACCTTAGGAACCTAATTAACAAAACAAATGAGCACAATATAACCAGAGACATGGAAATAAAGAACAGACTGACAGTAACCAGAGGAAAGGGAGGGGGGATAAATGGGGAAAGAAGGGGAAGGGTCATCAAGGAACATGTATAAAGGAACCATGGCCAAAGACAACAGGATGGAGGATTGAGTGTGGGAGGTGGGGTTGGGTAGGGAGGGGGAGAGTAATGGAGGAAAAATAAGGACAGCTGTATTTGAATGACGAATAAATAAATAAAAAATAAATAGGAACCTTACAGGCAAGAAGGAGCTGGAAAGAAGTATACCAAGTCATGAAAGGCAAGGACCTACATCCAAGATTACTCTATCCATTTAGAATGGAAGGGCAGATAAAGTGCTTCTCAGATAAGGTCAAGTTAAAGGAGTTCATCATCACCCAGCCCTCATTATATGAAATATTACAGGGGCTTATCTAAGAAAAAGAAGATCAAAACTATGAACAGTAAAATGACAACACACTCACAACTATCAACAATGGAACCTAGAATACAAAAACAAAAACTAGCAAACAATTAGAACAAGAACAGAATCACAGAAATGGAAATTATATGGAGGGTTATCAGTGGGGAGGGGGAGAGGGAGAATGGGAGAAAAAGGTACAGGGAATAAGAAGCATAAATGGCAGGCACAAAATAGACAGGCAGAGGTTAAGAATGGTATAGGAAATATAGAAGCCAAAGAATGTGAATGTATGACCCATGGACATGAACTAAGGTAGGGGAAATGCTGGAGGGAGGAGGTGGTGCAGGACAGAGAGAATAAAGGGGAGAAAAAAATGGGACAAGTGTAGTAGCATAATCAATAAAATATACTTTAAAATTGAAAAAAATATTTTCTTTAATGAGCAGATTTTTCAATTATTCCTCAGTTCGCTTTCTAGTTTCATTTTTATTCTCTACATTTTAAAAATGATATTGAGATACTAAACTAATAAGGTCTTCTTTCAGTTCAATTATTTCACTTTTATTTCTTTTCTTCTTCATTTGGCTATAAAATTCTTGCCAATCCCTCTTTTAAGTAAATTTGTTGAATCACAACATATAAAGAGAATAATTCAGAACTTATTAGTGTATGGCTATATGGATTTTTTATTTGGTGAAGACACATATATAACAAGCAGCTCAATAAAGAAATGGAACATAAGAAGTCCTTTCCTCAATTCACCCTAATCATTACAAAGGTGTCTGACATAATAGGTTTATCTGTCTTTATTTTATTTCATATAAAAGGAATCATCAAGTATGTTCTCTTTTGTGTCTTTCGTCTTTTACTTATCATTATGTTTTTGATATTCATTTATACTATTACTTGTGGCACTAATTACCCATTTTTATCCCTGTACATATCCTATTCCTACATATATTGTGACTATATCCTAATTTATCTATTGACTGTAAAATTGAGGGACCTTCCAGTTGTTTTCACTTTTTGGTTATATAAATAATACTGCTATAAACTATCTTACATCTCTTTGGAAGCACACATCGATAAGTATTTCTGAGGAGCATTTACCTGGAACTGTAATGCCAGCATCATTGCCAACACTTAGCATGATCAATATTACTTGTTTTATTGGCTTTTTCACACTGTATTCATTCCAGCAGTTTTTCAGTGGCACCTCTGTGGCACCACTTGAACTTCTCCAATAACTAATGATGTTGACCAATATGTGTACGTTGCCATCTGATTCTTTTTCTGAATTGCCTATTTAATTATGCTGCCATTTAAATGTAGGTTGTTTTTGTTCATTTTACTTCTTGATATGTAGTGGGGGTTTTTTATTCTTATTCAAGTACATTTTTCTGTTTTATATTTCCTGCTCTGATCCCCCAGTGCTCCCCACCTCCATCCCATCCCCCCCCCCGCCTTACTTATTGTCCATGTGTCCTTTATACTTATTCATGTGAGTCCCTTCCCTTTTCCCACATGATTCTCTCCCCTCTCCTCTATGAACCCTGTCAGCCTGTTTCATATTTGAGTGTCATTGGTCATATTTTGCTTGCTTGTTTGTTTTGTTGTTTAGATTCCCGTTAAAGGTGAGATCATATGGTATTTGTCTTTCACTGCCTGGCTTATTTCACTCAGCATAATGCTTTCCAGTTCCATCCATGATGTTGCAAAGGGCAGTAGTTCCTTCTTCCTTTCTGCAGCATAGAATTCCATTGTGTAAATATACCATAGTTTGTTGATCCAGTCATTGACCGATGGGCATCTAGGTTGCTTCCAACTCTTGGTTATCGTGAATTCTGCTGCCATGAACATTGGGGTGCATAGGTTCTTTTGGATTGGTGTTTCAGGGTTCTTAGGATATACTCCCAAGAGTGGAATTGCTGGCTCAAAAGCCACGTTCATTTTTAGTTTTCTTAGAAAGTTCCATACTGTTTTCCATAGTGGTTGTACCAGTCTGCAATCCCACCAACAGTGAACTAGGGTCCCCCTTTCCCAACAACCTCTCCAGCACTTGTTGTTTGTTTCTTTGTTTATGATGGCCATTCTGACTGGTGTAAAGTGGTATCTCATTGTGGTTTTAATTTGCATCTCTCTGATAGCTAGCTATATTGAGCATCTTTTCATGTGTCTCAGGATCCTCTGTATGTCCTCCTTGGAGAAATGTCTGTTCAAGTCCTTTGCCCATTTTTTAATCGGGTTGCTCACCTTCTTTGAGTGGAGTCCAGTGAGTTCTTTGTATATTTTGGAGATTAAACCTTTGTCTGAAGTATCATTGGCAAATATGTTTTCCCAAACTGTTGCTTCTCTTATAATCTTGATGCTGTTTTCCTTAGCCATGCAGAAGCTTTTAATTTTGATGAGATCCCATTTGTTTATTCTTTCCTTTATATCCCTTGCTCTAGGGGACATATTGGTAAAAATATTGCTGCGTGGAATATCTGAGATTTTCATACCATTTTATGTTATTGCCCCCTTTGTCGAATATTAGTTGACTGTAGAGAGTTGGGTTTATTTCTGGGATGCCTGTTCTATTCCATTGGTCTATGTGCCTTTTTTTATGCCAGTACCAGGCTGTTTTGATTACAGTGGCCTTGAAATACAGTTTGATATCAGGTATTGTGATCCCTCCTACTTTGTTCTTCTTTCTCAAAATTGCAGCTGCTATTCAGGGTCTTTTATGGTTCCATATAAATTTTTGAAGTGTTTGTTCTATGTGTGTGCAATATGCCATTGGTACTTTAATAGGTACTGCATTGAATCTGTAAATTGCTTTGGGTAGTATGGACATTTTGATGATGTTAATTCTTCCAATCCATGAACACGGTATATGTTTCCATTTGTTTGTGTCTTCCTTGATTTCTTTCTTCAGTGTTGTATAGTTTTTTGCATACAGGTCTTTTACCTCCTTGGTTAGGTTTATTCCCAGATATTTTATTTTTNAGTTGGGGAGTTTTCCTTCCTCTTGAATTTTTTGGAATAGTCTGTGCAGAACAGGTGTTAGCTCTTCCTTAAAAGCTTTGTAGAATTCTCCTGTGAAACCATCTGGTCCAGGGCGTTCGTGTGATGGGATTTTTTTATTACTTCTTCAGTTTCATCTGCTGTTATTGGCCTGTTCAGGTTTTCTGTTTCTTTTTCATTGAGTTTTGGAAGATTATATTTTTCTAGAAATTTGTCCATTTCACCTAGGTTTTCAAATTTCTTGACATAGAGTTCTTCATAGTAATTTCTTACAAACTCTTCTGTTTCTGTGGTATCAGTTGTAATCTCTCCTCTTTCATTTCTGATTGTGTTTATTTGGGTCCTCTCTCTTTTTTTCTTGATGAGCCTACTTAAAGGTTTGTCTATTTTGTTTATCTTTTCAAAAAACCAACTCCTGGATTCATTGATCCTTAGAATTGTGCTTTTAATTTCTATGTCATATAGTTCTGCTCTGATTTTGGTTATTTCCTTCCTTCTACTTGCTCTGGACTGTCTTTGTTGTTGTTCCCCAAGTTCTTGCAGGCGGCGGGTTAGGTTGTTTGTTTGAAATGTTTCTCTCTTTTTTAGGTGAGCTTGTATTGCTATGAACTTTCCTCTCAGGACTGCCTTCACTGTGTCCCATAAGTTTTGGGTTGTTGTCAGTTCATTTTCATTATTTTCGAGAAGTTTTTTGATTTCTTCCCTAATTTCAATCTTGACCCATTCGTTGTTTAATGGCATACCATTCCACTCCATGCTTTTGGGTGTTTTGGTTTTTTTCCTGTGGGGTTGGTTTCCAATTTCAGTCCCTTGTGGTCAGATAAGATGCTTGGTATGATTTCTGTTTTCCTGAATTTGTTGAGACTCATTTTGTGTCCTATCATGTGGTCTATCTTTGAAAATGTTCCATGTGCATTTGAAAAGAATGTGTATTTAGCTTTTTGGGGATGGAGGGCTCTATATATATATCAATTAGGTCCATTTCTTCTAGAGTGTTGTTTAATGCTGCTATATCCTTTTTGACACTTTGTTTGCAAGATCTGTCCATTTTTGACAGTGGGGTGTTAAAATCCCCTGCTATAATTGTGTTGCTGTCAATATCTTTCTTGAGGTCCTCTAGGATTTTCTTTATATATTTGGGTGCTCCTGTGTTGGGTGCATATATATTTATGATGTTAATGTCTTCTTGGTGGATTCTTCCCTTGAGTATTATGAAGTGACCTTCTGGGTCTCTCTTTATAGCCCTTTTTTCGAAGTCTATTTTGTCTGACATGAGGATTGCTACCCTGGCTTTTTTTTCTTCTCCATTTGCTTGGAAAATTTGTTTCCAGCCTTTCACTTTCAGTCTGTGGTGGTCTTTTGACCTGAGGTGGGTCTCTTGTAGGCAACATATGTGTGGATCATGCTTTCTTAACCATTCAGCTTTTCTATGTCTTTTAATTGATGCATTTATTCCATTTACCTTTAAGGTTATTATTGAAAGGTACTTATTCATTGCCCTTTGTGTACCTGTGTGCCTCTCTATCTCTCTCTTTTCCTTCCTTTCCTAAAGAAGCCCTTTTAGTAATTCTTGTAGAGCTGGTTTGGTGGAGGCATATTCTTTTAGACTTCTTTTGTCTTGGAAGCTTTTTATTTGGCCTTCTATCTTGATTGAGAGCCTTGCTGGGTACAGTAGCCTTGGTTTTAGGCTTCTGGTTCTCATTACTTGGAATATTTCCTGCCATTCTCTTCTTGCTTGGAATGTTTCTGTTGAGAAGTCAGTAGCCAACCTTATTGGGACCCCCTTGTATATTACTTCCCTTTTCTTCCTTGCTTTTAGGATTAGGATACCCTAATAGCCTTTAGGATTCTCTCTTTGTCTTGGAGGTTTGCCATTTTAATGATGATGTGTCTTGCAGTAGGCCTCTTTGGGTTCCACCTGCCTGGGACTCTCTGCAATTCCTGGATTTGTGTGACTTTCTCTCTCCTGAACTTAGGAAAATTTTCCGTTATTACTCTTTCAAGTAGGTGTTCTATCCCTTGTTCTTCTTCCTCTCCTTCTGGTATTCCTATTATTCGGATATTATTATGTTTCATATTGTCTTGCATTTCTCTTAGACTCTCCTCATTTTTTCTGATTCTCATTTCCGTTACCTGGTCTGTCTGGGAGATTCTTTCTACCCTGTCTGCAATCTCACTTATGCAATCTTCCGCCTCATCGATCCTACCCTTCATACCTTCTACTGTGTTCTTCAGTTCAGAAATTGTATTCTTCATTTCCTCTTGGCCTTTACTGATGGTTTCTATATCCTTTTTCACGTTCGTATAGTTTGCAGAGAGGTCCCTGTAGCTCCCCTGTAGTTTCTGGTAGCTTGTTGTAAGCTCTTTGAATTTCCTGATAACCAGTGCTTTGAATTCAATATCTGATAGTTGACTAGCCTCTATTTCATCTAACATTCTTGCTGAGACTTCCTCCTTTTCTTTCATTTGGGGATTGTTTCTTTGTCTTCCCATTGTTTGTGATGCTCTTCTTGTTGTCCTCAGCTTCTTAAATTGATCTGTTCTGGTACCCTGAGTTTATGGTGTGAACTTCTGTGGCAGGATACCTGTGAAATTCAGTGGTGCAGTCTCCTGTAGGTATCTTGGTGTTCTCCACTTCCACTACTCCTCTGGTTGGTTTCCAGCTAGTCAAACCTTTTCTTATGGTCTCACTAGCTGCAGCAGCCTGAGGGGCTGTTAGTGTGGCCTTACTGGTGCCTTGGTAAGCTCAACTGGTCTCACCAGTACCCCCCAAAGATCCAGACTGGCACCGCTCTCCCATGCCATACTGAGAGCGGATTTTCTCTCAGGTTTTCCAGCCCTGGTCTGGCGTGAGGGCGTGTGCTTCCAGCCAGGCTTTCCTGTTCTTGTAGGCTTGGGTGCTGACTTTTCCCTGTGCTGTGGCTGAACACACAGGACAACTCACAGTTCTCCCAAACCAACAGCCACACCCTGACTCCCTGTGTTTCTCTGTCTGTGCCGGCTGAGTAGGGATGGAGCTGGTGACTGGCTGTCTTCCAGGGGCCCAGCCAGCAGCCTGAGACTCCCCGAGCCTGTTCGAGAGCCAGTGCAGGTCCCGTACCACAGGGATCGCCCGGGCGACTCTCAATTCCCTAAGTCGAGGGCCGGCGCAGGCCCCGCACGGGTGGTTTTTTAAAAACATACATTCAGGCTATTCTTTGTCAGATACATGTGTTACAAGCACTTTGTAAGTTCTACTTTGTGGTTCACATTTTAGTTCTAGTTGCATCTTTAGATGAAGGGAAGTTTTTAATTCCTATAAAGTTCTTTGGGGTAAGTTGCTTTAGTATCCCAGTTAAGAAAATTTGGCCTTGCTCATGACAATATTTTTCTATATTTTCTTCTTGAAGTTGAGTTGTTTTAACTTTAACATTTACAGTATGGAAATGATGTCACAAGGTTAAAAAGGAAGGTCAGGATTCATGTTTTTCACATGTGAATGTGCATCCTTCATTGCAGTGGCATCTTTGTCATAAATCAGGTGGCCATGGGGAGTGGGTTTATCTCTAAAACCTGTTTTTGTTTTGTTTTGTTTTGTTTTTTTGGTGTATGGACCTGTTTTTCTGTCTATAAACCAATACTAAAATAACTTAGTTGTTACATCTATATAATACATCTTAATATATAACAAATATTCTGATTTTGTTCTTCAAAAATATCTTGGCTAATCACAACCCTTAGACATCCATATGTATCTTAAAGTAAATGTGTGCATTTTAATTGTACTTTTATTGGTATTGAACTGAGTATTGGGAATAATTGAGATTTTTACAATGTTTTATTTTTAATTTGATGGCTTATTTTATACTTCCTTAGGTCATCTTTAATTTCTCTGAACATTTCTAAATTTTTTATATAGAAGACTTGTCTATTTTTCTAATTTTGGTGCCCTAATTAATCTTATTTTCTTATAGTTAACAACCAACAAACTTCACTTTCTAATTGTTTATGACTGAGAGAGATACAATATTTTATTTCCATCTTTGTCTTTTATTCATCAAACTTGTCTTTTATTCATAAACCAAATTAATATATTAACTTATGTGGAGATTCTTTTGGAGATTTTGCATATATTTCCAATTATTCTGCAAATAATAACCCTTACTGTCCTCTTTTCAAATTGATTTTCTTCTTTACTCTCTTTTCTTGCATTATTTCATGGGATAGGACTGTCAATAAAAAGATAACTGGTGACAATAATAAACAACCCTGTCTCATTTTTGTATCCAGGGAAAAAGTTTTCAGTGTTTTGTGATTCAGCAAATTTGCAGTAGCTATGCCATGGTGTTACTTTTTATAGTCACTTTTTATTACATTCAGGAAGTTCTAGTGTATTAATAGTTTTCAAAGTTATTGTTTTAAATCAAAAGTGGGCATCAAGTGTTATTAAATATTTTCAACATTTAATGAGACCATCATATGACTTTTGTTCTTTTAGTTAATAGAAGTTCTTTTAGTTCTTTTATTCTAAAAGTTAATCTTGCCCTGGCTGGTGTACCTCAGTAGATTGAGCATGGGCCTCCAAACCAAACAACTGCAGTTTGATTCCCAGTCAGGACACATGCCTGGGTTTCAGGCCAGTTCCCAGTAGGGAACAAACAAGAAGCAATCATACATTGATATTTCTCTCCTTCTCTCCTCCCCTTCCACTCTAATGATAAATAAATAAAATATTTTATATAAATAAATAAAAGTTAATCTAATATGAAGCCATGTTGCATTATTAGAATAAAGTTTATTTGGTTGAGCTCTATTATTCATGAATGCATTATTGCAATTTAGTTTATCAATATTTAGCTCAGAATTTTTGCATATTTTTTGTTGAGAGAGAACAGCAGTCTGTAATATTTCTTTCAATATACTAGTTACATTTTAAATATACAGTTCATGTAAGGCTTTTAAGACTGAAATGGAATAATCTGTATAACATTTATTTATTTTGTGCATCAACATTGGGTAGAATTCGCCAGACAAGTCTAAGTTTTCTTTGTGGAAAGGTTTTTAGGCGTAATTCAACTTCTTTTACAGACATTACATTTGCTGATCTTCTAGATACCCACTATTAGTTTCTATCTTAACTTTACTATGATCAGTGAATATACTCTGTGGGACCCAAATCCTCTAAATGTAATGAAACTGTCCTGTGTTCAGTTTAAGACAATATACATACATTCTGCTGGTTTTGGTAACAGTGTCTTGTATATGTCTGCTGGTTAAATGGCTAATTATTTATTTTTAAAATTTGTCTGCTTATTAAATGAGTTACTCAGAAAAAACTGTTAACATTTCCTACTATCATTATAAATTCATGTTTTTATTCTTAAAGCTATTGTTGCTTTACATATTTTAGATTTTAATCTCATAGAAATCTCATAGAAATCATTGCATCTTCCTGATTGATTTATTATTTTATCACTGTGAAATGTCATTTTTTATCATTGGTACCACTTCTTGCCTTAAAGTATATGAGTATTTTCTATGAATTGAGTATTGCTAAACCACCTTTGTGTTGTAACTATTTTTGTGTACATCTTGCTTTATCCTTTAACTTTCAAATTTCCTTATCCTTTGTATTTAAAATGTTTCTGTTTGGAGTAGCACATAGTATTTAACCCAGTTGATGATCTTTTTCTTTCCTTTTTTCCCTTTTCATTGAATTTTGGGGGTGACACCAGTTAACCAAATTATACAGGTTGCAGGTACACAATTTACAACGCATCATCTGAACACTGTATTGTGTGTTCACCACCCCAAGTGAAGGTTCAGTCCATCACCATCTACTCCCCATACACCCCCCTCCATCTCCCTTCACTGCTGCCCCAGCAAACCTTTTAATGAGAGCATTTGGTAGCTTTACATTTGATGTAATTACTGATGCACTTATGTTTAAATCTATCATTTATTTCTTAATTTCTATTTGATTCCTTTGTTCTATGTGCCTTTTTATCTCAGTACTTGTCCTCTTTAATTAAAAAGTATCTTTATTTGCTTTCTGTGCTTTACCAACCTTTCAGTTATGTATTTTATGTGCTATTATTCTGTAGCAACTCATTACCCCATTTACTTCCTTCAGTACATTTTGCTATGTGTTTTAATTTTACATTTTTAAAAATCTAGTCTGGTTTTCACAAAACCATCTAATCATTATACTTTTTATGTGTTCAGTGGAACAAATCTATTGGCTTTATTTTATTTGAATTTGACTTTTCTGTTTATTTACAAACCTAAAACAATTTGCAAAATATTAAAGTATAATATTTATTTATTCTTTATATTGCACAGTGTTTTTTTTTTATTTTGAAGATACTATTTATATAGTTCAAGAACTATTTATTTCCTTTTTTTCAACAGACTTATATTGGGAACATCCTTTTGCTTGTTAACCCATTCAAAGAGCTTCCAATTTATTCCACCTTGGTGAGTATAAAATTTAACATACCATTTGATAGTGTAGAACAATACTCACTGGATATAGCTATATATACCAAATGACCAATTAAAAAGAAAAAACATAACAATAGATGAGGACAGATTTTTCAGAAAATTCTAAATTGAGTAGTTACACAATGATTCTCTTCATTATAGTAAATCTTTAATGATTTGGGGGTAGAATTATAATACTATTTTAAATATTTTTAGGATTTTGAGTAGTTTCTTTCCATTTTGTAAGTTGGTAATTTGAGTTCTCTCTGACTTTTGAAAATCTATTTGCTGGGATTTGTTATTTGTTTTCATCTTTTCAAAGAAAATGCTTGACTTTTAAATGTTTTCTATTGCATATTTATTTTCTATACAATTGAGTTTTGCTTTTATCTTCACCTTTTTCTTCCTTTTACTTTATTTGAGTTGAATATGATAGACTTTTAAGTTGTCTAGTTAATTCACTGATATTTTGCTTTTCCTAAATAAATATTTGAGGCTTTTTATTTTGCTTTAAACACAGCTTTACTAAATTCTATATCTTTGATATTTCATGATTTTATTATTATTCAATTAAAGATATGTTTCCTATTATGATTTTCTTTATTATATGAATACTATAAAATATAAACTTTTTTCTGTTTTTTTACATATGTTTCTCTTTATCCTATAGTCTGGTTAGTAGACTATTGGGTTACTTGGTTGACTAAATTACTAATTCTCTCTTCTAATATTTTGAATATGCAGATAAAACCATCTACTAAATTATTGATATTGGCTGTTTTTTTCCAATATTAAAATTTTTATTTTATACTTAGAGATTCTAGTTCTCTGATGAAATTCTTTGTTTCATCACCTATTTTCTTGAACATGTTAATAATTTAATTTAAAATATATGCCTGATTAATTACAACTTGTTATTCTAGTATCTCTAACTCTCAATAATAATGATTCTGATAGTTCTAATCTAATCTAATTATAGTATCTAACAATATCTGGGTCTGTTTCCAGTGTGTATGGCAGTTGGTTTCCATTGCATGGATGTTATTCACTGACATTCCTTGAAAATTTGATTGAATCCTGAGCCTTTTATATAAATATTTATAAAGGCTGGGATAGTATTATCTTTTTTCCAAGAAGTTTTTTTTCTGATGAATAAATAAATTATAGGCAGATGATTTTGATTCCATATGTTTCCTTTACTTTGTGTTTGGCCTTAAGCATAAGGTGGCCCCCTTAAAGGTCCCCATTCAGAAGTTGGGATGATGTGCATCTAGGTTTTACTTGGTTACTGAGACCTGAACTTGAAATTGTGTCTTCCAAGCACTGTTAAACTGCTGAAATATTATGTCTACTTGATTCTTTAGATAGTTTTGTTTACTTTCTATGAGACCTCTAAGTTTTCTACTCTGCAAAATGGCAATGTATGATCAGAAAAAGTTATGCAGAACATCCTGTTGAGCTTAGTGCATTTTTATATTCTCCAATATATTGATCCCTTAATTTCTAGCTGCTTTGATGATTTTCAGAGGTCTCAAATTAGGTGTTTAATTTGTATTTTATCTAGATTTTATAGTGGCTCAAGGTGAGATCATTAGTCTGTTTCTAGCTACTTTATTATAGCTATAAGATAGCCTATTTCTATTTTATTGCATTGGTATTAGAAGATTATTTGCCTTCAAATAAGTAAGCTTCATTGAAATTCCATTATTTTTAAATTCTGTATGTATCTTTCAGCGAGAGAAAGAAAGAAAGAGAGAGAGAGAGAGAGAGAGAGAGGTGCTATTAAAAGTTAACTATTGATATATTGTTCCTGGCTTATATTAGAGTGTCACCTTTGATTGTAGAATGAGTATGAATCTTATGGTGAGACAAAAGTGAGTTTTAAACAATTGAATAAAAATATATATACCTATATAAATATTATTTAAATGCTGGAGGTCAAACTATAAGTATTAAGAAAAATATAACATTGTTATAATATGATATTACCTGCCATATAATATTGTATATTGTAATGTAATAAACTTGTTATTTTGTGGGTATATACAATATGGCAGTTTCATGGTTTCTGATAATATGGTGTATTTGCATTTCTTTCAGAAATACATGCTAATAGATGAAAGAAGCAAAACATTAAGAGATACATTTCTTTATTACTGCAAGAATGAATATAATGCATTAAGATCATTGCCAGAACATTTAATTAAAATTTAAAATGGCAAATGCAGTCTATAATTTATAAGTATCAGACTTTGATATATCATTTCCAACTGACTCTGACATAGAATGTAAATGGGAAATAAGTATATTTTGGTAAAATATGCACTGATATAAAGCTCACAGTAAAATTACCCACTTTTAATGGGCTGTAATGAAATTTTACAGCATCTGGTGCTTGAGAATTCACATATGTTATGTAGAATCAAATAGTTTTTACCCTCTACTCTACAAGTAATAACTCATAAAATTATAGATATTAGATAAAAATAAGAATTTAATTTTTAGAATGAATTAGTGAGCATTCTCTAATATTCTACCTTGCAATATTAGTATCTTGTAACTTTAAATCAGCTACTCATGTTTTGAACCATATTTAAATGACCTCATTGTCCTATGGACACACAAGAAAAAGTTTCTTTTTTATGTGTATCTATTGATTATAATTATGTGTGTGTTTATTGTTTTAAATGATAAATTTTATTTAAATAGTCTTGTTTTCTCCCATGTTGATTAGTTTAATGAAAGAAGAAAATAAAACATTGAGTATGATCATGTCTATAAAGATTATACAAACCAGGAAAATGACTTCTGTTTCATGTTGAAAAAAATAAAGTCCACAACCTCCATCTGTGCCTTGTGTTATTTTGTTATTACTAATACCATTAACTGTGTTATATTAAGCCATTGCATAATGTTTCTTATCTAGAAGGTCATTAATCATGGATGTAGAACACCCTTTATGGCAAACTTTGTTTTGATACTAATATGAACATAACAGCAAGCAGCCCTGTTCATTACGTGTCTTGCTGCCATAAGCAATGTTGATCTGATGGTAACACTGGGGAGATATGGCACTGAAGGGCAGTGGCAGACAGTTTTAAATGAAGTATAACCAACAGGGGAAATGCATTAGTATGCTGCCTATTTATGCTAAAGACAAGTATCATCACTCATTTTAAACACGTAAGAGATTGGGGAGAAGGAGAAAATAGAAAAGTAGCCAGATCTTTCTGAATAGCCTTTACAAAACAAAGCAATCTTATATTAGGGACAGAAATACTTTATAAAGCCAATAAACATTTCTTTAGTCTATGAAATATAACATGTTGTGTTAGATATTTAAGGATGCTGAGTCTCTGTCCTTCAGTACTACATGTACATTCTAAAAGCAAAATGTAAAAATATGATAAAAATCAGACTCTACTTGTACAAGAAACAGAAAATATCTTTATTGGGGTTGTACACCATTAATTGACATGTCAAAAGGTTAGAATGAAAAAAATCTTAGGTTAATAAAGGTATTACATGGAAAAATGTGATTAGGGCAAATTTTAAAGAATGAGTAAGATTCTGATAAGGGAAAAGGGAGTATATTTTGCAGAACTGTCTAGAGCCACATTATGGAGATGAAAAAAAAGGGGCTATTTGGAGAAATGCATAGAACAATTTGACAAATTAAAGGGGTCAAAAAGGTAAATAATTAAAATTTAGTTTTTAGATCTAGATTATAAAGTTAGAGAGTTTGGGTTTTGTTTTTTAGAAAATAAAAAAACATTGGACAAGAAGAAGTAGGATATGATTAGAGTTTTAAGTTTCTTACCATCAGTTTAAGGAAAAGAGATATTTCAGCAAGAAGACTAGTTCATAGGTACTGAAAAAATTCAAGAGGAAGTTTGAATTATTATCAGTGCCTAATACTGGTACTCTGGTAAAGAGAAAAAAGGAAAGACATTGAGTGAGTCTATGCAAAGATAGTAAGTAATATTCAAAGAGTAATTTTCTTTGAGGAATGAGTAGAAGAAGAGAATGTCACCTGATGACATGGGTTTTGAATTTGTGAGTCTGGGAGAGTAAGAGTATTGATAACACAGAAAATGAAAGAAGAGGAAAACATTTCATCTAGTAAAACCAAATTTGGGTAAATACAATATATGAAGTTTTTGGAGGTTAAACTGAAGTGATATTGAGATTCTATACTGCATGCACAATTAGGAATAATTCAGAATTTGCACCATGTTCAAGAATGAGGTAGAAAGATAACAGAAAATTAAGGAGGAGGAGGGGCAGGGGAGAGGGGGCAGACAACAATGACAGCCACTATGGTGACCACTGAAGAGCCTGGTCAAATGCATTGGCAAAGTCAGTAATCAGAAAACCAATGAACCAGTGACTCATGAAAAGAAATGCTTGAGCAGTGAATAGTCATCGACCCCTCACATAGCAATTTTAGATCTTCTTTGGATATTTCTCATTGTTAGTTTTACTGTGGAGTTCACAAACCAAGGATGCATCACCTTGAAACTCCATGAACAAAATGCTGACACCATTCAGCATAAAATGCCTGGGGATAATTTTTCAAGATAATATTTCTGAATCTGCACAATACAAAACAGAGCAGTACCCAGTCTTTTAACTGTCAGTGAGATTAAGTTTTCCCAATATCTAACATGGCATCTGTGTGGGATCCCAGGGTAGGACTCTGCTTAATTTTAGATTCTGTTTGCTGTTGGTCTCCTAGTAGTACCATTGCCAGGCATGTTGGTTTTGACGAATAGCTAGAGTGGCTGAGCAGGGTTTTGTAAATGGAGGAACAGGGCTGGGAAAAAATACCAGCCCTGTTTAGTGCAGGGGTTTCCAACCTGCAGCCAATGGGCCACATGTGGCTCAGGATGGCTAGGAATGCAGCCCAACACAAAAACATAAATTTACTTAAAACATGATGAGGTTTTTTTGTGATTACATGTCACAGTGTACTTAATGTGAGGCCCAAGATAGCTCTTCTTTTTCCAGTGTGGCCCAGAGATGCCAAAAGGTTGGACACCCCTGGTTAGGGTTTGTTATTACATGGCAGACCTGCTGCAAAAGGCTTTGCATGTATTATCACATTTAATCTCAAAAAGCAACCCAATCAGTATGAGAATACTTATTTCTACTTTGCAGATAGATAAGCTGAGACTTAAAGATATTAAATAAGCTGTCCAATGTTTTCCTGAGTGTGGCAGAGACAGAATTTAAATCCAGATCATATGACCACATAGCAAATGCATGACAGACCATTCTCAGTAACAAGGTGCTGAGTCCAGAGAAATACATGTTTAATATATGTGGTCCTTTGAACAAAACATTTTTCCAAGTTGTGTCATCTATATATGTAGGTATATGAATAATGAACAGGACGGCCAATCGGGCAAGTAGAGTGGCAAATTCATGCTATAGTGTGAAACTATAGTCCATGTTAACTCAGTCTATTGGCATTGGGGATTCCACAGGTCACCAGAATCCTGACACAGGAGGCCTGTGAATGGCCCGCTCAAGAGCTATGAAATTGCATGGCTGCCTTCAGAAATCAGGATGTGGCAAGATCTGTGATCTCCTGGCAGTTTATTAAGAGGCATCATTGCACAGTGTAAAATAGGGAATTGATCCATAAAGAAGGGCCTTTGTTCATTGGAAATTGAGTCTAGCACAGACTATAGATAACCACAAATGAAGATGATGTAATGTCAGCTCATCAATTTTAAAAAAAGAGATGCACATAAAATTTTGACTGAACTGAATCCTCTTGATCTGAAATGACACAGATGGGGAGAGAATAAGGTGAAGTGGCAGCCTGTGGGAGAGGAAGTGATATTTGCTGCACCAAATGAGAATGAGCAGTAATATTGATAATGATAATGATAACCAATAGAAAGTTAGAACTTATGTAAGTGAAAGTCTTCAAGGTTTGATATAAATAATTAAATAGAAAACAGTATCATGTTAAAGTTACTGTTTGATATTTATATACAAAGCATAGAATTAGCATCATGCAAAGAATTATCAGATGGTAGCAATGGATTATTCTACAATACAAACTCTAAAATTGCATGAAAAGGAGAAAGAAACTGGAAAAAGTTACTACTTTGGTTATCATGAAAAAACTATTCAGACACTCAAAATCCATTACATATTGAATCTCTAGTGAAACCTAGCCTAAGGAAAGTAGGTAATTCCAAATATACATGAAGAAATGGGGTAGGGATGTGAATGCACTCTACGTACAAATAATTTCCTTCATATATGCTCCTAGCTCTCTTACATCTCTCTTTGCTTAAAGCATTTAATGAAATCCTCAGTAGGATTTTACAAAACAGATTAGTCTGAAAATATTTTGTCAAAATTAAATCGTTGGACTTGGGGAGAAGTGAAAGAGTGTTAGTCCAAGTTTTCAAAAAAGACAGAAATTTGTCATAAAAGGAAATAAAGCTGGGCTAAATGTCCTAGTGAGTTTATGAATTATAATATATATATAACTATCATTAAAGTAGTTTTAATATTCATTTTAATTTGGAAATAATTCAAAATACAAATAGTTCAAGTATAATACAATAGACAATTGTGTACAAACCATCATATGAGTCTCATATTTTAAAAATATTTTAAATAAAAAATCCATTGTTTTACATACACTCCTATGATCAGAATGCAACTTTAAAGATTTGACAAGGAGCAATTGGTTTCTGGCCTAGTTGTAACACTTATTTTCTGAGTAGTACAGAAAGTAAAGACACGCCTTAATGATATGATGTCTTAGGTTAGATGGCAGTGTACTGTGAACACAGACTAAGTTCCACCTCACCTTATTCCTTTTATAAGCAATCATAATCACTATCCTGTAATTATTATACTCTCATCTAATCTTTTCACTATATATATATATATGCATTTTACATGGGCAATAAAAATGCATGTACCATTATTTTCTATTTTAATTCTCTCAGAGAACATATGCTTAAAAAACATTAACCATAGTGCTTTCCAACATTTTTTAATGTTAAAAGGTTTGGGTCTAGTTAATTTATTCTAAATGCCCTATAGTGTTTTATAGTATTAAAACATTGTCCTATTGGCGGCAGCTGCAGAAGCGTCCAGCTGAATTGGGCCCACAGCTTCTTCACACAATTAAATTAAACTAATGGCATTTGTGGCTGAATTTATCTTCTCTGCCAGAATTATCAAAGTGCTTAGGATTCCACAGAATGGATACATGTTCTGGAAGATATCACCAAATTTTTTCAAGCTGTATTTGGTAAAAATTTATCTGATGAAGAGATATCTAGCAGTTGAATTCATTTAATCAAGAAGCGATCATGAAATTCTGGAAAATTAGGAAAGAAGAAATTAATCAGGCTCTGTTGGAAGAAGCAGCTGATATTTCCTCTGCACAGCTAAGGATTTTGATTGGCAGTTAAAGCTTACACTTTCTAGTGACAACATTGCTACATTACAAACCCAACTTTTAAACCTTCATCTACATGTAAAAAAAAAATGGTGAAGTCAAACTGTATTCTGTTGAGATGAGTAAAGAAGAGCTGCAGATGCTAATAAATTTCTTGGAATAACTGCAAATGATTAATGGAATAATAAATTATTCCATTAATCATTATTCCTTGGAATAATACAAACATTATCAGATTCCACTGCTACCACTGATATGACAGAGT
The DNA here is from genome assembly GCF_014824575.4 of Sturnira hondurensis. NCBI lineage: Eukaryota > Metazoa > Chordata > Mammalia > Chiroptera > Phyllostomidae > Sturnira > Sturnira hondurensis. The sequence goes on along the minus strand of NW_028090025.1, from coordinate 1,737,452 downwards.
GAATACTGTGTGTTCAGAAAACCTTCAGTGTACTATAGTGCTGAGCTGAGAAAGCTACCAAGTTGAGATTACAAAGATAAAAATTTATTCAGCTTCTATAAAGAACAGGAAATTATACAGTTGACAGGAAATCAGTCTCCACCACTAATTAGCCATGTGACCTAGGACCAGTTCATAACTTCTTTGCATCAATTTCCTTACCTATAAAAAGGAAGATGATTTTCATACATACATCATAGGTTTCTGGGAGGACTGGATGAGCTAGTGAGTACAAAGTGCTGAGAACAGCAGCAAGAACATAGCAAGTGTAAGCTATTATTAGTACTATTAAACTAGCCTTGATAAAACTACCAATATTTTATGTGTAATATATTCCTTTATTTGGGATGGCACTTCCCTTGTTACCAGAGAGTTTCTGCATTTTTTCTTATATTTATTGCCCATTCTTTTTCATTTATATTCTTTGTCCACTTTTCTTATATTCTCAGTTTTTCTCATTTATTTCTGAGTCATTTAGAAAACACTTGCAATTTGTTGATTATATACACAGCTTATTTTCCTCTCAGTCTTTGCTTTGACTTTGTCTTTGCTTTATTTTGTTATTATAGTGTGTGTGGTTGCACAAGAGATATTGAATGTGATGTGAAATTGACTCATCTATACCATTAAAATTTGTTTGTGACCCTCATTTTCTTACTCAAATTATGACAATTCTATTCTATATACTTGTCTAAGTTTTTTAAACTTTGCTGTTTATATTTGTGACTTAGGTTCTTCTGGAATTTATTTTTACACATGGCATGAGATAGAATTCAATGTTTGTTTCCTTTACAAACACTTGGTCAATTTTCTCAACACCACTTGCTTCTATATGGATAAAGGATGCAGAATCCTGCTGGGCACCAAACTCACACTTGTGAATGTCTTGAGTTAGTCATGCAGTGTATTCTAGTGATGCCCTTTTTCATATCTGCACCAGAATCACAGTGTTTAATGGTTTAATGACTTAGGCTTTTTGAAATTTTTATCCAGATGTAATGCAAGTGGAAAAGGGCTCATTTGTAAGTATACCAACTAATAGATGTTCGTGAGCTCTCAGGTATAGAACATTACCAGAATTTTCCAGAAGCCCCATTCTTCTTCCTTTCCAATCACTACAGACACTTGGCCCACGGCACCACTGATCAGACATCTGACAGTATAGATTAGTGTTACCTGGTTTTGTACTTTATGTACATGGTCATGGAGTATGTTTTCTTATGTGTATGATAGATTTATGTATGTGATAGATTCCACTCAATGTTATGTTTGTGAGATTTATCTAATTATGTCTTATAACTATAGATTATTTATTCTACTTTTAACATTCTTTTCCCCTATAATTTTAAATAACTTCAAACTTAGGGAAAATTTGCAGACAAATGGTACAAACAAGTTTTTCCCTCAACCATTTTCAAATAATTTGCTGGAATGCTGTCCCACCAGTGTTGAAATGGAAAACCAATGTTTGATGGTTATGTGGAAGTCAGATAGGAGAATGCCTTTGTTTGTAGGAAATGCACGTGCATTCTTTATACAAACAAAGGCATTCTCCTATCTGACTTCCACACAACCATCAAAAAATAGTTGCCACTGATGCACTGCTGTCATCCAATCCAGAGGCTTTGTTCCAGCCTTCCCCATTGTCCCACTAATACCCAGGTAACCTAAGACCCAGGCCATCTTGAAGAGTGCCCCAACCACCAGGCTCCTCAGTCCCCTCAGTCTGGAGCAGTTCAGTCTTCTCTTGGACTTCTCAGTCTTGGCATCTTTGAAGAAACAGGCTAGTTATTTTGTAAAATAAAAATTATTTCCTGATATCTCTTTCTGACTCAGAAGTCTTCCTATCACTTCGTTTATTCAAATGTAAATGATTTCATTAGAAAATCAGAAGGACTAAAAATACTGGCACTGAATCACCATGGCAATCATCATAAATCACTGTCACTGAAGTTCAGTTAATTAAATTTGTGTTTTTCTGAGGAATTTACAAATTCATATGCATTTCAGTGGCAAATGCCTTCTATTCAAACTAAAAATTATTTCTATCCTATGTGACTGAAATTAAATTTGAGAAACTGTATTTGATGTAAATTATCAGTTTCAGTTCACTTCATGGTTATCTATTAAACTGGATGTTTGCGAGTTGCTCTCTTGAAAGACAGCAGAATAATTTAAAGTCTGTGAACCTAGTAATGAAGGATCAAATATAAGCCTCCATTTTATCATTATGATTGCTTAAAATGTGCTGAGAAGAGCAGAATTTTGCAAATGTTTTGTAGTTACAAGTGAGGTTCAAAATTCAAGATAAATTCACTTTTGTGTTTTGGAAATAAGTCAGCTGATATCCTGAAGCCTTTTTATGGAGATGTTTGTCTTTGTGCTGCCTTGTTCCAGGTGTCCCAGCTTTACCTGAGCAGCACTGGGCAGCCCTGTTCCTCTCTGCCACCTCACATTTTCTCCTGCGCGGAGAGGGCCTTTCACCAGCTGTTTCTGGAGCAGCGACCCCAGTGCTTCATTCTCAGGTAAACCCACTCTGCCGCTTAGCCTGAGGATTTGGCTGTAAAATTTTCCTCATTTATTACAGTTTACATCTGTTTATTTTCTCAGCAGTTTGCAGTCTGGTATATCTTTGCAATAAGGACATTAGACTCTTTACAAATAAGAAACATCTTGTTGAAAAAAGCTTCAAGTGTGGCTGAATCAATATCATCAAACTTAACCTGAAACTCAGTTCATTCTGAAGATTTACAGCTCAGAACCAGAGTGTTTTTGCTTTCAAGCCTTAGAATAAAAGGTGGAACAAAGGATCCCAATATTAGTGAATCTATACCACAGTTCTCTAAAATGTGGTGCTACCCAAAAAACAAAATAAAAATTATTAGTTTGTAAATGTGGGTTTCCCCCCTGCTTCTAGGTATTTACATTTGCTCATATTTCACAAAAATTATATATCACATAAAAAGTATTTTTATAGAAATATAATGGTGACATTAGCTCATAAATATATGAAGGTGCTTAGGAGGATGATTTTTATTTGAGCAAAAATTCTTCACACCTTAAATAAATACCACAGAATTGGAGATGAAATGTGATTATGCATTGATAAAAGATTAAAGACATATTTAGGAATTAAAATAAGATCTGCATTGAGAATTATGTTTTACACTAGGAGAAACCTCTGAAAGAGGAGATTTCTCTAAGTAATCATAACTTTGCCTGCATTCTGACCCTTGGTGTTGGTTGAAAACTGACTGTGTGAATAAATCATTGCACAACACTAGTCAAAGTGAAATGAAGGAGTATAAAAAAGGGCATGTGGAAAGAACCCAGAGACATTTAAATATTTAAATAAGCATTTTTATATACTTCTACATTATTTGTTTGATCAAATAATGTAATGGAGGATAAGATTTATGGGTTGCAAACTTGAGCATTCTTATTTCTAAAATAATGTGCAAGGAAGTAGTTGTTTTCACACTATTTCTGAAGTGTCCCCAGGATAAGAGAAGCACTGGAGAGTGGCCCTGCCCATTTTGAGTCTAACAACTCTATTTTTATTTACTTTATCTATTGTATTTTCTGGACATACTGTTGCAAAAAGAGAACACTTTTTAAAACTTGTGAGATTGTGAGGAGTGCATGGTAGTGTTGACGATAATAACGAGTAACATTTATTGAGAACTTGCTAAGTGTTAGACCTTTACTAAATGCTTTCCATTATCATATTATTCCTTGTGTCAGCAACCTTATGAGATAGGTATTATTATTGTGATTAGATGACTGAGTATTAGCAGGGTTAACAGGGTCTTATAATTTGGTAAATAGTGAATTGGGGATGTGGACCCAATAATGTGAATTAATAGATGGTGATGAATTTGTCTAGGATACAGTATCTGGGTCATGAGCCTAAGAGTCTCACGTCTGAGCATCAGCAAAGCTTAACCATTCTCACAACCAGACACGAGTGCAGGATGAGTCTCCTGCTGCTGTCCTGACAAGGTTTTCAACAACAGCCTCCTCCACGGTTCCCTAAAATTATGGGAACAAATCCATGGATTTACTTAAGTTATTGTTGAATCCACTTAATTTTGTGAAACATATTGGTATCTAGTGAAGCTCTGAGGAACCAATGGTCTCATATCTTTTGGAAGTCTGCTTGTTACTGAGCTCACAATGTCCAGCGAGTTTTCCATGAAGATTTCTACATGTGTTGCTTGCAGAACTTTTTTCTAGTTAGGAATTGTTAATATTCTGCAAAACTAGTACCCCTGTGAGTACTAATTATTAGAAGCCTGTGGGTACTAATTTTTAAAGGCTAAGACATCATGTATCAACCACTTATTCTGAAAAAATGATTTCTTTATTAGGTTTGAAGAGAGTATCACCCAGTGCTGGTATCCAGAATTGAAAAACCAATCTGTGATCACAAGGACTTGTTACAGTCATTCTCTGTCTTCTTTTATGTAGCTTCTCAACCTCCTTTATTGTCTTGACAAATCTAAAGACTTCCTACATTTATACTAATATATTAAAATTAATAAATTTAGAACTCAACTAAGTACACTGCTTAAAGTTCATTTATCCAGTGCCTATTGTGATTCATAACTAGTATATACATAGACAACTTGTAAAGAACATTTTTTAAAGATTTTACTTATTTATTTTAATAGGGGAAGGGAGGGAGAAAGCAAGGGAGAAAAACATCAGTGTGTGGTTGTCTCTCATGCACCCACTACTGGGGACCTGGCCCACAACCCAGGCATGTGCCCTGACTGAGACTCAAACCAGCGACCCCTTGCTTTGCAGGCCAGCACTCAATCCACTGAGCCACACCAGCCAGAGCACTTCTTTTAAGATTTGGGGATCAAAACATAAATATTCCTAGAATAGATATCCTACAACTTAATGCTAGGTCTGAAAAAATTTATTTCCAAAATTTAATTAATTTACTTTGTTTTCTTGTTAATTATGGACCCCGGTGGCACAGTAGGCTTCATCTTGAGGAAAAGTTTTTAATAATTTTAAAATTTTTCTCCTGGGCTGTAACTGGAGTCCACCATGATCTACCTCTGACTTTGTAAAGGCCTTGCTAGATGGTTTTAATTAACTGTTTGAACAGTGTGAAAAATATCCATTATCCTAACTATATGCTGAGCCAACCTAAATTAATATTGTTTGCTGCACACACACATAACTTGTGAAATAAGCAGCACAGGCTTGGCCTCTGCCATGTACAGATTTAGCAGACAAGGCTGGTCAAGTAAACTTAAGAATTTTTATGGTCCCATGATTGGCACAACCTAAAATTTCTGGTAAATTTATAATCTAATCATAAACTTGGACTTTGAGATCAGACATATTTCTTAAAGAAGCTGAACTAGAAATGTTAGTGGTAATGTGATCACCTATGGAGCTAAGCCTAATATAACCCATTTTTCTTTTCTTTAATGTCCTTGTATTTTACTCAGTTTAAATAAAGTGTAGCCATTTTGAGATTTTATGAGATGGTTACAATGTTGTTTTTTTTAATTTTAGCTGTCGTTTTCTTTTTTTATTTTAATTGTTGTTCAAGGACAGTTTTCTGTTAGCTGTCATTTTCACTACTCCTAATCTGGCACTCAAACCCAGTGAGCTCAATGGTGGGAGCAGAGAGGGGGAGTCACATGACCACCAAGTCAGCCCCATACCCTCACATGCCTCTGTATCTTCATATTCACAGAGACTGTTCCTGCTTCAGTCAGTACTCTGCACTCGCCACCTATTTCAGATTACTTAATAGAAACTTGAGAAATATTTATAGGATATTTATTGCCAAAAAATGGTACCTTCTCCAAGAATCAGCTCGACTTCCACCTCATTGAGAAGTCTTCCCTGGCCCCCTCTTGGGGATGTACCTGCTCCTTCACCTGTGGGTGCATGGCTTGCTGTGCCCCACTGTGCTCTAATTATGCATCGTTTATGTACTTGGTGTTTACTTGAGAGGATCCCCACTAGATAGCAAAGGGAGCAGTATTTTTCGCCTCTTTACTCCTGAAGCCTCTGGCACATATTAGGCCCTCAGTGACTTCCATTTGAAAGAATACGCAATATTTCAAAAAGGAAAATGGTATTTTCAATATTCATCCCTGGGTGAATGCAAGCAAAATCTCTGTCAAAAGAAGATCATGAAACATCTAATTATTTTTCTGGGTAATGTAATTTTTGTAGCAATAGATATAATTGCAGAAGTAAATTTTCATCATGAGAGATCTAAATTGTTTCTTCTCTGAAATTAGAAGGTTAAAAGAAAAGCTTTTGAACTGAGAAAAGGTGCTTCTTTTTTTTTTCTAATTGTTTTTTTTAAATTATTTTTCAAGTACAGTTTTCTGTCTATTACTCCCATCTCATCCCACTCCCCGTGCTCCCCCCCCTCCCTCCCATTTCCACCCTTCTTGTCTTGTCCAGGTCACTGTCATCTGTGCTGCTGAGGATGCTGGGGTAGTTGTTCCAGAAGTAGTTAAACTGTTCACAGTCAGCATGGATGAGGGAAGTAAAAGCATTTGTTAACCACTGGCGATGTGAATAAAATAGTTAAAGTTCAGCTTCTTTTCTGGCAAATGCCCTTCCTTTAATCAAATTGATTAGAACAAATTTGAAAGAAAACAATACTAAAGAACTTTATGTATACTTAATTTTTGACTAATCAGTAAAAGACTATTTTTATAACTATTCTATCTGGATACAGTAAAAACTTTATTTTATATTAGACCACTTTGGTATAGTAACTATTGTATTGGAACTTTATGTTAACTCTATATTATCTAATTTCAGGAGTATAATATAGTTATTATGCATATATATATATATATATATATATATATATATATACACACACACACACATATACACATGCACATACCTTGGAAATATCAAAAGTATTGTCATTCAAAATAACAAGTGTGGTTAGTGCTTGCTCCAAGGTTAAAGGAAAATGGGAAACATCGACTGTCAGAACTGAAGCAACTTCAGGAGAAAATGGGCTATTTTAGTATCTGCCGAGTCTCAGCACTTCAGTCACCTACTCACATCTGACCATTTCACCTACTTGGTTTTAGTAGCTGCACACTCTCTGGTCATTCAGAAGAAAAGAGGAGGAAGGCTCAGAAAGATGTAATGACTTTTCCAGGCAAGGGGTAATGGTTTTCAGGGAAAGATGTAGAAAGTTTAACAAGGCCAAGCCAGGTGGCTCTAAAATGCACACACCTTTCGTGCAGAGGGTTCTCACCTTGGCTCCACTTCAATAACTTCTATTTTCAACAGCAAAGACAAGTGGATGCTGTTTTCCTTTTCACCTAACACCTTCGGCAGTAATTTACCTGTGTTACATGGTTCTACACTGTGAGATATCAGATGGCAGAGGCTGCATCATGCTCATTTGTAGTTCTAGTGTCTGAACACCTGACATAGTGTTCAGATAAGGTACCTGACATGGTACACATTTGCTAAATAATTTGAAGACCAAATTGAAGAGTAAACTGATACCATCAATTCATTAACAGTTATGTTGCTACCTACCATCATTGTACCTGAGAATTATCTGTGGTTATTAATTTTTTTACTAAGTGTTCCAAAATAGTAAACTTGTGTTTTTCTTTTGTTTTCTTTTAGTGGAGAAAGAGGATCTGGAAAGACTGAAGCCAGCAAACAAATAATGAGGCACCTGACCTGTAGATCTGGAACTAGCAGGCCTATATTTGATTCCAAATTTAGACATGTAAGTTTCTTATTGGTTTGGAAAATATGTTGAACAAAAAATATCATTTAAAAATAGAGTGACATTATAATATACCATACATTTGACCATAAGTTGGTCAAAATTTGTGAAAATAAAAAACATTGAAGTTCAGTATAAATTAATATTGTCCAAGTGATCTTTTCTTGTATAATATGTTTAAAAATATTTTGAATATACTGTCTTTCATATGAGTCAGAGCAGTTGTATTAAAACAGATAATTTAGTTAGAAGTTGTTGTTCACAAAGAAAGTGCCACTTTGGTGTGTAGATAGATGCCTTTGGAGGGTCTGACCTGGTCAGAAATCTTGGGGAGGGGGATAACTAAAAGCCGATAATAAAGTTTCGATGTATGTAAAAGAACTGACAACAGGAAACCTTAAAGACATGGATGAGCAGGAAATAAATCTTCAGCCCCAAGCCAAAAAAATGTTAACTTTATATGTCAAAAATTATGTCCAGTGTCTCACGCATGTAAGAAGGGTATACTCTGTTAAAAAGAAATCAACAAGCTCTAAATAACTTGCAAGAAAATGACATCCTTATATGCTGCTATATCATTTCCTTGATCAACAAAAACACATTAGCAATCGCAGGCCATGTTGCAGCAGTACACACTTTCTTGGTGCATATTTCTAAGTGAGGTATTGTAAATACAATGACACAGCCATCAATTTACACAGCTCACTCCTCCTGCACAGGCCTTTCTGCACACGTCTTTGCAGAATCCCACCTGCATGTCATTCAGCAATTGCGTGTCTGATTACATGTGAATAAAAACAGTTGCTATTATCTGAGATCCTTCCTTAAAACAATGCCATCTAAAGGTTCATACACATTACAAATCTATAAATGTACTTACTGCACAATAGGTATTGTGCTATTTGTGTTTGGTTTTGTCTCACTTGCCCTTATACCTTGTGCCTGCAGGTCGGAATTATTTCTGCCATGGTATTGTTTACATGGGAATATTCTGGAAATTTAGTATTGGATTTCTTATTTAGAAATGAGAGGAACTTACATTTAACTGGTAGATTAATGTTGTTTCCTTACATTTTCTACTTTTCATTAAGAAGTGCTTAAACAACTAAATTTGCTTTTATGGATTTCCAAGCATGTGCCTGATTCTAGAAACTTTTTTCTTTATGAAGACTATTTAATAAATCATACTGCAGTACATCCATGGTATCATATATATTCATTAATGACTTCCCTTCATAGCCATTTATTAAGCTCAACCTGTAAATTGAGCATCTGCATAATTCTACAGCACAGCTCGAAATAATTGAATGTATTAGGTTGACTCGGAAAGAATAGTATAAAAGATCTTTGTTCAGATATTGTAATATGAAGACCCTTGACAGTTAAGAATTCAAGAATTTATAAAACAACAGTTATAAAATAGACTCAGGTTAACAAATAAAAAACAGGATATATTGGTTTGATTATACTGACAAGCAACAATAGATTCCACTGTAAATTATAGCCTAAAACAATCATTTATGAAAATAATCCACCCTGGCTGGTGTAGCTCAGTGCATTGAGCATGGGCCTGCAAATCAGAGGATCATGGTTCAATTCCCAGTCAGAGCACATGCCTGGGTTTCAGACCAGTTCCCAGCAGAGGACACATGAGAGGCAACCATACATTGATATTCCTCTCCCTCTCTTTCCCTTCCCCTCTAACATAAATAAATAAAATCTGTATAAAAATTTAAAAAATAATAATAATCCTTTGAGAAAGAGCAGGCTATGCAATTTTTAAAGTGCATTCTAGATTACTCTATGTAAACTGGCTTTGCATTTTACCTTAACTGAACACATTCTAAGTAGCATTTTTTTGGATAAGGGGGTCTAACTCTTCGAAAATTAATTAGAATCTTGAAATGAATATTATACTGTCAATGCAAGTTTTAAGTAAAACTATTTCTAATTCATTTATTATTTTTTAATAATTTTTTAATTTAATTCTTGTTCAAGTACAGCTTTCTGTCTTATATTCCCAACCCTGCCCGCCCCCGCCCCATGCTCCCCACCTCCCTCCCATTTCCGCCCCCCCCACCCTTAGTTGTTGTCCATGTGTCTTTTATACTTGTTCATGTGAGTCCATCCCCTTTTCCCCTATGATTTTCTCACCTCTCCCCTCTGGACCCTGTAAGCCTGTTCTGTACTTGACTCTCATTGGTCATATTTTGCTTGCTTGTTTGTTTTGTTTGATCCCTGTTAACGGTGATATCATATGGTATTTGTCTTTCACCGCCTGGCTTATTTCACTCAGCATAATGCTTTCCAGTTCCATCCATGATGTTGCAAAGGGNTGTCAGCTTGTTCTCTATTTCAGTGTCTTTGATTATATTTTGCTTGTTTGTTTGTTTCGTTGTTTAGGTTCCTGTTAAAGGTGAGATCATATGGTATTTGTCTTTCACTGCCTGGCTTATTTCACTTAGCATAATGCTTTCCAGTTCCATCCATGCTGTTGCAAAGGGAAGGAGCTGCTTCTTTCTTTCTGCTGTATAGAATTCCATTGTGTAAATGTACCACAGTTTTTTTATCCATTCATTTACTGCTGGGCATCGAGGTTGCTTCCAGCACTTGGCTATTGTAAATTGTGCTGCTATGAACATTGGTGTGCATAAGTTATTTTGGATTGGTGTTTCAGGGTTCTTAGGATATACTCCTAGCAGTGGAATTGCTGGGTCAAAAGGCATGTCCATGTTTAGTTTTCTGAGAATTTCCGTACTGTTTTCCATAGTGGTTGTACCAGTCTGCAATCCCACCAACAGTGCACTATGGTTCCCATTTCTCCACAATCTCTCCCAACACTTGTTGTTTATTGTTTTGTTTATGATGGCCATTCTGACTGGTGTGATGTAGTATCTCATTGTGGTTTTAGTTTGAATCTCTCTGATAGCTAGCAATATTGAGCATCTTTTCATGTGTCTGTGGATCCTCTGTATGTCCTCCTTGGAGAAGTGTCTGTTCAAGTCCTTTGCCCATTTTTTAATTGGGTTGCTTGTCTTCTTAGAGTGGAGTCGGGTAAGTTCTTTATATATTTTGGAGATTAAACCCTTGCCTCAGGTATCATTGGTAAATATGTTTTCTCATAAGTTGGTTATTTTTCTATTTTAATACTATTTTCCTTAGCTGTGCAAAAGCTTTTTATTTTGGTGAGATCCCATTTGTTTATTCTTGCCTTTATGTCCCTTGCTCTAGGGGACATATCAGTAAAAATGTTGCTAAGTGAAGTATCTGAGATTTTCCTGCCATGTTCTCCTATAGTACTTTAATGGTGTTACAGCTTATATTTAAATTTTTATTCACCTTGAATTTATTTTGGTGTATGGAGTAAGTTGGTGCCCGAGTTTCATTTTTTTGCATGTAGCTGTCCAGTTCTCCCAACACCATTTGTTGAAGGAAACAAATGGCTATTTGTACTGCATTTTATGTTGCTGCCCCCTTTGTCGAATATTAATTGACCACAGAGACTTGGGTTTATTTCTGGGCTCTCTGTTTTGTTCCATGGGCCCATGTGCCTGTTTTGATTACAGTGGCCTTGTAATACAGTTTGGTATCAGGTATTGTGATTCCTCCTACTTTGTTCTTCTTTCTCAAAATTGCAGCTGCTATTCGGGGTCTTTTTTGGTTCCATATAAATTGTTGAAGTGTTTGTTCTATGTCTGTGAAATATGCCATTGGCACTTTAATAGGTATTTCAGTAAATCTGTAAATTGCTTTGGGTAGTATGGACATTTCGATGATGTTACTCCTTCTGATTCATAAACACAGTATATATTTCCATTTGTTTGTGTCTTTCTTGATTTCTCTCTTTAGTGTTGTGCAGTTTTCTGAGTATAGGTTTTTACCTCTTTGGTTAGGTTTATTTCTAGGTATTTTATTTTTCTTTTTGCTATATTGAATGGTTTTTTTTTCTTGATTTCTGCTTCTGCTGTTTCATTGTTGGTGTACAAAAATGCCTTTGATTTCTGGATATTGACTGTGTATCCCACTGTTTTGTCAAATTCATTTATTAGGTCGAGTAGTTTTGGGGTGGAGTCTATAGGATTTTCCATGTACGCTATCATGTCATCTGCAAACAATGACAGTTTTGTTTCCTCCTTTCCAATTTGGATGCCTTTTATTTCCTTTTCTTGTCTGATCGTTGTGGCTAAAACTTTCAATACTGCATTGAACAGAAGTGATGAAAGTGGACAACCTTGTCTTGCTCCTGAACTTAGTGGAAAAGGTTTTAGTTTTTGCCCATTGAGTATGATGTTGGCTGTTGGTCTCTCATATATGGCCTTTATTATGTTGAGGAGTGCTCCCTCTATTCCCACTTTGCTGAGTGTTTTTATCATAAATGGGTGCCGCACCATATCAAATGCTTTTTCCGCATCTATTGATATGATCATGTGGTTTTCATCTTTGCTTTTATTTATGTGATGTATTACATGTATTACTGATTTGCGAATGTTGAACCATCCTTGCATCCCTGGGATAAATCCCACTCGCTCATGGTGTATGATCTTTTTAATGTATTGTTGGATGTGGTTTGCCAATATTTTGTTGAGGACTTTAGTGTCTATTTTCATCAGCGATATTGGTCTGAAGTTTTCTTTCTTTGTTGTGTCTTTATCTGGTTTGGGGATTAGGATGATGCTAGCTTCATAAAAAGAGTTTGAGAGTCTTCCATTATGTTGGATTTTTTGGAGTAGTCTGAGGAGGACAGGGGTTAGCTCTTCTTTAAATGCTTTGTAGAATTCTCCTGTGAAACCATCTGGTCCAGGGCATTTGTGTGTCAGGAGTTTTTTGATTACTGCTTCAATTTAATTTGCTATTATTGGTCTGTTCAGGCTTTCTGCTTCTTCTTCACTGAGTTTTGGAAGATTATATTTTCCTAGAAACTTGTCCATTTCCCCGAGGTTTTCAAATTATTTGGCATACAGTTCTCTGTAGTAATTTCTTACAATACTTTGTATTTCTGTGGTGCCAGTTGTAATCTCTCCTCTTTCATTTCTGATTGTGTCTGTTTGGGTCCTATGTCTTTTTTTCTTGATGAGCCTGGTTGAAGGCTTGTCGAGTTTGTTTATCTTTTCAAAGAACCAGCTCCTGGATTCATTGATCCTTAGATTTGTGCTCTTAGTCTCTATGTCATTTAATTCTGCTCTGATCTTGGTGATTTCCTTCCTTCTACTTGCTCTGGGCTGTCTTTGTTGTTGTTCCTCGAGTTCTTGTAGAAGTGGGGTTAGGTTGTTTGTTTGAAATTCTCCTGTCTTTTTTTTGGTAGGCCTGTATCACTATGAACGTCCCTCTCGGGACTGCCTTTGCTGTGTCCCATAAATTCTGGGTTGTTGTGAGTTCATTTTCATTTGTTTCCAGAAACTTTTTGATTTCTTCCCTAATTTCATTCTTGACCAATTCATTGGTTATAGCATACTATTCAATCTCCATGTCTTTTATTGTTTTGGGTTTTTGTCATTGAGGTTGGTTTCTAGTGTCAGTCCCTTGTGGTTGTAGAAAATGCTTGGTATGATTTCAGTTTCCTTTAATTTATTGAGGCCTGATTTGTGTCTTGTCATATGGTCTATCTTTGAAAATGTTCCATGTGCATTTGAAAAAATTGTATTTAGCTTCTTTGGGATGGAGGGCTCATACGTATCAGTTAAGTCCGTTTCATCTAGGGCATTTTTCAATGCCACAATATCTTTGTTGGTATTTTGTTTGGGAGATCTGCCCATTTTTGACAGTGGGGTATTAAAATCCCCTACTATAATTGTGTTGCTGTCAATATCTTTCTTGAAGTCCCCTAAGATTTTCTTTATCTATTTGGGTGCATATACATTGGGTGCATATATATATATTTCCAATGTTTATGTCTTCTTGGTGGATTCTTTCCTTGAGTATAATGAAGTGACCTTCTGGGTCTCTCTTTATGGCCCTTTTTTGAAGTCTACTTTGTATGATATGAGTATTGCTACCCTGGCTTTGCTATCCTGTCTGTTTACTTGGAAAATTTGTTTCCAGCCCTTCACTTTCAGTCTGTATAGATCTTTTGTCCTGAAGTGGGTCTATTGTAGGCAGCATATGTGTGGGTCATGCTGTCTTATCCATTCAGCTATTCTATGTCTTTTGATTGGAGCATTTAATCCATTTACATTTAAGGTTATTTTTGATAGATACTTATTTATTGCCATTTTTGTACCTGTCTTCCTCTTTGTCTGTCTCTTCTCCTTCCTTTCCGTAAAGTAGGCTCTTTAGTGTTTCTTGCAGAGCTGGTTTGTTGGAAGTGTATTCTTTTAAAGTTCTTTTGTCTCAGAAGCTCCTTATTTGGCCTTCTATCTGATTGGAAGCCTTGCTGGGTAAAGTAAAGCTAGTTGCAGGCCTCTTGTTCTCATTACTTGAAATATTTTTTGTCGTTCTCTTCTGGCTTGGAGCATTTCCATTGAGAAGTCAGCTGCTAACCTTATTGGGGCTCCCTTTTATGCTACTTCCTGCTTCTCCCTTTGTTGATGACCACTGTGCCTGGTTCTAGGAATTATTACTCCTCCCCCTGTAGCTAAGGACCTCTGCAATGCAAGCCGCAGTAGACAAAGCTTGTCTCTGGTAGCAAATGCTGCTTCAGTTTCCTCTCCCTGCCCCCAAAACATGGTCGGAAGTTCATGGCAAGTAAGACCCCTCAGAGTAGGGGCAACCTAGGCCAGACACAATTACTTAGGGGTCCTTCATGGAAGGACTCGGGTGGGGGTGTGCAACAAAGAGCAATGGACTCTCACCCCCTGGCTTTGATGAAGCCCATGTTCCCATGTCTTCTGGGAGAAGCGCTTCCTGGCTCTAATCCCCTTAAGCCTGAATACCTGTTGGGGGGAGGTGCAGCTCCTTGCCTTGCTAGAGCGTGCCCTGGGGAACAATCTGGCATCACAAAGATTTCCTGATAAACCTGTGAAATCTGCTTTGCTAAGAGTGCTTTCATTCATATGTTAAGGGTTCAAGCAGGAAGCCCTAAAACTCTGTTCTTGACAGACTCTGACTCATGCTAAGCCCTCAGATTTCTTTGAAATGTGATCCTTGCTGTCCTGTATTCCTGTGTATTAAAACCCACTAAAAGCCCTTGGAGGAAGGGGCTCAAAGCCTTTTTGCCCTGAGAAACTGGCCATTTTTCCTCCCTAAGCAGATCACATCATGTCTCAGTCACGTTTACTTTCATCCATGGCACACGAGGGGACTTGCTAGGAAAGTTGCCCCCACACCTCTTGCTGCATTTAAGATTCTCTGTCTTGGAATTTTGCCATTTTAATTATTTTGTGTCTTGAAGTGGGTCTCTTTGGGTTCCTCTTGATTGGGATTCTCTGTGTTTCTTGCATTTGTGTGACTTTTTCTGTCATCAAATTAGGGATCTTTTCCATCATTACTTTTTCAAATAGGTTTTCTATCCTTTGCTCTTCTTCTTCTCCTTCTGGTATCCGTATTATTCGAATATTATTACTTTTCATATCGTCTCACATTTCTCTTAATCCCTCTTCATTCTTTCTGAGCCTCTTTTCTTTTTCTTGCTCTTTCTGGGTGTTTTTTTTTTTCTATTTTGTCCTCCAACTCACTGATCCAATCTTCTGCTTCATCGATCCTGCTTTTGATTCCTTCTACTGTGTTCTCCATTTTAGAAATTGTATTCTTCATTTCCTCTTGGCCCTTGTTGATAGTTTCTATTTCCTTTTTCATGTTGATATAGTTCGTAGTGAGTTCATTGTAGTTTCCCTGTAGTTTCTGCTAATTCACTGTGAGTTCATTGTGCTTCCTGATAACCAGTGCTTTGAACTCAATTTCTGATAGTTGAGTTGCATCTATTTCATTTAGCATTCCTTCTGAGGCTTTCTCCTATTCTTTCATTTGGGGATTTTTTCTTTGTCTTCCTACTGTTTATGAGACTCTTCTTGTTAGCCTCAGCTTCTTAAATTGATCTGTTTTTGCTCCCTGGGTTTATGGTATGGACTTCTGTGTAGAATGCCTGTGAGATTCTGTGGTGCAGTCTCCTTGTTCTCCTTAGCTCGCTGGTCTTGCACTGTCATTTAAGTTGTCTCTGTGTTTATCTCTGGGTTTTGATTGTTGTTGGGTGTTCTTTGGTGAGTCCTTCCCACCAGCTCCTTAACTGAGAGTCACTCTGTGCACCACCTTGTAGAAGGTGCAGTCACTCTGTGCACCACTCTTGTATTTTGTTGTGCTGTTTTGGGCAGGTTGTGTTGAAGCTAATTCTTCCATGTGTATGAGGTTTTGAGGATTGTTTCTTGCTCTTGTTCAGTTGTTTGTTCAGGGTAGTTTCTCCACTATTTAGTTGTATTTCCAGATAGGTATTGGATTGAGGTTTGTGTGGTTTCCACTTCCTCCTTCACCTTCTTCTGTTGTTATCTGTTGGCAGTTCCTTAGTTGTTGGGTTTCCTCTTCCAGTGGGTATCCTGGTCTTCACCACTTCCACACACTCTTTTTTTTGTGATAAGTTGTAAAGGGAAGGTGAAATGGTTTAAGACAGAAAGAGAGTATTCTATGATATTTACAGTAGCAGTTGGTAGAGAAGAGATAGGAGATCCTTTGGCTATGTATAGTGTTAACCATGATATTCCACCCAACTAGCCACTTTTAAGGAGGATGAACAGAAGATAAGACTCTTGTTGTGGAGGGAAGATTTGTGAGTTTGATCTAGAGTGCAGTGAGGTTATGGGAGGTCAGATTCTGAAGTAAGGTGAGAGTAAAGGATAGTAAATAGGTGTAATGTGTGAGAGAATACGGCAAACCACTACAGTAATAGAGTTCAGGAAACTGTGAAGTGGGCTAAGATCCGGAAAGGTTGTTGTGAAGTATTTACAACTGTATGGAACTGCTATTATTTATAGTAATATTAGAGCAACAATCATATGACAGAATCTGTGGGATCTGGATAACAAGAATAGGGCACATAGAACTTTGAGTAGTGTGCTAATGGAACACAAGTGAAGTGAAGGACAGTAAATTAGCAATACACTATGAAGGAGAGAACAGGGGAAACCTGTCAAATGATACAATTTAACTAGCCAAGCAAAGAAGACTAAACAGAAACGAGTGGAATACAAAAATACTATTAAAATAAAAGATGTTAGAATAATGAAAAAATAATGCAAATATGCAATAACTTGCAGGTTCTCTGTAATAGCAAAGTAAAATTTGTCTCAGGGGTTGGGATGACCCCTCTTTGAGTCCAACTCTGGTATTTTCATAGTTCCAGGTTTTTTGGTCTCATTTGTATTTTTTAAAAAAGAAGAGTTAAGAAGGAAGGAAGAAGATATAAAATTGAAAAGAAAGGAAGAAGGAACAAAGCAAGAAAGAAGGGAGGAAAAGGAATTGAGGGATAAAAAATAATGAAAATAAAAAATAAAGAATTAGTTTTAAAAAGCCCCTTGTTGGTTTCAAACTGGCCAAACTGGTTTTGCTGATCTTCCTGGCTGCAGCAGGCTGAGGGGCTATTGGTTTTGCTTTTCTCCCTTCCTGAACCACACTTAGTCAGCCTCAGGAACACACTCTCCCCAAGGCTAGCTGGGTGCCTCTCCCCAGGGGTTTGGGTGTGGGATCCAGGCCTTCTGCAGAGTGCAGAGCTCACTCTCCCTGGGTTGCAGGCACGCTTGCTGAGCCAGGCCGCCTCCTGTCTCTCAGGTTTGGGTGCTCACCCTTCTTAGGGCTAGGGGGAATGCTCAGGGCCATCTTTGCCACCTTGGCGCTCTGCCTGGCTGGGTGGGGAGGAGGCTGAAGCTGCTGCTGCAGGAGAATTCCCCAAACAGCATCTCTTTTTTCACTTTTTCTTTTTGAGAAATTCCTCCTACTCAAGCCTGCTGCTCCATACTGAGGCCTGGCTTCTCCCACAGCCCAATTCTCCTGCCGGACCAGGGACTATCAGAGTCATGACCCATCATGGCCCGACTTTAAACTCTCCCCAGCCAGCATTTACACACTCCTTGAGTGCTCACAGCCTCTGTATGTTTGCCACTTAGTCCTTATTCCCCTCTCTGAGACTTCAAGCAACCAGGTCTCTCCCAGTGCTGCTCAAGCCTTGTTTGGCTGGGGAGGGAGCCATTGACCCAGCTCTCTCCCAAGAGCCCTGTGGCAGACCTGGCAGGAGTGGGGCCTGGGGCTGCAGCCACCCTGCTCCCCACACTGATCCCTGGGCCCTGCAGTTATCCCTTGGCCCCGCACTGATCCTTGGGTCCATATTGTCCTGAAGCGCTCTCCTTACCGTCTGGTTTTTCAATGTCTGCTACAATTTTTGGTCTCCTATCTTCATGTATGCTGGGGTACTGTTGGCTGTTTGCTCTGTTCCTCTGTAGATTGGCTAGGTTTTTCTCCTGTGTGTTTACAATGCAGTTTTGAAAGACAACTACATGAATTTCTTAGACCTCCAGAAGCTATTAAAATGTCCCTATTGTTAAATATATATACACACACATACACATACATACATACATACATAGGTTAAGATTAGGTCTTCCAGGTTTCCTCATCACCTTATCAAGTGCAGGCAGGTTACTATGGTAACAGTGGCACTAGCTGCCCTGTCCCCAACATGGTTATAAGGACCCAAGAGCAAACTGGCAGCATGCATTCAGGCATTTAAGCTTCTGGTGTGTGAAAAGCAATAGGTATGCACCTGGCAACAGGTTCATCAGTTGCAGATACCAGATTCTAGAATATATTTTTACCTCCTCCTCCTCCTAGTGAGTTCTTCATTTTTCTCTAAACTTATTTTACAAAAAAGTGATATTAATTATGATAATTACTCACTTTCTCTCTTTACAGTTCTCATTCACTTGATGCAAGGATTCTCTTCCTCAGAAAAACTGTTTCCAATAAAACAATGACCTCTCACCCTGGCTAGTATGGCTCAATGGATTGAGTGCCAGCCTGCAGACCAAAGTGTCGATTCCTAGTCTAGGACACATGCCTGGTTTGCAGGCCAGGTCTCCAGTATAGGGCACACAAGAGGAAACCACACATTGATGTTTCTCTCCCTCTCTTTCTCCCTCCCTTACCCTCTCTAAAAATGAATAATAAACAAAATCTTAAAAAAACCACAATGACCTCTCAGAGCCTTGTAGTTAGGTGCCGAACCTGAAACTCCACCATACTTCATGTTAGAGACATCTACTGATTTAAAGTTGTTTAGGGAATTAGCTGCCATAAGCAAGAAAGGTAGATTGAAAGCAATCCTGTCTGAATTTGAATTCTGCAGTGATCATTGGTCATGTGTTTGCTGCTCTGACACATATGATCAAAAATTCTATTTAGTATCCATCTGTCCATTCTCAGGGTCTGTGAGATATTTAGTGTTCAGGTAAGAAAATTAAATCACTTCTGCTTAGAAATCACTTAGAACATAGTGATGTATAGTTCAAACATAAGTTTTATTTCTAAATAGAAAATTGTCTTGTCTGTAATAGTAGGTGCAGGTTAGATAGAGATGAGGACTGGTGCAGAGGGGAGGAATCAGAGCACAAGTATAAGTGATAGGCTCATCAACTTGCAAAATGTAATATTCAAGCATCAGGTGTGTGAGTGTTGATGGGGTTGAAGATACCCTATCTCAGAATATTAACTTGACACTTTGAATATTCTAAGCTGAAATAGTTTAAGAAAATGGCAAAAGTAGGAAGGTCATGTTGCCTGCCTGCTCCATTGTCCCTCGAAAAAAGTGATAAAAACCTTATGTGAAAGGTACCCTTCTTATATCCAGAAAAATGTAGCGACTTTACCTCTTCAGACAAAGGGACACCTAGAATTCTACCAAACAGGCCTTGGTAAGTTTCCTCCCATTTGCTACACTTGTCTCATACTCTTTAACCTCTTCCTCTATTCCTTCTATGACTGTCTGTCCACTATTCATCAAACCTAGCGTAAGCTGCTCAAGCCTATTTCTTTATTTCCTTATGAAGGCTCCTGTGTCACATAAGACATTAAATACCTGTTTTTCTCTCCTGTTAATCTTTGCCACTTTAACTTTTAGACCCATGTCTGGGACCCTAAAAGGGCCAAGAAAAATGTTTTTCTCCTCTTCAGTGTCCTACTGACTTCTTTGGGATGTGAATATGATAGATCTTTAGATTTCTGAAACATTGAGGGCACTGGTCATCATAATATCTTACTGGCCCCTGCAAAGGCTCATAGGAAATCCAGACCAGTTTGTTTTGACTTTTATGTGTGTGTGTGTGTGTGTGTGTGTGTGTGTTATGTATGTATGAATGTTTGGTTTTGGGGTTTTACTTGTTTTGTAACTAGCCTGGGAAGAGATTTGGAATCCAACACTGACAAAGGTCTAGAATTCTGATTAGTGTGTCCTGTTCTTTTTAGGGGCTCTTGGGAGGTTTTGCAGGGTAGGTAGAACTATGGACTCCCATCCTCCAAAAGACTGCTTAGGCTAATCCCTAAGAGAAAGTTTCAAGCTATATCCTGGTATAGACTTCTGTTTTCCTCTATGCTCTAAAGTGAATAAACTAATTATTTCTTCTGAGGAGGAAATTTTATTGAGGGTGAAAAAACCCTACTTATTACACATTCTCAATTCTGACTCCGTATACTAATCTTTCTGTGTCAACAAGATCTTCATAGCTGTTTTTCATTTTTTAACTTCAAATAATTTGTTGACAGAAATGAGGAACACTTTTTTTGGTATTGACACAAGTCAGGGTGTGAGTTCCACTATAAACAACTAGCTACTTGTATATAACTCAGCAAGATATCTGAAAAGAAAGCAACTACTTTGTGTTTTTAAACAATTTATGGTAGGAAGAACTCTAATTCCTATGTGTGACAAAAAAACTGAGGCAAACCTTGCTTTATTTTCAGTTTGGAAAGACCTGTCTTTGCTCATCTATTCAAAATATACAAATGAATGACAAAACCAAAACCATTTTACTTCATAAGTACTTCACTAGGCTTAATTCTGGCATGTCTAACCATTAGGCGTGTGCCTAGTCTTCCTTAGAGATGTCCTTTCTAGTTCACTAAAGTCAGTTCTGTTCTCCAAGTGTGGTCCCAGAACCAGTGGTATCAACATCTCCTAGGAACTTGTTAGAAATGTAAATCTGGGGGCCTGCCACATGCCGGCTGACTCAGCAACTTTTCGGGCTCCATGCAGAGGGGGAGGCCTTGCTTTAAGATATGTCTGACCCTTTAGCAGGGTTTTTGGAGGTGACATTGTGGTGGACAAATACTCTCACCAGGAACAAACTAGTTGGGTCCTTAAGTGCTATTTAGTTCTCAAGGTAACTGCACCTAAGCTAAGCAGGGATGGAATGTGCCTTGGAGAAAATTGCACATAGTTTTGCCCTGCCTATTTTGTCTTCAAAATATATGTCAAATCACCCCATCAAAGACCATCCCAGATCGCACATTCAAGTGAGTTTGTTGAAAACCCCCTGTAGGTTTTCAAAACACCTGTTGCATTGTCTCTGTCCCCTTGTATTGTAATTGTCTCCAAGATCTAACAGGCTGTAACTGTCGAGGCTAAACGCTAAGTTCTTGCCTCTATTGCAGTACTCAGCACGGAGCAGGTATTATGTAATTTGTTAAAGGAAATCAATCAGCCCATTAAAAGTATAATCTTAAACCAAGGACCCTATAAAACCATCCTGTAAAGGTATCATTCATTTGTGCCAGTACCCAGCCAACAACATATTTTCACCCTCCTGATTTCACCCTTCTGTCTTCTGTTCACTGCCTTCCCCATTCCCAAACAACCAGCAAATTCACATTTCAATAACACCTCTGTAACAGTTTCATTACCCCTTCAGTCACCAACTTCATCAACTCTCACTGCCAGTCCATCAGTCTGTCAATTCCCAGTAATCCTCACCCCCTTACTTCCATTTCCCCTCTCCCTGCCCTGCTGGAGGAAAGCCGTGCCTACGAGGTCAGCCCAAAAGAAGTGCTACCAACCTCTGCCTCATCTGCTCTCCCAGTGGGGACCAACAGCCCATGCCACGTGTAATCAGAGAGCACCAGCGGCAGCAGTTGCCAGACCCAAGCCTGCCACCAGCTCTCAGTTAGGGCCGGTCATAATAGAGATGCACACTAGATATTTCCTAGGCACCCACAGGGGTGACGTACAACGGAGCACCCACAATGTTTTTGTATCCATTCAGCTACCTTATGTCTTCTTTTATAAATATTTTATGTATTTATCTTTAGAGGGGAAGGGAAATATCAATTTATGGTTGCCTCTCATGGGTCCCCTGCTGGGAACTGGCCTGCAACCTAGGCATGTGCCCCGACTGGGAATTGAACCGTGATCCCTTGTTTCCCAGACCCGTGTTCAATCCACTGAGCTACACCAGCCAGGGTACCCTGTGTCTTTTGATTTAATCCATAATATTCAAGGCTATTATTGCTAGGTACTTATTCATATTTCCTCTTTTGTACCTGTGCTCCTCTTTCTCTCTCACTCTTTTCCTTCCTCTTCTCATAGCAGTCCCTTTAGCATACCTTGTAGTGCTGGTTTGGTGGAGGTGTATTTTTTCTGCCTTCTTTTGAATGGGAAACTCCTTATTTCACCTACTAGTTTAATTGAGAGCCTTGCTGAGTAGAGAAATCTTGGTTGCAGGCCTTTGCTTTTCACTATTTGGAATATTTCTTGCCATTCTCTCTGGTTAGCAGTGTTTCTGTTGAGAAATCAGCTGCTAGCCTTATTGAAACTGCCTTGTATATTACTTCTTGTTTGTCCCTTGCTGCTTTTAAGATCTTCTCTTTGCCTTTAAAACTTGGCATTTTAGCCCTGGCTGGTGTAGCTCAGTGCATTGAGTGCAGGCTTGTGAACCAAATGGTCCTTGGTTGGATTCCTAGTCAGGGAACATGCCTGGGTTGCAGGTTTGGTTCCCAGTAGGGGGCATATGAGAGGCAACCAAACACTGATGTTTCTCTCCCTCTCTCCTTTCCCCTTTCTAAAAACAAATAAATAAAATCATATATATATTAAAAACTTGGTATTTTAAGTATGATGTGTCTTAGAGTAGGCCTCTTTGGGTTCATCTTCATTCAGATCCTCTGTGCTTCCTGATCTGGAGTGGCTTTTCCCTTCTCCAGGTTTGGAAAATTTCATGTCATTTTTTTCAAACAGGATTTGTATCCCTTACTCTTTTTCTTCTCCTTCTGGTATTCCTATGATTCTAATGTTTTTACATTTTGTGTTGTCTTGCAGTTCCCTTAAGCTATCTTCATATTTTGAGTCTTTTTTTGTGCATCTGCTCTCCCTGGTATCTCTGTCTATTTTGTCTTCCAGCTTACTAATTAAGTCCTCTGCCTCATCCAGCCTGCTTGTAATTCCTTCTAGTGCATTTTTTATTTCAGTAATTGTATTCTTCATTTCTTCCTGGCTCTTGCTTATAGTTTCTATTTCTTTTTTCACACTGTTGTAGTTCTCACTCAACTCTTTGTAGTTGTCTGTGAGTTCCTCAAGCATTCTTATTAACATCCTTTTGAATTCTATATCTGACAGTTTGCATACCTCCATTTCATTTAGCTGTTTTAGTGGGGAGTCTTCCATTTCTTTTGATTGCAGGTTCTTTCTTTGTCTCCCCATGTTAGGTGACTATTTTTTTTCCTGCAATTCCTGATGCTCTGATTTGCTAGCTGTTTTTCTGTGGTAGGAGTTCTGTGGGACTCAGTGGTGTGGTCCCTTTGATGTCCTTGTCTAGATGTTCTAGGGTTGCCCTTTTTTTAACTCACTTGTTGTACTTGGGTTTTACCCATTGGTGTCTCCTTTGTTGGTGGATTCAGTCATCCAGCAGGTTTACTGGTATTCATAACTCCCACATTATCTTGTATGTGATCTGGGGAAGGGAGAACGCGGAGTGGATTAAGACAGCAGGAGAGTATTCTATGGGATTTAAAGTACCAACATGTAGAGAACAGATAAAAGATCCTTTGATGAAGTATAGCAATAATCGTGATATTTCATCCAACTAGCTACTTTTTTTAAGGGTGAAAAAGTGGTAAGAATGTTGTTGGGGGAAAAATAATGTGAACTGACTCCAGAAAGCAGAGCACTTATGCTAGGTTAGATGGTGAGATATAGTCAGAGTGAGGGATAGAAACTAGGCATAGTGTGTGAGAGAGTAAAGTTAATCACAAGAGTATTAAAGCTCAGAAAGATAGTAGAATGGACCAACACCAGTGAAGGGTGCTTGGTTCCTTCTATGTAAAGAAATATCTGATCTGAATAAAAAGAATAAACAGTAAAAGACCAAGAATAGTGTGTTGTAGGGATAAATGTGAAGTGAAGGAAGAGAAATTAAAATGCAATATGAAAGGGAGAACAAAGAAAACCTGTCAAACAATGAAATCAAACAAACAAAACAAATAACACTACATGGAAGGAAAAGAAATAAAAATAAATACACAAATAATAATAATAAATATAATAACAAAAAAGAAAAAGTAAAAAAATAAAATGCAAGTTCTGTGGGATAGCAAAGTGAATTTTGTCTCAGTAGTTGGTGTTAGCCTTCTGATCTCTCTCAGGATCTTTCTTTGATCCTTTCACAGCTCCAGGTCTTATTGTCTTACACTTGGAAGAAAAAAGAAAAACAAAAAAACCAACAACTCCTACTGCTGACTTTGAACCCACCATGTGGTTTCTGTTGGTCTTCCTGGATGTTGCAGGTCAAGGAGGCTGGGCTCTGTTTTTTTTCCCTTTCTTGTGGTTCTGCACTAGGTGCTAAGTCTGGGCTCCAATATTCATGTGTCCAACCTCTAGCATAAGCCCTCAGAGTGCTGAGCTGCCCCCAGTCCATGGGCACCAGACTGATAACTTTAATCCACCTCATTGTGCCTCCCTTTTATTTATTTATTTATTTATTTATTTATTTAGAGGGGAAAGGAAGAAGAGAGGGAGAGAAACATCAGTGCTTGGTTGCCCCCCACGCACCCCCAACTGCGGTTCTGGCCTGCAATCCAGGCATGTGCCCAGACTGGGAATTGAACCGGGGACCTTTTGGTTTACAGGCCTGTGCTCAGTCTACTGAACTACACCAGCCAGTGCTCATTGTGCCTCCCTTTGATTAGTCAGTGAGGTTCACTGAGTGAGAGCAATTTACACACCTTCTCCCTCTGCTGGTCTGGGTGCTGTGCATTCCCAAAGTCCCTAAAGGCAGTTTAGTTCCCCTATTAAATTAAGTCTCTTTGGGGACTTCTACCTCTCTGAGCCCCTGCTGCTCCATTTTGATCAGTCCACTGAGGCACCCTGATTTAGAGCAAATCAGGCCCCTCCTCTTCCCTCTTTGCTGGCCCAGCCTCAGAGTGCGAGAAATCCTTAAATAGTGGCTGAGAGCATTTTTTTTGTAAGCTCCTCTTTTTTTTTTCACGCCAGCCATTCTTAACAAGCTCCCGGCTTTTCACACAACCCAACTCTCTGACCAGTCCCGAGACTATCTGGGTCAGGGTCCATGACTGCCCAACTCTTTTCCCATCTCCAGGTGTCACCTGGCTCCCCAATTTCTCTGGTACTGTCCCAGCCGGCAACCACAGTCTCAGCAGGGAAACACCTCTGTGTGTCTTCCACTGAGTCTTTATTGCCCTCAGTGGCGTCAAGCACCCAGGTCTCTCCTGGTATGAGACTGCCTTCCCTGCTCTGGTAGGGGAGGGAGCTGTGGAGTTACAACCGCTGACCCAGCTCTCCTCCCAAGTTCCTGTGGCAGCCCCAGTCCCCAGAACCAGGTGCCATGCCAGGGACCACAGCAGTCTTTGTCCCTGCGCAGGTCCCAGGGATCTTACTGTCCCTACGCAATCTCCTTACTGTCTGTTTTTCAATGTCCTCTGCAATCTTTGGCTTCCAAACTTCATATAAGCTGGGATTCTGTTGGCTGTTCACTCTGTTCTTCAGGAGATTGGCTAGGTGTTTCAGATGGGTGGACAAGCAAGTGGGTTTAGCTCCCATTTACTTCAACACCATCTTCCAGTCCCCCTGAGCAGTCCATTCTTATGAAAATGAATAATCAAGATTTGCATAATATGCTTGGCTCAAATAGCACTTTCCTGTTTGATTGGCTTTGCACATTGCAGTTGGTTGTTATGGAGCCACTATGATTGGTCAGTATAGAGGCAACTGATGATATGGTTGCATAGATTTGGTTAGACAAAACAGGTCTTAGTCCTGTTGACCAAAATACTATCCCAGGAATTCCTTTAGAAGTGTCAGCTCAGCCAACATATATATACACAGTGCAGGAGGATGGCAGTCCAGTCTTTGGCCATTCCCTGGAATGCAGTGTGCTTTTAAAAGTTTATATGTGAGCAGCACCTAGGACTTTGCATGGCACAGAGTTAAAGCAGTATATTGAAACAGAAATTATAATAATTCACTTTGATAGAACTGTCTTCTCAGTGAAGACCTTCTAGGTAATGAGTAATAAATGATAATAATGGTTAACAATTGAGCATCTATGGACCAAGTACTATGTTGTGTTCTAAACCCTTTTTTGGTTGTTATTTAATCCTCAGAATCAGTGGTAGTAGTTACAAGTATTATCCTTCCTTCCCCTTCTCACCTCTCTGTTTTTCTAAAGCAGCTAAGAAAATTCAGATCAGTGAGATAGCAGATAACTCAATAACTTGCCTATTGCCACAGAGCTAGTAACAAATAGAGCTAAGATTTAAACTCATATATGTCTTGGCTCTTCTCAGATATCAGTGAGAAAACAGCCATCAAATCTTTTCTAGTGTTCTTTTCCCCTAAGAGCCACCTCATTATCCATGCAGGAAAGCCAGGTTCTCTTCAGAGCCATAAAAGCAGCAGGCAATAAAGCAAGGGTCTCTTTCCCTTGAAGGCTGGCAGCTTATCTTATTGTCTTATTGTCTTATAATAGAGATGACTAAAATAGCAATTGTAGTAACAAGATTATTTATTGTGTGCCCCACTATATGCCACACAGGTCCCATTACTGCCTATACTGTCCAAGGCCACCAGAGATAAAGATGCAAGATCCCTGTCTCACCCAACCATTCTGTAAAGCTTGTACATTTTCAAAGATTTTGATTATTTTAGAACAGCACCATGAGACTCTTTAATATAATATCCTAACTCCAGCCAAAGTGAGTAATTTCCACATTAGCAGTCCATAGAATCAGGTATTTCTACCTCAGCCAAAGAACATAGGGAAATATCCTCTTGCACAGATTAAAACAACAACAAAAATAATCTCCTCCTGTGCTGTGACTGTTCAAGGCCTGACAGGTTCACAGTATTTGGGCAGATAGAAAAATATTCACGGAGTCGTTGGGATGTCTGGCATGCCTTTATTCATGGGTGGGTGAACCATACACACTGTAAGCTGCATGTCTCCCTGCATGTCTCTGCATGGCACATGCCATGGCCCTTGCTTCCCAGCATGGCACCCAGCAGGGAGCCCCTGGCCTCTTTTAAATACTATATCAAAGAAAGCTGGCAAAAAGACAGAAAATTATATAACATAGTGTAATCCTGTGCATGCGAGCCCACTTCATGTTATGAGAACAGTTTATTGGACCCAGTCTCAAGACTATGAAAACACTAATTATCAGGCCCATTCAAGGTTATGGGGACACTGCTTCCCTTAGCTGTCCAGACACCTGGGTGAGGAAGCCAGACTGCCTCCACTTACCCTACACCTCCTTTCCCCCAGAGTCTACATTACCCAGAGCCTTCTTATTCTTGCTGCGCAAAAACCTACTGCCATTTCCCAACTTATCCTCAGGCATTTCCCAATGGTGTTTTCAGGAGAAAGGCTGGTGATGGTAAAGGGACTGGGGAAATAGGAGAAAATAAATAACCAAATTTGCCCAAGCACTGCTTTGTTCCCTCCCCTATACCAATTTTGTAGCTCCCTGTTCTTCTTCACTCCCTCTTAGAACTTCAGAATCCATTACCCTGCACACCTCTGTGCTTGAATTACAGAAGAATTGGCGTCTTGTCTTTCTTTTTCGCCAACACCAACAAATAGCACACATGTCTGGGTTTGCTCTTACTTTAGTGGATAAGCTAAAAAGGAAAAAGGAGAGAGAAAACATAAGGAGGATTTTGATTTTATTTCCCCATATTTCTAGCTGCAAAATTATTTTAAAAATGTCAACATGGTGGTAAAGCTGTGATAATTTCAGTTCCAGAGGCCAGGAAAGATAAAAATCCTTGTGTAAAGCAAAAATGTCAACAGGAAAAAACAGCAGACATGGGTGCATTTAGGGCCAGTGCAAATAAACAAAGGTCGGGGCAGGGGAGGTTTGGGTTCAGATCTCACATCCAAACAAGAGAACCTGCCATTACAGCTCCTTTCACCCTAAACCCTATACCCCATTCCAGAGACTTCATCTGTCTTGAATTCTTCTAACCAACCCAGCTCTTTCACTGATGGTCAAAACTCATGGATGCCACCACCAACTTCTAATGTTTATAGCAAAGGGAGTAGGTGAGCAAAGAGGATATTCTTAAACCCAATGTTAGAAAGGGACATGTGTTCCCAACATCCCCAGCTGTTTTCATAACATATTTTTAGAAAATACATCACACACAGTTTATTTATTTTTTATTTTTTACATCACACATAGTTTTAAGTGTTCAAATTCAGCAGTGCTTTCTGTCGAATGTTTCGTTTATATGTTTTGTAAGGGCAGGTCAGGGTCCTAGCACCCTAGACAATGCTTCTGTACTGTAGTATGCATACACTGCTGGTGACCAGTTTAGACACCCTCTACAAGGCAGATAGACTCACAAATCAGCAGTTGTGGGTGCTAGTTGATAATTACAGCTGGTCTTTTCTCTGGAGTATTGCACTCTGCAGAATAAGAGTTTTACTATTCTACAACATCCCTACTCCCCACAAAGCCCTGCAACCTGCAGTCAATGACTGACTGATGATGAGGGTACAGAATGCTGGCCACCTTGCCTCAGGGCCTCAATTTGGTCATGAAAATCCTACTCCTGTGCTCCTTGTGGGGTCAGGCCAAAGGTGGTTTCCAACTGGCTTAGTGTGTTTTCCCCTGCCCTATCTTACTTCCCTCATCCTTCAAACATAAAACACAAACATATCTGAAAACTAATTTCTGAGCATATTTGAATTCATTCCTTTGGTTATGACTTCTCATAATTGGTTCCCTTAATTATTTATTATTTTTATTTAATTGCATATAATTATTTAACTCTTTAATTATTTTAATTCTTTAAAATGTATAATTTAGCCCTGGCTGGTGTAGCTCAGTGGATTGAGCGCGGGCCTGCGAACCAGAGGATCGCGGTTCGATTCCCAGTCAGGGCACATGCCTGGGTTGCAGGCTGGTTCCCTGTAGGCCAACTCCCAGCAGGGGATGCACGAAAAGCAACCATACATTGATGTTTCTCTCCCTCTCCTTCCCCTCTAAAGATAATTAAATAAATAATAATAAAAAATGCATAATTTAAAAGAATATATTGTTCATATTCTCTCTCCAAAAAATCAGATTATAGAAGGCTTTTTAATTGGTTGCTTTTGATTTCTACAATGTAACGGCAACATTCTCTATTTCATAAGAATACAATATAATCAAATTTTTCTACTGATGTGAGAAATGTTGGTTGTTTCTGAAAAGATCTTTTTACATTACTCAGATAAAGCACAACATATATATGTCTTGTGTGGTAGTTTAGTTGTGTACAAGACTGTAAATATAGTGTAGGAAAGAATACCATATGAGGTCTGTCTGGAAAAAGTCCAGCCATTGTTAATATAATGAGAATGGTTTTCATGACATTGATGTAACCTGGCAGCCAAGGAGGATGTACTGGAACATGCATGTGTGAACAATGATGACTTCACTGTACAAGTCAGTGGGGGTGGTATACACCACTGAGTGAACATGTGCACTGTGTGGACGTGCATTCAAAATGACTGAGCAAGTAGTGCAACAAATCTGCATCAAATTTGCATTAAGCTTGAACATTTCTCTGTGAAACTATTTGGATGATTCAGAAGGCCACAGCTATGGGCATCTGGTGATTGGCAGCTTCATCATGACAACATGCCTGCTCATGCATCATGTCTTGTGCAGTGTTTTGGCAAAACATCAAATCACCCAGGTGACTCAGCCCTGCTTAGAGCCCAGTTTTGATGCTCTGTGACTTCTGGCTTTTTCCAAAACTTAAAGGACCTCTGAAAGAGAAGAGATTTCAGACTATCAGTGAGATTCAGGAAAATACAACAGGGCAGCTGATGGTGATTGGGAGAACTGTGTGAGGTCCCAAGGTGCCTACTTTGAAGGGGACTGAGAAGTGTATCTTTTTCAATAGGTGTCTCTATTTTTCATATTACATGGCTGGATATCTTCTGGACAGACCTCATATCCATACAAAGGAATACAGGGTAGGGCAACAGTAGGCTTACAGTTGTTCATATAGAAAATGATACAATAATTAATTAATAAGCCCTGGCTGGTGTAGCTCAGTGGATTGAGCGCAGGCCTGCAAACCAGAGGATCGATGTTTGATTCCCAGTTAGGGCACATGCCTGGGCTGCAGGTCAGTTCCCAGCAGGGGATATGTAGTTCCTGGCAGGGGGCACATGAGAGGCAACCATACATTGATATTTCTCTCCCTTTTTCCTTCCCTTCCCCTCTAAAGATAAATAAATAAAATCTTAAAAAATAATTGATAATACAAGAATAAACTCTGTGTTTTGTGAACTCACAACTGTAAATCTACTCCTTATTAATTGTTTGGCTTGGAGGGGCATATTTGTGGTGGATAACACCTTCTCAATCAAAAAATACAGTTAACATGGTTTGATTTTACTGCAACTTTGCTGCACCTTCTCCAGGCATGGAGAATCAGGCAACTTCCATTTTGATGACTGGATCTTTGTTTCTGGATCATAGCTGTAGACCCGTGATTCATCCCTGGTTATGACCTTCTTAAGGAAATATGGCTCATTCGTAGCGGTTTGAATCAAGTCATCAGCTACTGCAGCATGATGTTCCTTCTGCTGTGGCTTCAGAAACCACAGAATGAATTTTGTCACAACACAGTTCATGCTAGGATCCTTGGTCAAAATCTGGGACACAATCGTTTTTGGAATCCTCAGATTAGTTTCCAATTTTTGCACTGTCAGTAGCTGATGTTTGTTGATTGCAGCCCATACACGCTCAACATTCTCTGGTGTTCTGCTTGTTGCAGGCTTTCCAGAATGTGGATCACTTTCAACAGGTTCTCAACCATCTTTGAAGCATTTGTGCCACACTTTTATTTGCGCTGCACTCATGCCATCATATCTGAAAGCCTTCTGAATCACCAAATACTTTCCATGAAGGAATATTCAAGCTTAACACAAAATTTGATGCAGATTCATTGCTCTACTTGCTCAGTCATTTTGAAGGCAAGGCCACACTGTACACGTGCTCACTCAATGGCATATACTGCCCCCACTGACTAGTACAGTGAAGTCATCATTGTTCACACATGCACATTCCAGTCCACTCTCCTAGGCTTCCAGGTTACATCAGTGTCATGAAACTGTTCTTGTTATATTAACAATGGCTGGACTTTACCAGGATAGACCTTACATGTATACTGAAGAAGACATAACTTTCTTAACTTATTTATAATAATGGTTAAATAAAAGTTTGCTAAGTGTGATTGAAGAAGGGTGAATTACTTATTCATTGAAAATTTTAAAGTATTTAAACATTGGGATGGATAGAATTACACAAGGAAACAATATATGTTATTTTCCCTTCAGAAATAAGAAAATTATATGAGGAGAAATATGTAAATTTTATTATAATAGTCCCCTTGTTGATATTTCTCAACATTTTTTTGCCATCAACTTTTAAGTGTTTCCACAATTGCTTATGATTAATGTTATATCATCTATTGCTAATCAAAATGTTTTCTAGGTCCATCATTTTTCTTTCAAATTGCACCAGTTTTACCACAGAAATTATACGGACTTACAGCACCACAGTGTTTCATCTAAAATATAGGTCTCTCCCAGTCTAGTAGACAGCTACTCACATTCTAAAAGTTCAGGTCAAATGTCACTCCCCTCGTGAATCCCTCTCCAATCTCATTTCTCCCTGCCAGAATGCATTGCTTCCTTATATGTGCACTCATAGGTCTATATATATACCTCTTTTAGACCTTTTATCTCACTGCATTACAATTATACACTGCATTGGTTATCAATTGTGTTTGTTTCATTAAGAACCCATTATTTTTTATCATATAAAATAAATTTAAAGGTAAGCAATTCAATATGGTTATGGCCCCTCCTTTTATCTTTCTGCTGTTTTCCAATATCAAGCCTTGGCTTCCCAGCTCAAGTTTTTCTCCATGTAACATTATGTTTGCTGTAATTCCAGCCAACACATCAATAGCTGGGCAGGAATGAGTAAAGGGGCCCCTGAGTAAATGAGTAAAAACTAAAAGGGCCCCTGAATTTAGCAGCCTCATGGGCACCATTACTCTTACTCTCCCACACCGATGCGTGCGTGTGCAGAGAGGCAGATGCATACGCACATGCACATAAAATTGTGAAGCTTTCTAAGAAGCTCCACCCAACAACTTCCACACACATATCATTGTCCTTAGTCACATGGATGCCGCTGTCTGAAAGGAAGGATGGGAAATAAATTTTTTTCATCTGGGTACACAGCTACTTCTCCTCCAAATCAGATTTTATTACTTAGAAAGAAATGGGAGAAAAGGTATCTGATAGTCAACTAGCAATCTCTGCCTCCCATCCCGTTTTGTCATATCTGTTTCTTTACTTAGATTAATTCCTGGAAGGTTTAGTGTATGTAGCATCCATTTTGTATTTCTGGGGCCTAGACTAGTACAAGACAATCAATGATTGACTGTTTATTTTCTTCATCTGCAATATGAAGGGTTAGTTTGTATAATATGCCTAGTTAAAACAAGGTTCCATGTTTTACTACAATAATTTTCTGTGCTTCATGTTAACTATTAAGATCCCTAATTGTTTAACAAACCAAACCTTTCTCACTTATGAAAGAGCTAAGGTTCTTGATCATCATGTTACCTTATATTTTTATTTTTTGAAGTTTTGTTACTCTCTACGAATAGTGAGATCCTAGGGGGGAAACCCCAATTAACTAGAATTTATTTATAAAAACTTGTTTATTTATTCTTACATGTTTAAACTTCAGTCACCTTCAAAGTACTCTCTATCTGATGCAATATACCTATCGACATATTTTTCCACTGCTCAAAACAGTTTTTGAAGTCAACAATTTTGATGCCTTTTAGTGCTTCTGCCGATTTTTGTTTCATCTCTTCCACACTGTTAAAACATTTCCCTTTAAGAACTTTTTTTCAGCTGGGGAAACAAAGAAAAGTCACTTGGCAGGAGATGGGGTGAATAGGGAGGGTGGGGCATGGAGGTCATGCTGTTTTTGGTCAAAAACTGCTGAACACTTAAGGAGTGGTGGGCCGATGTGCTCATAAATCACCCATCATGAAATGGGCAAATGCATTGAAAGAATCTTCAAAAAAAATTCACTGAAGCCAGAAGCAGCCTCTCACGACAAGGCCAGCTGGTACAGCGATACAGGTGAGTTCCTAGAACACTCACCTAGTGGGGGAAGGCTGTACTACTAGGGGCCCACTCTCCAGAAGATAATTCCATTTTTTTGGAATTATTATGTACTGTTTTGTATCACCAATTGTTCCATTTTAAATTTCAAATGTCCTGACAACTTTTGACTATTTTTCCTTTCTAATATTGAATCCTAAATGTAAAATGAAATAAAATAATTTTCAGGATATCTTTAGCAACTAAAGCTATTTTTGAGGTTTTCTAGATGGCCTCTAGATGATCAGACATTTTTTACCTTATAAAAAGAGAGGTACTAGAAAATATGATGTTCCTTCAATGTTAGTGTTGTTGAGTTGCATAGGAAGATCTGTCCAATCAGGAGGTGATAGGCCTTCCTGACATTAAATATATTGGGTTGACCAAAAAGTCCATTTAGTTTGTTCTGTAAAGTAAAAGGCACATATTTCATTTTCATCAATAGCTTTATTGATTTGGATATTTTGAGTATATCAACTGTCTTCTGCGTGGTATAATGTTGATTGTTCTCAACTAATGTCTCAGTTTGGTCACTATCAACCTCAACAGGTCTATCCGACCAGTGAGAAATCTCCAGCATGAAACTTTGCAAATCACTTTTAATATATTTGGTCAGTCATAGCAACTTCTCTATGAACCACACAAATCTATTCTTGTGTTTCAGTTGCATTTTTACCTTTCTGGAAATAATAAATCATAATATGGCAAAAAATGTTGTGGGTTTTCTTCCATCTGCAATACTAAAATAGCTACACACAAATTTAATTTTGATTAAGATTTTTTATTATTATTTAATTCTTGTTCAAGTACAGTTTTCTGTCTTATATTCCCAGCCCTGCCCCCCCCAGTGCTCCCCACCTCCCTTCCATTTCTGCCCCCCACCTTAGTTATTGTCCATGTGTCCTTTATACTTGTTCATGTGAGTTCATCCCCTTTTTCCCTATGATTCTCTCCCCTCTCCCCTCTGGTCCCTGTCAGCCTGTCCCGTATTTCATTGTCTTTGGTCATATTTTGCTTGCTTGTTTGTTTTGTTGTTTAGATTCCTGTTAACAGTGAGATCATATGGTATTTGTCTTTCACCGCCTGGCTTATTTTGCTCAGTATAATGCTTTCTAAGTTCCATCCATGATGTTGCAAAGGGTAGGAGCTCCTTCTTCCTTTCTGCAGCATAGAATTCCATTGTGTAAATATACCATAGGGTTTTTTTAAAATTTTTTATTTATTTATCTTTAGAGGGGAAGGGAAGGAGAGAGGGAGAGAAATATCAATGTATGGTTGCCCCTCGTGCATCCCCTGCCGGGAACTGGCCTGCAACCCAGGAATGTGCCCTGACTGGGAATCGAACCTCAATCCTTTGGTTCGTAGGCCTGCTCTCAATCCACTGAGCTACACCAGCCAGGGCTGTACCATAGTTTTTTGATCCAGTCATAGACCGATGGGCATCTAGGATGCTTCCAACTCTTGGCTATTGTAAATTTTGTTGCTATGGACATCGGGGTGCATAGGTTCTTTTGGATTGGTGTTTCAGGGTTCTTAGGATATACTCCTAATAGTGGAATTGCTGGGTCAAAAGGCACATTCATTTTTAGTTTTCTTAGAAAGTTCCATACTGTTTTCCATAGTGGTTGTACCAGTCTGCAATCCCACCAACAGTGAACTAGGGTCCCATTTTCCCCACAACCTCTCCAGCACTTGTTGTTTGTTTCTTTGTTTATGATAGCTATTCTGACTGGCGTAAAGTGGTATCTCATTGTGGTTTTAATTTGCATCTCTCTCTGATAGCTAGTGATATCCAGCATCTTTTCATGTGTCTCTGGATCCTCTGTATGTCCTCCTTGGTGAGGTGTCTGTTCAAGTCCTTTGCCTGTTTTTTAATTGGGT
The DNA here is from genome assembly GCF_014824575.4 of Sturnira hondurensis. Classification (NCBI taxonomy): domain Eukaryota; kingdom Metazoa; phylum Chordata; class Mammalia; order Chiroptera; family Phyllostomidae; genus Sturnira; species Sturnira hondurensis. The sequence goes on along the minus strand of NW_028090025.1, from coordinate 1,702,166 downwards.
TGCTCGTCTTCTTTGAGTGGAGTCATGTGGGTTCTTTGTATATTTTAGAGATTAAATCTTTGTCTGAGGTATCATTGGCAAACATGTTTACCCAAGCTGTTGCTTCTCTTTTTATTTTGATACTGTTTTCCTTAGGGATGCGGAAGCTTTTAATTTTGATGAGATCCCATTTGTTTATTCTTTCCTTTATGTCCCTTGCTTTAGGGGATGTATCAGTAAAAATACTGCTGCGTGGATTATCTGAGATTTTCCTGTCAATGCTCTCCTCTAGGGCTTTAATGGTTTCACGGCTTATATTTAAGTCTTTTATCCACCTTCAATTTATTTTGGTGTATAGTGTAAGTTGGTGCTCGAGTTTCATTTTTTTGCACTTAGCTGTCCCGTTCTCCCAACACCATTTGTTGAAGAGGCTATCTTTACTCCATTTTATGTTACTGCCCCCTTTGTCGAATATTAACTGACTGTAGAGAGTTGGGTTTATTTCTGGGCTCTCTGTTCTATTCCATTGGTCTATGTGCCCGTTTTTATGCCAGCACCAGGCTGTTTTGATTACAGTGGCCTTGTAATATAGTTTGATATCAGGTATTGTAATCCCTCCTACTTTGTTCTTCTTTCTCAAATTTGCGGCTGCTATTTGTGGGGTCTTTTATGGTTCCATATAAATTTTTGAAGTGTTTGTTCTATGTCTGTGAAATATGCCATTGGTACTTTAATAGGTATTGCATTGAATCTGTAAATTGCTTTGGGTAGTATGGACATTTTGATGATGTTAATTCTTCCAATCCATGAACACGGTATATGTTTCCATTTGTTTGTGTCTTCCTTGATTTCTTTCTTCAGTGTTGTGTAGTGTTCTGCATACAGGTCTTTTACCTCCTTGGTTAGGTTTATTCCCAGATATTTTATTTTTCTTTTTGCTATATCGAATGGTATTTTTTTCCTGATTTCTGCTTCTGCTGCTTCATTGTTGGTATACAAAAATGCCTTTGATTTCTGGATATTGACTTTGTATCCCGCTGTTATGCCAAATTTATTTATTAGTTCCAGCAGTTTTTTGGTACAGGCTATAGGGTTTTCCATGTACACTATCATGTCATCTGTAAACAATGCCAGTTTTGTTTCCTCCTTTCTGATTTGGATGCCTTTTATTTCCTTTTCTTGTCTGATCACTGTGGCTAAATCTTCCAACACTATATTGAATAGAAGTGATTGTGGGCAACCTTGTGTTGTTCCTGATCTTAGTGGAAAAGCTTTTAGTTTTTGCCCATTGAGTATGATGTTGGCTGTAGGTCTTTCATATATGGCCTTTATTATACTGAGGAATGCTCCCTCTATTCCTATTTTTCTGAGTACCTTTATCATAAATGGGTGTTGTACTTTACCAAAAGCTTTTTCTGAGTCTGTTGATAGGATTATGTGGTTTTCGTGTTTGCTTTTGTTTATGTGATGTATTACATTTACTGATTTGCGAATATTGAACAGTCCTTGCATCCCTGGGATGAATCCCACTTGGTGGTGGTGTATGATCTTTTTGATGTATTGTTGGATGCGATTTGCGTCTATGTTCATCAGAGATATTGCCCTGAAGTTTTCTTTCTTTTGGTGTCTCTGTCTGGCTTTAGAATTAGGATGATGCTGGCTTCATAAAAAGAGTTGGGAAGTTTTCCCTCCTTTTGGATTTTTTTGAATAGCATGTAAAGAATAGGGATTAGCTCTTCCTTAAATGCTTTGTAGAATTCTCCTGTGAAACCATCTGGTCCAGGGCTTTTGTGTGATGGGAGTTTTTTGATTACTTCTTCAATTTCATCTGCTGTTATTGGCCTGTTCAGGTTTTCTTCTTCTTTTTTGTTGAAATTTTGGAAGATGATATTTTCTAGAAATTTGTCCATTTCCCCTAGGTTTTCAAATTTCTTGGCATACAGTTCTGCAGAGTAATTTCTTACAATCCCTTCTATTTCTGTGGTATCAGTTGTAATCTTTCCCCTTTCACTTCTGATTGTGTTTATTTGGGTCCTCTCTCTTCTTTTCTTGATGAGCCTGCTTAAAGGCTTGTCTATTTTGTTTATCTATTCAAAAAACCAAGTCCTGGATTCATTGATCCTTAGAATTGTGCTTTTAGTCTCTATGTCATTTAATTCTGCTCTGATCTTGGTTATTTCCTCCCTTCTACTTGCTCTGGTTTGTCTTTGTTGTTGTTCCTCAAGTTCTTGCAGGCATCTGGTTAAGTTGTTTGTTTGAAATGTTTCTATCTTTAGGAAAGCCTGGATTGCTCTGAACTTCCTTCTCAGGACTGCCTTCACTGTGTCCCATAAGTTTTGGGTTGTTGTGAGATCATTTTCATTTGTTTTGAGAAACTTTCTGATTTCTTTCCCAATTTCAATCTTGACCCACTCGTTGTTTCATAGCATACCAGTCATTCTCCATGATTTTGGGTGTTTTGGGTTTTTTTCTGTGGGGTTAGTTTCCAATTTCAGTCCCTTGTGATCAGAGAAAATGCTTGGTATGATTTCTATTGTCCTGAATTTGTTGAGACTCATTTTGTGTCCTATCATGTAGTCTGTCTTTGAAAACATTCCATGTGCGTTTGAAAAGAATGTGTATTTAGCTTCTTTGGGATGGAGGGCTCTATATATATCAATCAAGTCCATTTTATCCAGGATGCCGTTTAATGCTGCAATGTCTTTGTTGATATTTTGTTTGGAAGATTTGTCCATTTTTGACAGTGGGGTGTTAAAATCCCCTACTATAATTGTTTTGCTATTAATATCTTTCTTGAGGTCCTCTAGGATTTTCTTTATATATTTGGGTGCTCCTACATTGGTTGCATATATATTTATGATGTTAATGTCTTCTTGGTGGATTCTTCCCTTGAGTAATATGAAGTGGCCTTCTGAGTCTCTCTTTATTGCCCATTTTTGAAGTCTATTTTGTCTGATATGAGAACCCTGCCTTTTTTTTATCCATGTGCTTGGAAAATTTGTTTCTAGGGTTTCACTTTTAGTCTGTGATGGTCTTTTGACTGAGGTGAGTCTCTTGTACGCAGCATTTGTGTGGGTCATTCTTTCTTATCCATTCAGCTATTGTATGTCTTTTAATTGATGCATTTAATCCATTTATATTTAAGGTTATTATTGAAAGGTACTCATTCATTGCCATTTATGTACCTGTGTTCCTCTCTATCTGTCTCTTTTCCTTCCTTTCCTTAAAGCAGCCCTTTAGTAATTCTTGTAGAGCTGGTTTGGTGGAGGCATATTCTTTTAGACTTCTTTTGTCTTGGAAGCTCTTTATTTGGCCTTCTATCTTGATTGAGAGCCTGCCGGGTAAAGTAGCCTTGGTTGTAGGCCTCTGTTTCTCATTACTTGGAATATTTCTTGCCATTCTCTTCTTGCTTGGAATGTTTCCATTGAGAAGTCAGTAGCTAACCTTATTTGGGCTCTGTTGTATATTACTTCCCTTTTCTCCCTTGCTGCCTTTAGGATTCTCTCTTTGTCTTGGAGGTTCGCCATTTTAATGATGATGTGTCTTTCAGCAAGCCTCTTTGGGTTCCACCTGATTGGGACTCTCCGTGATTCCTGAATTTGTGCGACTTTTTCTCTCATCAAATTAGGAAAATTTTCTGTTATTACTCTTTCAAATAGGTTTTCTATCCCTTGTTCTTCTTCTTCTCCTTCTGGTATTCCTATTATTCGGATATTATTATGTTTCATATTGTCTTGCATTTCTCTTAATCCCTCCTCATTCTTTCTGATTCTCTTTTACTTTACTTGTTCCGTCTGGGAGATTCTTTCTACTCTGTTCTCTAGCTCACTTATGTGGTCTTCCACCTAATCGATCCTACTTTTCATACCTTCTACTGTGTTCCTCAGTTCAGAAATTGTATTCTTCATTTCCTCTTGGCCTTTGCTGATGTTTTCTATTTCCTTTTTCATGTTGGTATAGCTTGCGGAGAGTTCATTGTAGCTCCCCTGTAGTTTCTGGTCGCTCGTTGTAATCTCTTTGATTTTCCTGATAACCAGTGCTTTGAATTCATAATCTGATAGTTGACTTGCCTCTATTTCATCTAACATTCTTTCTGAGACTTCCTCCTTTTCTTTCATTTGGGGATTGTTTCTTTGTTTTCGCATTGTTTGTGATGCTCTTCTTGTTGGCCTCAGCTTCTTAAATTGATCTGTTCTGGTTCCCTGGGTTTATGGTGTGAACTTCTGTGGTAGGATACCTGTGAAATTCAGTGGTGCAGTCTCCTGCAGGTGTCTTGGTATTGTGTGCTTCCACCTACTCCTCTTGTTGGTTTCCAGCTGGTCAAACCTTTTCTTTTGGTCTCACTACCTGCAGCAGTCTGAGGGGCTATTAGTGTGGCCTTCCTCGCTTTTCGGTGAACTCAACTGGTCTCACTAGTGCCCTCCCAAGATCCAGACTGGCGCTGCTCTCCAGTATCCCACTGAGAGCAGATTTTTCCCCAGGATTCACAGTCCTGGCCTGGCGTGAGGGTGCATACTCCCAGCCCGGCTTTCCTGGTCTCGAAGGCTTGGGCACAGACCTTTCCCAGTGCTATGGTAGAACACACAGAACAACTCTCAATTCTCCCAAGCTGGCTACCACAGCCTGACTCCTGGCATTTTTTCAGTTTGTGCCAGCCTGGGTAGGGGGGGACCTGATGACTGGCTCTCTTCCAGAGGCCTTGGTAGCAGCTTGAGGCTCCCAGAGTCTGTGGCAGACTTGACTCAGGCGTCCTGTTCCAAGGAACGCACGGGACACTCTCAGTTCTCCCAAGCCGGCAACCACAGCCTGAGTGCACAGATTATAAGAGCTCTCTGGTTTGTTTCCTAATGCCCACTCCTCTCTCTGCCACTACAGGCAAACCAATCTCTCCTGGTGTTTTCTAATCTGCGCCCAGCTGGGTAGGGAGGGTGCTGGTGACTAGTTCTCTGCCAGGGTTGTTGTTGCTCCCTCTCAGCTCTCAGAGACCACAGCGGCCCGGCGGAGGGCCTGCAGTCTCTGCGCTGTTTCCTTGTACCTTGTTGATCTATGGTCGTCTCCTCTTCTCAACCTCTGGTCATTCAGTATCCACTACAGTTTCTGGAGTCCCACCTTCCTATATGCTGGGTCCCTGTTGGGTATCTGCTTCGCTCCTCCGCAGATCAGCCTGGTTTTTCTCTGGTGCATGGCGGGGGGGGGGGGGGGGGGGAAAAAAAATTTNGGGGGGGGGAGCTAAATCATTTGTCCTACTCAGCCGCCATCTTCCTCAGACCTTTGATTAAGATTTTGTAATGCATGCTGACATTTTTTTTAATGCAGCTGTCACAATACAATCTAATAAAATTGTTTCTAATGAAGTTAAAGACAACTAAGTGCTACCTGAGCCACCTTATTGGGAAGAAAAAACAACAAAACCAAACAAGGGAACTTTTTGGCCAACCCAATATTTAATGATTTATTGAGAGATTATACCCTTGTTGTCAACCATGGTTCTCGGGGTCAATTCAAACGCCAAGAGGAATCCTGGACTTGATTGCAAAGAGCTTAACCGTAATACAGCATGGGTGTGAAACAGCACTGCAGTGAACACCTCTTCCAGTGCTATGGGAAGCTGATGTGAGAACAGCAAGGCCCAGAGGACAGACCCTCCTTCACTAGGCCTATCTGTGATGGCCTGCTCTGCTTCCACCCACAATGATCTGAGTCGTCCAAAGGCAACCTTTACTAGAGAGCGTGTCCTGGAAGAAAGGGGAACTTAATGGCCAGAAGTTCCTGCTCCTCATCCCTGATTGGTCAGGAAGCAGACACTCTGATTGGTCAGAGATGCACAGCTTTGATTGGATGGGGTGGGCCTCAGTCCTATTGGTTGAATTAGGACTCCAGGAACTTTTTAATAAGGACTGTCTCAAATAGAACACAGTGCAGACAGAAAATTTAGTGGTTCGTAGGTAGGCAGTCTAACCAAGAGGCTTCTTTCTGAAGTTCAGTTTTTAGTGAGAGGTCCCTGTGCAAAAAAAGCTGCGAGGCTCTGCTTTTTTTTTTGCATATTTGTTCGAGCCCACTTAGCCACCAGGAGCCAGCCCGCTTAGTCTTCAGGTTTCACATTGTATATGACACGTGCTTCCTTTTACCAAATAGTAGCAGATAGTTTTTAAATTTTTGCGTTCCGTTGGCAAAATAAGAAATTGACAATTTTGTGTTTTCCTCCAAGTGTTTTAAAAAATGTATACACCTAAGATCTGGAACCACTTGTCTGGAATACAGAGAAGAGAGAGGAAGGACAGTATGTAATCTCTAGTAAATTGATTTAAATTAAACGAGTTAAGCAATCTTTATAGAGGAGCATTGGCAGTAATGCCTACGTCTCCTTTGAGAGTCAGGGAAGGCTTCACAGAGTAGGTAAAGTTTGAGCTGGGGCTTTAAGGATTAGCAAGGGAGAAACCGCAGGACATTCCAAGCAGAATGCAAAATGCAAGCTACAGCACAGAACACAAAATAGGTCTACGTTTTCATCAGCTCTGAGTAGCCTGGGAGCCGCCGTCTATAAATCTCAGGGTTTGGTGACCAGAGATGAGGTAAGGACTATTTTTCTCTACTTGGCTCACTTTGCCTGAAGTTTATTGCACAGTGCTGAGCACACTGTGCAATATGCAGGAGCTCAATAAATACTTGTTGAATTGGGACAGGGTGATCAAGTGTGCTGGGAACCAGGGTATCTGGATTCTTTCTCACGCAACCACTGTGAGCCAAGTGCCTTTTCGAAGCTATGCGGCTTGCTCTTTAGTAATCAGCCGCTAGTGAGAAGGAGGAGGAGGGGCTTGACCAGCAGTGCCCGGCGTTTTAGCGCCTGGAACTCGTAACTGGCCGCTTGGAAGGTGAGGTGGGCGGTGCAGTGGCGCCGGAGGCAAAGCGGCTCAGTTCCTCCTCCACTCCAGCAGGGGGCGCGGGGAGCGGCTTCCCGCTGTCCCCCCAACCCCCACCCACCCTGGCGGACACCCTGCGGATTGCTGCAGTCACGGGTGGCTGCGCTGCGCTGCGCTGCGCTGACGGGGCTGGGCTGGGTAGCAGCAGTGGCGGCGGCAGGCTGAGACGACTGAGACGACTGCGGAGGCCACTGGGGACCAACTGGTAGGCAGCGGGTTGCAGCGGCCTCGAGCAGCCTCCTCCGCAGCGCCGCACTGCCGGGAGTTGTGGCGGGCCGAGGCGCTCAGCCTTCTGGTGAACTGTGGCTGGCACACCCAGGCGCGGCGGCGACAGCAGACAGGTTAGAGTGGGGGCAGGAGCGGACGTGGGAGCAGCCCGGGCCCAGAGAGGTAACCCGAGCCTGGACATCTCCAGCCATGTCCGACGAAGCCCCGGCCACCACTTCGTACGAGAAGTTTCTGACCCCAGAGGAGCCCTTCCCGCTTCTTGGACCCCCTCGTGGGGTGGGCACCTGCCCGAGCGAGGAGCCCGGCTGCCTGGACATCAGCGACTTCGGCTGCCAGCTGTCCTCTTGCCATCGCACCGACCCACTCCACCGCTTCCACACCAACAGGTATGTACCGCCGCTGGGGTAGGGGCAGGTTGCCTACACCGCTGCCTCAAGTCTGGGACCCGTGGGTCGCCTCCTAGCCTGGAGCTTCGCCCTAAGTCTGCACTTCCCTATGCCCCATCCCCCACATTTCTCTTCTACTAGCGCTCATTCCCGGGTTCCTTCCCTCTTACCCTCCCTCTTTTCACCCCTGCCCTCCCGATCTTCCGTTCGGCCGGCATTTTACTCTCTTCCCCCATTCATTTTCTGACCTTAGCGACTCCTCCCTTCCCTCTCCCCGCACCCCCGTCTATCCCCTGTGGATTCCAAACCCCATTTTTAATTTTTAACTGTTCTTGTTTCCTATCACCCGCAAAAGTTTAATCCCTTCCATTTCTGATGGCTCAAATTCAATCCATGGATTTTTTGAAAGGTGGTACTTTTAAAGCTATAATCTTAATTTCTCCCAATTTCTAACCTCACAACTTATTTCCACCCCCTCCCCCATTTTTAGAGAAGCAGTAGGAAACCGGACAATTCTCTGTTTTCTTTCTTATTTATGAACTCGGCCTTCGTGCTGTAGGCCCTCCCAAAATGTATAACCTTAAATCTGGAAGATTCTTGATTCCTTCATGTAGTAAATCCTTTGATTTGTTCCTGGGTGGAAGGATGGAGCGAGGCTTAGAATAGGCTTGCTTAATACAAATTTACCTGGAAGGTGCATCCCCTAACTGGTTTTATTAGAAGGGAGTATTCTGGATAATTCTTTCATGCAAGCATTCAAGTATTACACAGAATGTGGGGGGTTTGAAAATATTTTATAGGTATCCCAACCTTTATTATATTCAAGATACATATGCAAAGGCCTGGGAGGGTGTGTGGAGAAAAAGAAAGGAGAAAAGGGGTTCAGATATGGAAAATACTGCAGATGAATTAAGGAATTGAGTTCTGATTTCTGATCCAGTTTATAATATGAGCACAAACAAATCCTTCCACATTTTAATGTCTTTTGTATGTTTCTTGCCATCTCTTGCCAAATCAGTCTACAGATTTACTGAGCTTATGCCAAATACAAGGAATGTATGAAACAGGATTCTTACCTAAAAGACAGTTATATAGTCTGGAAGTAAGGTGCAGTAGTTAAGCAATCATCCAGAACATTAGTATGACACATTTGGAAAGAAAGTGGTAGTAAACTGAAGTTCAAAAAGAAAAGACTGAGTTCGAGGTCATAAAATTGAGTTAGGCAAAACCAGGATTACTCCTTTGGAGCCAATGCTGAAACTTGGGAACAGAGCTAATTGCTCTAATGATTTGTTATAGTTTTTTAGACTAACTCACAGAAGTCTATTTATTCTATGAGGTAACTATAACATGAATGTCACATACTCATGAAATCAATTGTCCTTAGAAATTTTTGCATTGGAAAAAACCATAAATTGAATACTTTTGCATATATTTGACATTTACATTTTTTAGTATTAGATCAAGTTAAATACACAGGAAGGTAAAAATGATTTCATAATTAGCTTGCTCTGATGATGAGGGCGAGGGAGTATGGGGACAGAGGCTCAGGGTAAGCACTGCCAAGATAGGTTGGGGTGATGGGGAGTGCAGGAGAAGAATACGTTTCTTACAGCTTTCTCCTCCCCAGTTTCATTTGTGTTTTCCTACCACTTTTCTCAGAGACCATGATAAAATCAAGGTTGTTTTGCAGAATGGGGCAGTGAAGATAGAGGGGGAAGTTTCTGTTCAGCCTCAATTTTTCAAGCCAAGCCTTATTTTTCCTAGTTACTGCTTGCTTTTTAAAAACCTTCCTCACCTACCCTACTTTTTGTAAGGCTTGAAATGACTATAGGAGGTCTAAGGTATCTTGCTCTGTATCCTTTTCAGCAGAGATTAGGGGAAGTAGAATTAGCACTATTTGCAGCAGATGATGTTTCTGCCCTGGGCTACCATGCCTTTTAAATCTTTTCTCTTTCTGGAATGTTCTTTCTGCCTTCTTACCCCTTCTCATGATGGTGTTTGAGAGTACCATATGCTGTAGTTACTACTTTTCAAGGAGAAGCAAACAGCTAAATCGGCAACGATTCAGGAGTACTTTTATTTTGGAGTTTTATGTGTCACTTTTTTTTTCTTCACATCATATCATTCACCAATTCCAGCAAGAAACCAAAAATCATATCTGTATAGTTGAATACTGATATTCTACTCTGGGTTTAGTCATTATAAAGGAAATTTCATTGAAGGGACAAAGCTTGTCAGCAGGTAGACACTAGATTGACCTTTATTTTGCTTCTTCATTGTTGCCTGATAAGAAAATTTGGAAATTGTTTAAATAATGCTGTTGATAAGGGCGTTAGGATGATGATAATTCTGTACCTGTTCATTTATTGGACCTTGGGCTATAATTGCAACCTTCATTAACTAGGAGAGTGAGGTGCTATTATTAATAATCCCTTAGGTTGAATGTTTGTGGTGTTCAGGTTAGAGTCACCTGTGACTTAGGTTGGTGTGTTACTTGTCTAGGTTCAGTGGAAAGTAAATTATATGAACACAACTAGTTTTGTACAATTCACTTTCCTAGTAGTATCTTTTAGGATTTTATGACCAAATACACATTGTCTGGAATTTTGAAAGAATGAATGAATTTCAATAAGAAAAAAACTTAAATATTTTAAAATGTATTTTATTGATTATGCTATTACAGTTGTCCCATTTTTTTCCCTCCCCTTTATTCCTCTCTGCCCTGCACTTCCCCCGCTAGCATTCCCCTTCCTTAGTTCACGTGTATGGGTCATACATGTAAGTTCTTTGGCTTCTCCATTTCCCATACTATTCTTTTTTTAAAACGATTTTATTTATTTAGTTTTGGAGAGAGGGGAAGAGAGGGAGAAAGAAGGAGAGAAACATCAATGTGTGGTTGCCTGGGGGGGGGGTCTCTGCCCACAGGGCCCTCCTGGTTGCCAAAGATGAGAATAAGTCTCCTAAGACATGATCTGCTTGGGGAGGAAAGGTGGCCAATCTCTCAAAGGAGAAGGGCCAAGAGCCTTCTTCTTAATGGGCTTTTGTTGGGTTCAATTTACACAGGAGTACAGGTAAAACTCATTAATCATCGTCAGGCAATAAAGTTCAAACAGTAGATAACATACAAAGAACTCTGAGGGTTCATTCTGAGTCAGGGTCTGTTAGCTGAAGGGCTACAAAACTTTGTGAAACAAACTCATTTCCTGCTTGGACCCTTATCATTTAATTGAGAGCATTCTTAGCAAAGCAGGTTTCATAGGAGTTTATGTATTCTTCCTTAGGCCTCATCAACCTGGGGAACCTGCCCTTTCCAGCACAGGGCTGCACTGCCCTCTGTCATTGTTTCAGGCTTAAGTCAGGCAGGAGATGTAAGGCAGCCAAGAGATTAGAAGACTTCTCTCAACAAAATGAGGACTCAGGCTATGTCAAAGCTGAGGGGCAAGGGTCCATCACCCCCTTTTGCTATAGCCCCCCAAGTCCTTCCCTGGGGCCTCCCAGGGATTGTGCCTGTTTTAGGTGTTCCCCCATTCAAAAATCTTACCAGTCTTTGGCTAACTGATCAAGCATTGGGGGCCAGTTATGGATGAAGTAAAAGGAGCAGAAGGGAAGGGGCACTCCTGCCAGGGAGATAAGATTTGTCTCCTTAGTGGCTTATGGTCCGAAGGTCTCTCACTCAACCTTAGCCATGGGGGGGTTACAGCTTTTGAAACTCAGCAGGGTGGTTCCCGAAAGTTGCTTCTGGAGGGCCCACGAAGGGGAACTGGCCTACAAGTCAGTCACATGCCCCATCTGGGAATCAAACCAGTGACCTTCTGCTTCACAGTCTGGTACTCAATCCACTGAGCCACACCAGCCAGGGCTCCCATACTATTCTTAAGCTCCCCCTGTCTATTTTGTACCTACCAATTATGCTTCTGGTTCCCTGTACTTTCCCCTCCATTCTCTCCCCTCCTATTCCCTGCCGATAACCCTCCATGTGGTCTCCATTTCTGTGATTCTATTCCTGTTCTAGTTGTTTGCTTAGTTGGTTTTTTTTTAATTTTAGGTTCAGTAGTTCATAGTTGTGAGTTTGTTGTCATTTTACTGTTCATATTTTTGATCTTCTTTTTCTTAGCTAAGTTCCTTTAACATTTCATATAATAATGGTTTGATGATGATGAACACCTTTAACTTGACCTTATCTGAGAAGCACTTTATCTGCTCTTCCATTCTAAATGATAGCTTTGTTGCATAGAGTAATCTTGAATGTAGGTCCTTGCATTTCATGACTTGGAATACTTCTTTCCAGCCTCTTCTTACCTGCAGGGTTTCTTTTGAGAAATCAGCTGATAGTCTTATGGGAATTCCTTTGTAGGTAACTGTCTCCTTTCCTCTTCCTGCTTTTAAGATTCTCTCCTTATCTTTAATTTGGGTAACTTAATTACAATGTGTCTTGGTGTGTTTCTTCTTGGATCTATCTTCTTTGGGACCGCCGAGCATCCTAGACTTGCATGACTATTTCCTTTGCCAGACTGGGGAAGTTTTCCTTCATTATTTGTTCAAATAAATTTTCAATTTCTTGCTCTGCCTCTTCTCCTTCTGGCATCCCTATGATTCAGATGTTGGAATGTATAAAGCTATCCCAGAGGTTCCTAAGCCTTTCCTCATTTTTTTGAATTCTTGTTTCTTCATTCTGTTATGGTTGAATGTTTATTTATTTCTTCTGGTCCAAATCGTTGATTTGAGTCCTGGTTTCCTTCTCTTCATTGTTGGTTCCCTGTACATTTTCCTTTATTTCACTTGGCATATTTTTCACTTCTTCCTTCATTTTGCAGCCATACTCAACCATTTCTGTGAACATTCTGATTACCAATGTTTTGAACTGTGCATTTGATTGGTTTGGCTGTCTCTTCATTCCCTAGTTCTATTTTTGGAGCTTTGATATGTTCTTTCATTTGGGCTATATTATTTTGTCTTGGCATGCCTGCTATGTAGTAAATGGTGGATCCTTAGGTATTCACCAGGGTGGGGCAACCCATGTTGCTGTTTTTTGGCACTGTATGTGGGGGAGGAGTCCCAGAGGGAACAGTGCTACTCGCTTGGCTCTTGGCTGGCTTTCAGTTACTTCCCCTGCTACCCGCAAGCAAATTGGACCCTTTGGTGCTGATTCCCGTGTGTGTGGGTTTGTGTATGTCCTAGGACCATGTGGGTCTCCCCAGTGAACTCTCCTGTGAGGCTGGGAATTTCTCCCTTTGTTGCTGCAACCCACAGAGGTTTTTACAGTCAAAGGTTTTGAGGCTTTATTTCTCTGCACTGGAACCCTGGGTTGCATAGTGTGTCTCGCTTCCCAGTTGTTCCTCCCAGTTTATCTGCATGAGAATGTGGGACCACCCAGTCCACCAGCTACTGCCTTGTCATGTGTCCTCTCCATCCCAGCTGCCCATCTCCACCTCTCCTACCAGTGTGGGTGAATGTTTCTTCTTTAACTCCTTGGTTATTGGACTTCCATACAGTTCGATTTTCTGGAACTTCTGTTTCTTTTTCTTTATGTCTTTAGATTTGTTATTGTCTTTCTTTTGGTGTGCAAGGGGACAAAATGTATCTGCCTATACCTCCATCTTGGCCGGAGGTCTAAATTTTTAAAAAAACATTTTATTTATTTATTTTTAGAGGGAAAGGGAGAGAGAAAGAGAAGGAAAGAAACATCAGTGTGTGGTTGCTTCTCGTGTGCCCCCACCCCCGCTGGCAACCCAGCCTGCAACCCAGGCATGTGCACTGACCAGGAATTGAACAAGTGACCCTTTGGTTCGCAGGCCAGCACTCAATCCAGTGAGCCACACCAGCCAGGATTAAATATTTTTAAAATTGAAATGTTGATGTGCAATGTATATAGTGATAGAGACTTTTGTTTTTGGTTTTGGTGACAGGATTTTTTGAGATGTAGTTGTGGGTTTTCTCTTAGCAATTGTTCACTGCAACCTCCACCATCATAAAAAAAATGGATGTTTAGCAATTTAAAATAATTATAATGCTATTGGTAGATCCTGTAATTAAATTGTGAGATGAAGGGGGTTAATATGAATTTCTTGATGTGTTATTTTCTTCATCTTTCTGGAGTTTATTAGTACTTTGGCACTGAACAATTGTGAAAAGCATATGGGAGGATAGTGTCTCACTTTTGTACACCCTATTGGCAGGATGCAAAATGAACTGTTGTACAAAGTAGTTACTCATTTGAGTGATTTTAGGGCCCTGTTTTCAATCACCACTAACCAGAAAAACCTAAGACTACTATGTTTTTGTATCACCCACATTTTTCCTATCTCATTATAGAAATAGAGGTATAAAAGAGCTGTGAGTTGTAGGTGAGAGAACCACATTCCATGAAGTGAAATAGGGTAAAGAGGCAGGAGGAATTTGGTTTGGGGACTTGTTAAGACAAGTTAAGAATGGGGATCAGGCTTTGGAGAACTATCCAGGTTAGAAATGTAGATTTGGTAGTAATCAGAACAGAAATTCCGGTAGCACGACATGAGTGGAGCTGTGGTTAAAACAGTTGAGACAGCAGATAAAACTTTTCAATAAATTTTTCACTGAAGGGAGGAGAGGAGATGTAGTAATATTTCAAAAGAATAAAGATTTATTGTTTTCTGCCTCGTTTAGTTTTTCTTTTCAAGGAATGGAGATTTTAGCTCCTTAGAAGCAGCCCATAGGGAAGGAAGAAATTGAAAATACAAGAGAGGGTGGTATGACAGGAGATGGATGGGAGGAACTTAGAAACCCAAATGCAAGAAATGGCTTAAAAAATGATCTGGAATGTTTTTATTGTCAAGACTGTAGATGGGGTATGAGGGATGTGTAATGATTCCCAGACAACTGAGGTCACTGGAAGGAGAGTTGGGAATTAGAGTGAGTAGAGTTAGGGGGCCCGTGTCATCTGGTCTTACTTGAGACCTTGGGGCTCCAGAGGAGTAGCCCAAGTCAGGGCTCTATGGGGAGTCTGACAGGTAGTCAGTGATGAATACACATGATGTTAGGGAAATGTTCCCTGAGAATGAATGGTATAGATTTGGAATGATTTTCATCGGCCTTATAGTAGGACTTTATTCCACAGGTCTCATTGGTTGGATTCTCATCCTGAGAGGTAATGGTTAGGTCTACCTGAGAGAGAAAGGGCTGCAAAGGAATGTATATTGTGCACATGCTTTTCTTTCTTTTTTAAATTTTTAAAATTGTTGACAATGTTACAAATGTCCTCATCCCCCATCCCTTTGCTCTCTTCCCATCCTACTTGCCCCCTTCCCTCTGCCCATCAATACACTGTTGTCTGTGGGTTATGCATATATGTTCTTCACCTAATCACTTCACCTTCTTTCATCCATTCCCCTTTCCTCCCTCCCCTCTGACAGCTGTCAGTGTGTTCCATGTATCTATGCTTCTATTTCATTTTGTTCATCATTGTATTTTATTCATTAGATTCCACATATAAGTGAAATCATGTGGTGTTTATCTTTCACTGACAGGCTTATGTCACTTAGCATAGTAATCTTCATGTCCATCTGTATTGTCACAAAGGTATGAGTTCCATCTTTGCTACAGCCATGTAGTATTCCATTGTGTAAATGTACCACCGTTTTTTTTTACAAATGGGCACTTAGGCTGCTTCCATATCTTGGCATTGTAAATACCACTGCAATGAAATATAGGTGTGCATATATTCTTTCTAATTGGTGTTTTGGAATTCTTAGGATATATTCCCAGAAGTGGGATTACTGGGTCAAAAGGCAGTTCCATTTTAGTTTTTTGAGGAAATTTCATACTGTTTCCCACAGTGGCTGCACCAGTCTGAGTTCCCACCAACAGTGCACTAGGGTTCCCTTTTATCCTCATCCTTGCCACCACTTGTTGTTTGTTAACTTACTGATTGTAGCCATTCTGGCAGGTGTGAGATGATACCTGGTTTTAATTTGCATCTCTTTGATGATTAGTGATGTTTAATATATTTTCATATATCTATTGGCCTTTCCCCATTTTTTAATTGCATTGCTTGTCTTCCTGGTGTTGAGTTGTGTAAGTTCTTTATATATTAAGAACCCCTTGGATATTAATCCCTTATTTGGTATATCATTGGCAAGGATGTTCTCCTATACAGTGGGTTCCCTTTCCATTTTATTGATGGTTTCTTTTGCTGTTAAGAAGCTCTTTAGTTTGATGTAGTCCCATTTGTTTATTTTTTTCCTGTTTCCTGTGCCCTAAGAGATACATTGGCAAAACTATTGCTACAAGAGGTGTCTGTGATTTTACTGCCTATGTTTTCTTCTAGGAGTTTTATGGTTTCATGACTTTCATTTAAGTCTTTTATCCACTTTGAGTTTTTTCTGGTGTATGGTATAAGCTGGTGGTCTAGTTTCATTTTTCTTTCATATACTAGTCCATTTCTCCCAACACCATTTATTAAAGAGACTGTCTTTGTTGCATGCTCCTCCCTCCTTTGTCAAATATTAATTTACCATAAAGGTGTGGGTTTATTTCTGGGCTCTCAGTTCTATTGCATTGATCTATATTCCTGTTCTTAGGCCAGTACCAGGCTTTTTTTCCTTTGCTTTTTAAAAAGTTTTTATTTATTTTTAGATAGAGGGGAAAGGAGGGAGAAGGAGAGGGGAAGAAACATCAGTATTTGAGAGAAACATGGATCAGTTGCCTCTCGCATGCTCCCAAGTGGGGACCTAGCCCACAACCCAGGTATGTGCCCTGACTGGCAATCAAATTGGTGACCCTTTGGTTTTCAGGCCAGCACTCAATCCACTAAGCCAAACCAGCCAAGGCTTTTCTTTGTTTTTTTTTTCTTTTTAAATTTTATTTATTTACTTTTTAGAGAGAAGGGAAGGGAGAGAGAAAGGGGAAGAGAACATTGATGTACAAGAAAAACATCAATTGTTTGCCTCTCATAGTCCCCAAGTTGGAGGCCTAACAACCAAGTCATGTGCCCTTACCAGGTTAGGACCCTTGGGAGTGAGGGATGATGCCCAGCCTACTGAGGCACACTAGTCAGGCCAGTACCAGGCTGTTTTGATTACAATGGCTTTGTAGTAGATTGATATTAGGTAGTGTGATACCTCCAACTTTGTTCTTCTTTCTCAAGATTGCTGAGAAAGAAGATTCAGTGTCTTTTTTTGAATATTTGTTCTAGTTGTGTGACATATGCCATTGGTATTTTAATAGGAATTGCATTTAATCTATAGATGCTTTGGGTAGTATGGACATTTTAATGATGTTAATTCTACCAATCTGGAAGAATTGGAACATAGTATATGCTTCCATTTGATAGTTTCTTCAATGCCCTATAGTTTTCCAAGTACAGGTCTTTTACCTCCTTGGTTAAATTTATCACTAGGTACCTTATTTATTTATTTATTTATTTATTGCTGAAATAGTAGCACATGCTTTTCTTAATTTTACCAAAATACCATTGAAAGTCCTTTGTCTATTTATTATTAGTGAAAAACCTTGTGGATAAATATTCCTGATTGTACCTTTTTTTTCCGAAAGAATTTTAAAAAAATATTTTATTTAAATTTTTCTTTTAGAGAGAGGGGAAGGGAAGGAGAAAGAGTGGGAGAGAAACATCAGTGTGTAGTTGCCTCTCATGTGTCCCCTACTGGGGACCTGGACTGCAGCCCAGGCATGTGCCCTGACTGGGAATCAAACCAGCGACCCTTTGCTTCACAGGCCTGTGGTCAATCCACTGAGCTATACCAGCCAAGGCTGTACCTTTCTTTTTTGTAAATAAATTGTGGGCAGCAAGCCTAGTCATTGAGTTAAAACCCATTTCATTGGGATTCTTTTCTACATTTTTCTTTTTACAGTATGGAGAAAGTCTCCTTTGTGAATAATGTTATGGTTATAGCTAAGGTGTTTGTCTTAGGTAGCTTTCTCTTAGTGGGATAAGATATAAAGGCTTTGTAAATTTGAATAGTTAAGTGCTGAGCACATGTATACAGTGGTTGTTACACATTTAAAACTGACGGAACAGTCTAAAAGAATCATGCAAAGTTTTCTTAGGAAAACTCATAGAAAATTGTGGGCATATACAAAACTAATGACCACTCATGGTCCCTTTCACTAAAGATAACTGTCAACATTTTGATGTTGTTACTTTTTTAAACATTTAAACTTGCTTATGCTGTTCCAATTGTTCCCTTATTTTCTCTCTTTCCCCACCTCCATCCAGCCCTACTCTTCCCTTCCTAAGCCCATCCCCATATTGTTGTCCTTGTCCATGTGATGTGCATACATGTTCTTTGTTAATCCCTTCACCATCATTGATCCCTTCACTATCTTTCACTTCCCCCACCTTTCTGGAATCTGTCAGTCTGTTTTAGGTATCTAAGCTTCTGTTACTATTTTGTTCCTTAGTTTATTGTGTTCATTAGATTCCACACATAAGTGAAAGGAAATCATGTGGTATTTGTCTTTCACTGACTCACTTATTTCACTTAGCATAATCATCTCCAGGTCAATCCATGCTGTTCTAAAAGGTAGGAATTCCTTTTTTAACTGCTGCATAGTATTCCGTTATGTACATTTACCATAGCTTCTTTTGTCACTCATGTTCTGATAGACACTTGGGCTGTTTCCAGATCTAGGCTATTAAAAATAACACTGCTGTGAATATTGGGGTTCACAGGCTCTTTTAAATTGGTGTTTCAGGATTCTTAGAGTACAATCCTAGCAGTGAATTGCTGGGTCAAAAGGCAGTTCCACTTTTAGTTTTCTGAGGAAACTCCAGAGTTTCCAAAGTGACTACACCAGTCTACATTTCCACTAATAATGCACTAGAGTTTCTCTTTGCTCTACAATCTCTCCAGCATTTGTTGTTTGTTGATTTGTTTATGATGGTCATTCTGAGCAGAGTGAGGTGGTACCTAATTGTGCTTATATTTTTTCTTTTTTAATTTTAATTTTTATTTAGTTCTTGTTCAAGTACAGTTTTCTGTCTTATATTCCGAGCCCTGCCCCCCCAGTGCTCCCCACCTCCCTCCCATTTCTGCCCCCCACCTTAGTTATTGTCCATGTGTCCTTTATACTTGTTCATGTGATTTCATGCCCTTTTTCCCTATGATTCTCTCCCCTCTCCCCTCTGGTCTCTGTCAGCCTGTTCCATATTTGAGTGTCATTGGTCGTATTTTGCTTGCTTGTGTGTTTTGTTGTTTAGATTCCTGTTAACAGTGAGATCATATGGTATTTGTCTTTCACCGCCTGGCTTTTTTCGCTCAGCATAATACTTTCCAGTTCCATCCATGATGTTGCACAGGGTAGTAGTTCCTTCTTCCTTTCTTCGGCATAGAATTCCATTCTGTAAATTTACCATAGTTTTTTGATCCAGCCATTTACCGATGGGCATCTAGGTTGTTTCCAACTCTTGGCTGTCGTAAATTGTGCTGCTATGGACATCGGGGTGCATAGGTTCTTTTGGATTGGTGTTTCAGGGTTCTTAGGGTATACTCCTAATAGTGGAATTGCTGGGTCAAAAGGCACGTTCATTTTTAGTTTTCTTAGAAAATTCCATACTGTTTTCCATAGTGGTTGTACCAGTCTGCAATCCCACCAACAGTGAACTAGGGTCCCATTTTCCCCACAACCTCTCCAGCACTTGTTATTTGTTTCTTTGTTTATGATAGCTATTCTGACTGGTGTAAAGTGGTATCTCATTGTGGTTTTAATTTGCATCTCTCTCTGATAGCTAGTGATATCCAGCATCTTTTCATGTGTCTCTGGATCCTCTGTATGTCCTCCTTGGTGAGGTGTCTGTTGAAGTCCTTTGCCCATTTTTTAATTGGGTTGCTCATCTTCTTTGAGTGGAGTCATGTGGGTTCTTTGTATATTTTAGAGATTAAACCTTTGTCTGAGGTATCATTGGCAAATATGTTTACCCAAGCTGTTGCTTCTCTTTTTATTTTGATACTGTTTTCCTTAGGGATGCGGAAGCTTTTAATTTTGATGAGATCCCATTTGTTTATTCTTTCCTTTATGTTCCTTGCTCTAGGGGACGAATCAGTAAAAATATTGCTGCGTGGAATATCTGAGATTTTCTTGCCAAGGCTCTCCTCTAGAGCTTTAATGGTTTCACGGCTTATATTTAAGTCTTTTATCCACCTTCAATTTATTTTGGTGTATAGTGTAAGTTGGTGCTCGAGTTTCATTTTTTTGCACTTAGCTGTCCAGTTCTCCCAACACCATTTGTTGAAGAGGCTATCTTTACTCCATTTTATGTTACTGCCCCCTTTGTCGAATATTAACTGACTGTAGAGAGTTGGGTTTATTTCTGGGCTCTCTGTTCTATTCCATTGGTCTATGTGCCTGTTTTTATGCCAGCACCAGGCTGTTTTGATTACAGTGGCCTTGTAATATAGTTTGATATCAGGTATTGTAATCCCTCCTACTTTGTTCTTCTTTCTCAAATTTGCGGCTGCTATTTGTGGGGTCTTTTATGGTTCCATATAAATTTTTGAAGTGTTTGTTCTATGTCTGTGAAATATGCCATTGGTACTTTAATAGGTATTGCATTGAATCTGTAAATTGCTTTGGGTAGTATGGACATTTTGATGATGTTAATTCTTCCAATCCATGAACACGGTATATGTTTCCATTTGTTTGTGTCTTCCTTGATTTCTTTCTTCAGTGTTGTGTAGTGTTCTGCATACAGGTCTTTTACCTCCTTGGTTAGGTTTATTCCCAGATATTTTATTTTTCTTTTTGCTATATCGAATGGTATTTTTTTCCTGATTTCTGCTTCTGCTGCTTCATTGTTGGTATACAAAAATGCCTTTGATTTCTGGATATTGACTTTGTATCCCGCTGTTATGCCAAATTTATTTATTAGTTCCAGCAGTTTTTTGGTACAGGCTATAGGGTTTTCCATGTACACTATCATGTCATCTGTAAACAATGCCAGTTTTGTTTCCTCCTTTCTGATTTGGATGCCTTTTATTTCCTTTTCTTGTCTGATCACTGTGGCTAAATCTTCCAACACTATATTGAATAGAAGTGATTGTGGGCAACCTTGTGTTGTTCCTGATCTTAGTGGAAAAGCTTTTAGTTTTTGCCCATTGAGTATGATGTTGGCTGTAGGTCTTTCATATATGGCCTTTATTATACTGAGGAATGCTCCCTCTATTCCTATTTTTCTGAGTACCTTTATCATAAATGGGTGTTGTACTTTACCAAAAGCTTTTTCTGAGTCTGTTGATAGGATTATGTGGTTTTCGTGTTTGCTTTTGTTTATGTGATGTATTACATTTACTGATTTGCGAATATTGAACAGTCCTTGCATCCCTGGGATGAATCCCACTTGGTGGTGGTGTATGATCTTTTTGATGTATTGTTGGATGCGATTTGCGTCTATGTTCATCAGAGATATTGCCCTGAAGTTTTCTTTCTTTTGGTGTCTCTGTCTGGCTTTAGAATTAGGATGATGCTGGCTTCATAAAAAGAGTTGGGAAGTTTTCCCTCCTTTTGGATTTTTTTGAATAGCATGTAAAGAATAGGGATTAGCTCTTCCTTAAATGCTTTGTAGAATTCTCCTGTGAAACCATCTGGTCCAGGGCTTTTGTGTGATGGGAGTTTTTTGATTACTTCTTCAATTTCATCTGCTGTTATTGGCCTGTTCAGGTTTTCTTCTTTTTTTTGTTGAATTTTGGAAGATGATATTTTCTAGAAATTTGTCCATTTCCCCTAGGTTTTCAAATTTCTTGGCATACAGTTCTGCAGAGTAATTTCTTACAATCCCTTCTATTTCTGTGGTATCAGTTGTAATCTCTCCCCTTTCACTTCTGATTGTGTTTATTTGGGTCCTCTCTCTTCTTTTCTTGATGAGCCTGCTTAAAGGCTTGTCTATTTTGTTTATCTTTTCAAAAAACCAAGTCCTGGATTCATTGATCCTTAGAATTGTGCTTTTAGTCTCTATGTCATTTAATTCTGCTCTGATCTTGGTTATTTCCTCCCTTCTACTTGCTCTGGTTTGTCTTTGTTGTTGTTCCTCGAGTTCTTGCAGGCATCTGGTTAAGTTGTTTGTTTGAAATGTTTCTATCTTTAGGAAAGCCCGGATTGCTCTGAACTTCCTTCTCAGGACTGCCTTCACTGTGTCCCATAAGTTTTGGGTTGTTGTGAGATCATTTTCATTTCTTTTGAGAAACTTTTTGATTTCTTCCCTAATTTCCGTCTTGACCCATTCGTTGTTTAATAGCATACCATTCATTTTCTATGATTTTGGGTGTTTTGGGTTTTTTCCTGTGGGTTTAGTTTCCAATTTCAGTCCCTTGTGATCAGAGAAAATGCTTGGTATGATTTCTATTGTCCTGAATTTGTTGAGACTCGTTTTGTGTCCTATCATGTAGTCTGTCTTTGAAAACGTTCCATGTGCATTTGAAAAGAATGTGTATTTAGCTTCTTTGGGATGGAGGGCTCTGTATATATCAGTCAGGTCCATTTTATCCAGGATGCCGTTTAATGCTGCAATGTCTTTGTTGATATTTTGTTTGGAAGATTTGTCCATTTTTGACAGTGGGGTGTTAAAATCCCCTACTATAATTGTGTTGCTATTAATATCTTTCTTGAGGTCCTCTAGGATTTTCTTTATATATTTGGGTGCTCCTGTGTTGGGTGCATATATATTTATGACGTTAATGTCTTCTTGGTGGATTCTTCCCTTGAGTATTAAGAAGTGACCTTCTGGGTCTCTCTTAATGTCCCTTTTTTTGAAGTCTGTTCTGTCTGATATGAGAATTGCTATCCCAGCTTTTCTTTTTCTTGTCCATTTGCTTGGAAATTTTGTTTCTATCTTTTCACTTTTAGTTTGTGGTGGTCTTTTGACTAAGGTGGGTCTCTTGTAGGCAGCATATGTGTGGGTCCTGCTTTCTTATCCATTCAGCTATTCTGTGTCTCTTAATTGGTGCATTTAATCCATTTACATTTAAGGTTAGTATTGAAAGGTACTTATTCATTGCCATTTGTGTACCTGTGTTCCTCTCTATCTGTCTCTTTTCCTTCCTTTCCTAAAGCAGCCCTTTCAGTAATGCTTGTAGAGCTGATTTGTAGAGCTCTATTGTGTTCCATTGATCTATGCATCTGTTCTTATGTCAGAACCAGACTGTTTTGATTACTATGGCCTTGTAATATAGTTTGATGTCAGGTATGGTGATCCCACCTACTTTGTTCTTCTTTCTCAAAATTGCTGCAGCTATTCAGAATTGTTTATGATTCTGTATACATTTTTTATGTAAAAGTATTTGTTCTGTATCTGTGAAATATGTCATTGGTATTTTTGTAGGGATTGTGTTGAATCAACAAATTGCTTTGTGTAGTATGGACATTTTGATGATGTTAAATCTTCCAATCCATGAGTGTGATATATGCTTCCATTTATTTGTGTCTTCCTTAATTTCTTTTTTCAGTGTTCTTAGTTTTCTGAGTATAGGTCTTTCACCTCCTTGGTTAGGTTTATTCCAAGGTATTTTATTTTTCTTTTTGCTGTAGTAGGTGGGATTTTTTTCTTGATTTCTGTTTCTGATATTTCATTCTTGGTGTGAAAAAATGCCTTCAATTCTGAATATTGACTTTGGATCCCACTGTTTTGCCAGATTCACTTACTAGATCAAGTAGTTTTTTGGTGGAGTCTGTAGGGTTTTCTATGTACACTATCATGGCATCTCCAAACAATGAGAGTTTTATTTCCTCCTTTCCAAATTAAATGCCTTTTATTTCTTTTTCTTGTCTGATTTCTGTAGCTAGGACTTCCAATACTATGTTGAATAAAAGTGGTGAAAACAGACATTCTTGTTTTGTTCCTGGTCTTAGTGGGAAAAATTTTAGTTTTTGCCCACTGAGTATGATGTTGCCTGCAGGTCTCTCATATATAGCCTTTGTTATGTTGAGGAATGCTCCCTCTATTTCCACTTTGGTGAGTGTTTTCATCCTAAATGGGTGCTGTACCTTCTCAAATGCTTTTTCTGCATCTATTGTTATGATCATGTGATTTTTGTGTTTACTTTTGTTTATTTGATGTATTACATTTATTCATTTGCAAATATTGTACCATCTTTTCACCCCTGGGATGAATCCCAGTTGATCATGGTGTGTGATCTTTTTAATGTACTGTTGGATGTGGTTTGTCAATGTTTTGTTGAGGATTTTAGCATCTATGTTCATCAGCGATATTGGCCTGTAGTTTTCTTTCTTTTTTTGTGTCTTTATCTGGTTTTGGGATTAGGATGATGCTGGCTTTGTAAAAAGAGTTTGGGTATCATCCCTCTTCTTGGGTTTTTTTGAAAAGTCTGTGAAGGATAGGGATTAGCTCTTCCTTAAATGTTTTGTAAAATTCTCCTGTGAAACTGTCCAGTCCAGGGCTTTTGTGTCCTGGGAGTTTTTCATTACTGCTTTGATTTCATCAGCTATTATTGGTCTGTTCAGGCTTTCTGCTTCTTCTTTCAGTTTTAGAAGATTATATTTTTTAGAAATTTGTCCATTTCCCCTAGGTTTTCAAATTTTTTGGCATACAGTTCTCTGTAGTAATTTTTCACAATCCTTTGTATTTCTGTGGTGTCAGTTGTAATTTCTCCTCTTTCATTTCTCATTGTGTTTATTTGGATCCTGTCACTTTTTTTCTTGATGAGTCTACTTAAAGGCTTGCCAGTTTTGTTTTATCTTTTCAAAGAACCAGCTTCTGAGTTTATTGATCCTTAGAGTTGTTTCTTTGGTCTCTATGTCATTTAATTCTGCTCTGATCTTGGTTATTTCCTTCCTTCTATTTGCTTTGGGATGTCAAAAGTAAATAAAATCTTTTTTTGAAAAAGAGAAAAAGAAAATTCCACCCTTAGCCAGGTGGCTCAATTAGTTGGAGCATCCTTCTGTACACCAAAAGTTTGTAGGTTCAATTTCCGATAAAAGCACATGCTTACTTAGTTTCTGGGTTTGATTCCCAGTTGAGGTGAGTATGGGAAGCACTGGATCTGTTAAGGTTGTGGTGAAATGGGGACTCATATGCTGCTTTGGATATCCAGCCATATACTATGAAAAATAGAGACACTATTATTGAAGAAGGTACAAGATACAAGAAACATTTTACATACGGCAATGATGGCTCAGTCCCCTTCAAAGTTCTCCTTGAGACCTTACACAGTTCTCCCAATCAGCATCACCTGCCCTGTACTATTTTCCTTAATCTCATTGATGGTCTAAAATCTCTTGCCTTTGAAAGGCACTTTAGTTTGGGGAAAAGCCAGAAGTTGTAGGGTGCCCAATCCGGGGTGCAGGGGGCTGAGTCATCTGGGTAATTTGATGTTTCGCAAAAAAAACTCTGCATGAAATGTGATGCATGAGTGGGTGCATTGTCTTGATGAAGCTGTCAATCACCAGTTGCCCATAGCTGTGGCTTTCTGAATTATCCAAATAGTTTCTGTGGTGGAATGTTCAAGCTTAAGGCAAAATCTGATGCAGATTCACTGTTTTTACTCACTCAGTCATTTTGAAGGCAACAGCCACATGGTACACATGCTCACTCAACAGTGTCTACTGCCCCCACTGACTAGTACAGTGAAGTCGTCATTGTTAACACATGTGCATTCCAGACCACTCTCCTTGGCTGCCAGGTTATGTCATATGGCACAAACTGTTCTTGTTATATTAATAATAGATGGACTTTTTCTGGGTAGACCTTATATATGTTTTGTTTGTGGATAAAGATTTTACTTTATCCTTCATTTAAATACTTTTTTACATACTATATACCAAATTTTCTCAGACAGACAGAGTAGGGAGAATAGTGTAATGAACCAGATATACCCATTTTCCATGTTCAGCAGTTATTCACATATGGCAATGTGCTTTCTCAATATGCATATTGATTTATCAACCTTATGTTGAGACAAATCCCAGACATATTTCATTCATAAATATTTTACAATAATATGTAGTTGTACAAGATATGGGCTCAAAGCATGGCTCAGTGGGTTGGTCATCAACCTGCAAAACAGTAGGCCCCCAGTTTGATTCCTGGTCAGGGCACATGCCTGGTTTGTGGGCCAGGTTCTCAGTAGGGGGGTGTGCAATAGGCAACTGATCCATTGATGTGTCTCTCGCACATCAGTGTTTCTCTCCCTTTGTGTCTCCCTCCCTTCTCCTCTCTCTAAAAATAAATAAATAAAATCTTTAAAATATAAGGGCTCTTTTAAAAACAATCACAATATCATTATCATACCTAAACTGTACTGCCATTCCTCATAAATGTTATAAAGTATGTTATTAGTATCTTTAAATTGGGTGAATTCTGTAATTCCTGTTTTGATTTCTTTTGTGTTCTGTTTTTAAGGTGGAACTTAACTTCTTGTGGAACAAGTGTTGCCAGCTCAGAATGCAGTGAGGAGCTGTTTTCATCAGTTTCTGTTGGAGATCAAGATGATTGCTATTCCTTGTTAGATGATCAAGACTTCACTTCTTTTGATTTATTCCCTGAGGGGAGTGTGTGCAGTGATGTCTCTTCCTCTATTAGCACATACTGGGATTGGTCGGACAGCGAGTTTGAATGGCAGGTAGATTTTGTTTTCCTTATATTGCCCTCGTTACTTCCTAAGTAGTGTGAATTTCTATTTTGGTATTTTTATCTCTGCCTCAAAGTAAAATTCTCTAGTATTTATCCATTCCTACAGATACTCTGACATTAAGAATTAGATGAAATATGTAGCTTTTATTTCTGCTAGTGTATCTTTTAGGCTTCTGATGCTACTAATATTCTTTTGTAGATTTTCAAGTAACTTAATGCTTGTAAAATGTTCCAATTATTATGTATCTTCAGTACCTTCCTATGTATGCATGAACCTAAGGAAATTTACTCTTTCTACATTATGATAAATAGCTTTCATGTCCTTATAGGCACAGTATCGTTATGTCAGGGTCATTTTATATGTTTAACATCA
Source organism: Sturnira hondurensis (assembly GCF_014824575.4). Taxonomy (NCBI): domain Eukaryota; kingdom Metazoa; phylum Chordata; class Mammalia; order Chiroptera; family Phyllostomidae; genus Sturnira; species Sturnira hondurensis. Next base: position 1,675,703 of record NW_028090025.1, on the reverse strand, counting down.
CAAACCACTACTATAAATACATAATTTTGAATCCTGATATCAGAAATATCATTTCTCATTTTGTATTCTCTTTGTGTGTAGAGGTGTTTTTCTGCTGATAGTGTTTTTTCTTCTTGTGATATGTACATCACATAAAATGACTTTGTGGCAAATTGTGTAGAAATGCTGCCTGATAATGAATGCAACCTATCATAAAACATAGATTATATTATTGCAACATCTGTTTTCTGATTGTAAAAGTAACATTTAAAGAAGCTTTCCTGTATTTAGCAAATGTTATATTAAAAAAATATGTGAATGCTTGATGTGTTTGAGAGCCATCAAAATACTTAAAGTTATATTCTAAAGAGGAACTAAATATTACTTTATTTCAAACAATTTTTAATTAAAATAATGTAGAATGACATAAAATGAAAACTAAGAGTTTCCAAGCCCCACTCTGCTGTGGTTAGCATTCTTGCAGATACAAATATGTTTGCATAGCATTAAGTCATACTTCAGCCACTGTTTGTCCCTGTGCTTCTTTCAACTAATATATCTCATTTGCTTTGAGAGCTGCATCATAAGTTCTCTAATAATAGTTATTTAGATTGGTTTCAGTTTTTTCTTGTTATAAACATTGCTACACTGAAATTTAAGAGCTTTTAAAGAGGAAAGAAATAAGCAATTCTATGTTAAACATAATCATAAATGAAGAGCTTATTATCTATATTTTTATGTTATATATTTTTCCCTTTTATGTGTAAATATTTGGATAAAATTATATATTTTAAACTTTAAAACATTGAGATAAAATTCAACATTTAAATAATTTTATAGTGTGTTATTCAGCAATTTTTAATATATTCACAATCCTGTGCATCTATCACTACTAATTTCAGGACATTTCCATCACCCCCAAAAGAAATTCATACTTGTTAAGAGACAGTCTCAATATCCCCCACACCAATTACTAGCAGTCACTGATCTGTTTTCTCTATGGATTTTCCTTTCTGGACCTTTCATATAAATGGACTCATGTAGCCTTTTGTTTTTTAATTAATTTACTGTGCGTTTTCAAGGTTCATCCCTGTTGTAGCATGTAACAATACTCTATTCCTGTCTTAGCTCAAGTTACTATAACAAATACCATAGTCTGGGTGGCTTAAACAACAAACATTCATTTCTACAGTACTGGGGGCTAGAAGTCTGAGGATGAGAATGCCAGCATGGTCAGGTTCTAGTGAGGGCCCTCTTCTGGTTTGCAGATGGCTGTCTTTTGCTGTGTCTTCATAGTGGGGGTTGAGGGGAGAGCTATGGTTTCTTTATCCCCTTATAAAGTCACCAGTCTCATCATGGGTCTCTACCCTCATGAATTATATAAACGTAGTTACCTTCCAAACCCCACCTTCAAATATCATCACATTGGGGTCTAGAGGTTCAAGATATAGTTTTTGAGGGGGAGGCATATACTCAGTCAATAGGAATTTTCTTCCAAGGCTGAATATTCCATAGATTGTATGGATGCACCACATTTTGTTTATTCATTTGTCAACTGGTAGACATTTGAGTTGTTTCCACTTTGGGGCTGCTATGAACATCCAGGTATAATTTATAATTATATTGTATATATATTTTTTTATTTAAAATTTATTTATTTATTTATTTATCTTTAGAGGGGAAGGAGAGAGGGAGAGAAATATCAATGTATGGTTGCCTCTCATGCATCCCCTGCTGGGAACTGGCCTGCAACCCAGGCATGTGCCCTGACTGGGAATCGAACCGCGATTGTCTGGTTCACAGGCCCGTGCTCAATCCACTGAGCTACGCCAGCCAGGGCTTATATTGTATATTTTTAATTCTCTTAGATATACACTGAGGAGTGGAATTGCTGGGTCATGTGATAGCTTTAATGTTTAACTTTTTGAGGAACTGAAAAAATGTTTTCCAAAGTAGCTGTATACAGTTTTACATTTCCACAAGTGATACAGTCATACCCCACTTGACAGGGATAAGTTTTGAAAAATGCATTGTTAGGTGATTTTGTCAGGTGGACATCATAGAGTGCACTTACACAAACCTAGACGTTATAGCCTACACATACCCAGGCTGTATAGTATGGCACTTTCCTCCTATGCTACAAGCCCGTACAGTGTGTTACTTTATAAGAACACAGATTAAATCCACTATAGAGAAAATGATATAATCAGAAGATGTGCTAAACAAGATGTATGAGGCTGCTGCCGGAGTAACATGCCACACTCTTTTACAGAAAACTTTTTTTTTTAATTCTTACATGAGGATATGTTTATTGATTTTAGAGTGGTAGAGGCAGGGAGAGAAACACTGATTAGTTGCCTCCTGTATGCCCCCCAGTGGGATTGAACCTAAAACCTACGTATGTGCCCTGATGGGGAATCAAACATGCAACCTTTTGGTATATGGGATAACGCTCCAACCAACTGACTCACCTGGCCAGGGCTACAGCAAACTTTTTTTAATGAGTAAGTAGAAAGTACACCATACAATAAAATAATAAAAGTACAGTATAGTAAGTACATAAAATAATAACAGTCATTTATTATCAAGTATTCTATACCATACATAATTCTATGTGCTATATTTTTATATCAGTGGAAGTGCAGTAGGTTTGTTGCCATTAGCATCACAATAAACACAGGAATAATGTGTTGTGCTTTGATGTTATTACTGCTAAGACATCACTAGGCAATAGGAATTTTTCAATTCCCATTATAATCTCATGGGACCACCTTCATGTATGTGGTCTGTTGTTGACTGAAAGTAATGTAGTGCATGACTGTATGAAAGTTACGATTTCTCCACATTCTTGGAGACAGCGCTTGGTGCTGTCTCTTTTGGTAAAGCCATCCTACTGCTTATAAAGTAGTATGTCATTGAGCTTTTGATTTGCATTTTCTTAATGACAAATGATCATTAAGCATCCTTTCATGTGTTTATTGGCTGTTTGTACATCTTTGGAAGAAATATCTGTTCAACCCTCTGCCCATTTTTAAGTTATATTATTCATCTTTTATTGTTGAATTGTAAGAGTTCTTTGTATCTTATGGCTACTAGACCCTTATTGTATATGGTATTTGCAGAATACCATGTTTCCTATTCTGTGTATTGTCTTTTCACCTGATAGTGTCTATTCACTTGGTAAGTGTCCCTTGACACACAAAAGAAGTTTTAAACTTTTTTATTGAATTTATTGGGGTGACATTGATTAATAAAGCCATGCAGATTTATTTAGGTTTTGGATCCATTTTTACTTACTTTTTGTATATGGTGTAACATAGTAGTCCAAATTCATTCTCTTGCATGTAGATATCCATTTGTCCCAGCACCATTTGTTGAAAAGGCTATATTCTTTCCTTGTCAAATGATTTTCGTACCTTTGTGGAAAATGAATTGGTCATAGATGTATAGGTTTAGTTCTGGACTCTCAGTTCTATTCAATTGAGATATACTTCTGTATATCCCAATGCCAGTACTATACTGTTTTTAATTTCCCTGGCTTTGTAGTAAGGTTTGAAATCAGGAAGTGTGAGTTTTCCCACTTTGTTGTTCTTTAGCAAGATTGTTTTAACTATTTGGAGTCCCTTTTGCACTTCTTATGAACATTAGGATTAGATTGTCCATTTCTGCAAAAAAGAGCAGTCTGAATTTTGATAGGAATTGCATTGAATCTATAGATTGATTTGGGCAATATTGCCATCTTAACAGTGTTAAATAGTCTAGTCTATGGACATAGGATGGAATGTCTTTATTTATTTAGGTCCTCTTTAGTTTCTTTCAGTGATGTTTTGTAGTTTTCAGTGTCCAAGTCTTGTACTTCCTTGGCTCAGTTTATTCCTAAATATTTCATTAGTTTGCTGCAGTTGTAAATCCTGCAACTTTGCTGAACTTACTTGTTAGCTTTAATAGTTTATTTTTGTTTTTCTATGGATACTGTAGGATTTTCTGTATTTAAGATCATGTCATCTGTGGATAGAGATAGTTTTTCTTCTTTCTTTCGAATCTGGATAGTTTTTTTTTTTCTTGCTTGATCGCCCTGGCTAGATCTCCAGTACATTGTTGAATACAAGTGGCAAAAGCAGGTATCCTTTTCTTTTTTCTAATCTTAGGGGAAAAGCTTTCAGTTATTTTTCTCACCATTGAATACAATATTAGCTGTAGATTTTTCATAAATGCCCTTTAACATTTTGAGAGATTTCCCTTTTGTTCCTAGTTTGTTCAGTGTTTTTATCTGAAAGGGTATTAGATTTTTTTCTAATGCTATTTTGCATCTATAGAGATGATTATACATTTTCTCTCCTTCATTTTGTTAATATAATATACAATATTGAGTGACTTTTGTATGACTCACCTTGCATTTCTGGAATTAATCCTAATTGGTCATGGTATATAAACCTTTAAATATGCTTTTTGGTGTTGGTTTTAGTATTTCATTGAGGATTTTTACATTTGTATTCATAAGGGATATTGGTCTGTAATTTTCTTCTTTTTAAAAAGATTTTATTTATTTACTATTAGAGAGAGGGGATGGGAGGGAGAAAGAGAGGGAGAAAAACATCAAAGTGTGAGAGATACATTGATCATTTGCCTCTCACATGCCCCGCCCCCCCAACTGGGGACCTGGCCCACAGCTCAGGGATGTGCCCTGACTGGGAGTTGAACCAGTGACCTTTTGGTTTCACAGGCCAGTGCTCAGTCCACTGAGCCACACCAGCTAGGGCAGGGCTGAAGTTTTCTTGTGACTGTATGGCTTTGGCCTCATAAAATGAGTTATGAAGTATCCCTAATAAGATTTTCTCATTTAACATATACATTTTTTTATGATCTTCATAATGGCTCTTTTAACAACTACATAATATTCCTGGTACTAGATGTGCCAGAATTTGTGAAACCATTCCCCTCTCTACATGTGTTTAATTATTTTTCTATTAAAGTTAACACAGAAGTATCTGTGTGTGGGTACCTTTTTATTCTTCTGTGCCTCATTTTTAAAAATTATATTTTATTGCCCTGGCTGGTGTAGCTCAGTGGATTGAGCGCGGGCCTGCGAACCACACAATCGTGGTTCGATTCCCAGTCAGGGCACATGCCTGGGTTGCAGGCCAGTTCCCAGCAAGGGACGCACAAGAGGCAACCATACATTGATATTTCTCTCCCTCTCTCCTTCTCTTCCTCTCTAAAGATAAATAAATAAATATTTAAAAAAATTATATTTTATTGATTATGCTAGTATAGGTGTCCTGATCTGATTTTTCCCCTCTTTGCTCCCCTCCACCCAGCTTTCCCTACTCCCTCTATCTCCCCACCATTGTCCATGTCTATGGGTTGTGTGTATAAGTTCTCTGGCTACTCCATTTCCTATCCTGTACTTTATATCCCCATGCCTGTTCTGTAACTACCTATACATCCTTCTTAATCCACTCTCCTCTTCACCCATTCACCTCCTCCCCCATCCCATCTGGCAACCTTCTGGTAACTAACTTCTCTTCTCTTGCTTTTAAGAGTCCTTTTTTTTTAATCTTTAACCTTTGGCCTTTAATAATGATGTCTCTTGGAGTAGGCCTTTTTGCATCCATTATAATTGGGACTCTGTGCTCCCTGGACTTGGATGTCTGTTTCCTTCACCAAATTAGGGAAGTTTTCTTTCACTGTATTTTCAGATAGATTTCCAATTACTTGCTCTTTTTCTTCTCCTTCTGGCACCCCTATGAGGTGAATATTGGACCTCTAAAGTTGTCCAAGAGGCTGTTTATACCATCCTCAATTCTTGGACCCTTTTTTTCTTCTTCTTTTGCATGGTTGTTTTTTGCTTTCTTATGTTACAGATCATTGATTTGACTCTTGGCTTCATTTATTCTACTGTAGTTTCCCTGCAAATTGTTCTCTTTTTTAAAAAGTTTTTATTTCTTTATTTCTAGAGAAAGGGACAGGGAAGGAGAAAGAAAGGGAGAGAGACATCAAAGTATGGTTGCCTCTTGCATGCCCGCAGCTGGGAACCTGGCCTGCAACCAAGGCATGTGCCCTGACTGGGAATCTAACTGGTGACCCTTTGGTTCACAGGCCCGTGCTCAATCCAAAAAACCACACCAGCCAGGGCAATTGTTCTTTATTTCAATTAGTGTATCCTTCATTCTGACTGGGTCTTTTCTTAAAAAAAATTTATTGTTGTTCAAGTACAGTTGTCTGCATTTACTCCCCACCACTCCCTGCTTCCCCAGCCATTTCCACATCCCTCCCTTGCTTCCACCCCCGCTTGGTTTTGTCCTTGTGTCCTTTATAGTTGTTCCTGAAAACCCTTCCCCCATTTCTCCCCATTATCCCCTCCCACCTCCTCTTTGATTACTGTCAGATTGTTCTTAATTTCAGTGCCTCTGGTTATATTTTGCTTCCCTGTTTGTTTTGTTGGTTAGGTTCCACTTAAAGGTGAGATCATATGGCATTTGTCCCTCACCACCTGGCTTATTTCACTTAGCATGATACTTCCCAGTTCCATCCATGCTGTTGCAAAGGGTAGGAGCTCCTTCTTTCTGCTGCATAGTATTCCATTGTGTAAGTGTGCCATAGTTTTTGGATCCATTTATTTACTGATGGGCACCTAGGTTGCTTCCAGCCCTTGGCTATTGTAAATTGTGCTGCTATGAACATTGGGGTACACAAGTTCTTTTGGATTGATGTTTCAGGGTTCTTAGGGTATAATCCCAGCAGTGGAATTGCCAGGTCAAAAGGCAATTCAATTTTTTGTTTTCTGAGGAAATTCCATACTGTTTTCCACAGTGGCTGCACCAGTCTGTATTCCCACCAACCGTGCACTAGGGTTCCCTTTTCTCCACATCCTCTCCAACACTTGTTTATTAATTTGTTTATGATGGCCTTTCTTTCCTGTGTGAAGTGCTGTCTCATTGTGTTTTTAATTTGCATCTCTCTGATTGCTAATAATGCTGAGCATCTTTTCATATGTGTTTGGACCCTCTGTATGTCCTCCTTGGAGAAGTGTCTGTTGAGGTACTCTGCCTACTTTTTAATTCTTTTTTTTTTGTCTTCCTGGAGTGGAATTGTGTGTTCTTTGTATATTTTGGAGATTAAACCCTTGTCTGAGTTATCACTGGCAAATATATTTCCCATATACTTGGTTCTCTTTTCATTTTAATTCTGTTTTCTTTAGCTATGTAGAAGCTTTTCATTTTGATGAGATCCCATTTGTTTATTCTTTCCTTCATGTCCCTTGCTCTAGGGGACGTATTGGTGAAAATATTGCTGAGAGGAATGTCTGAGGTTTTCCTGCCCATGCTTTCCTCTAGGACATTTACGGTGCTATGGCTTATATTTAAGACTTTTATCCACCTTGAATTTTTTTTGTGTATGGTGTAATTTGGTGATCACGTTTCATTTTTTTGCATGTAGCTTGTCCAGATCTTCCAACACCATTTGTTGAAGAGGCTATTTTTACTCCATTTTATGCTTCTATCCCCTTTGTCAAATATTAATTGACTATAGAGACTTGGGTTTATTTCTTGGCTCTCCATTCTGTTCCATTGGTCTATGTGTCTGTTCTTATGCCGGTACCAGGCTGTTTTTTTCTTTCTTTAAAAAATTTTATTTATTTATTTTTAGAGAGAGGGGAAGGGAAGGAGAAAGAGGGGGGATAAACATCAATGTGTGGTTACCTCTCATGTGCCCCCATCTTGGGACCTGGCCTAAAACCCAGGCATGTGCTGCAACTGGGAATCCAACTGGTGACCCTTTGGTTTGCAGGTCTGTGCTCTGTTCACTGAGGTACACCAGCCAGGGCGCAATGTTTATTCTTAGATTCGATACTGGCAGAGAAAAAATAGCTTCTAAGTAAATTATTTAGATAATTTATTCTATTTCAATGTGGACTGTATATTAGATGACAGACCTATTATATCAATAATAGGACTATCCTTAACAAAATACACAAATATGTAAAAATAAATGGGTAAAAGTTCTCCAAGTTACTCTCAAATAGTTTAGGAAATATGTATGTAAAAATCCAGTTTTATAATTGTATATATCTCTAATTCTATCTATTTTTATTTAATTTTTTTTGAGTTTTGATCTGTTCTTTCATTTGGGCTATGTTTCTTTGTCCCCTCATTTTGGCAACCTGCCTGAGTTTTTTTCTATGTATTGGGTAGAGCTGCTTTGACTCTGTGTCTTTGTAGTGTGGCCTAATGTAGTAAGTGTCCTGTAGAATCCAGTGGCACAGCCTTCTGTATCATCCAAGCTTGGTATTCAAGGTGTGCCCTTTGTGTGGGCTGAGTACACTCTCCTCTTGTAGTTGAGCCTTGGTTGTTGTTGTCAGATCAGTGGGAGGGATTTACCCAGGCCAGTCAGCTTCGAGGATTGGCTGTGATCACTGACCCCCCCCACCTCTGCCTTCTGTAGAGTATCACCTGTGCAGGGGCAGGGTGGTGGGGCTCCAGTGTAGTCTGTAGCTGTCCACTGGGTGTGCTGGTCCTGACATTTCCCAGGTGGTGCAGGCCAAGGTCAGTACATATCTATGTTTTCCCTGGGTCACCCTGCCTGAGCTGTAAAGCAGTCAGAGAGGGCTTCTACTTGTGCTGGGCTTGGAGATTCCCAAGCAAAGTCACTTGTGAGTGTTACCTGACTGCTATTAGGGCTCACTGAAGCCAGCTGTTGCTTGTTTGATAGGTTTTATGAGCCAAGAGGAGTCATTCATATGGAAAAGCAGCATGGATGGGCCCATAAAGTGGGTGGGGTGGACTCTCTGGGGATCTCCAAGATGGGACACACAGTGTTAGCCATGTTGATGGAGTCTCAGATGCGGCACCAGCCTACTGGTTCTGTGGGTGGAGGGTTCAGCAAAGGGACAATGACCTGTGCTTGCCCTGATACCGGACACCAGTTTCTCCCTGTATACTACTGGCACCTTTCAAGCTGCCATCCCTGGTGCTGGAGTGTAGAGGGAGTGAGTCTGAGTAGGTGAGTCCATGTGTGGGTTCCCCAGGAGGAACTGATTAGGACTCCAGCAGCCTCTTCCACTGACTCAGTACCCACTGTTTTCACAGCCAGAAGTTGTGAGGACTTAACCTTCCTGGCTCTGGAACTCTTGGCTGGGGGCCTGGTGTGGGTCAGGAACTCCTCCCTCCTGAGATCCCTCCTGAAGTTTATCCGCATGGCCAGCCTGGTCCATACCTGCATCCCTCCTACCAGTGTAAATGGATATGTTTTTTTTTTAAATTCTGTAATTGTCAGACTTCTATTCAACTTGATTTCTGATGTTCCTAAGTGATGGTTGTTCTATATTTTAGTTGTAATTTTGATGTGGTTGTGCGAAGAGACGAACCATATCTGCCTACGTTGCTATTTTGCCCAGAAGCCTAGTGCCTCATTTTTAAAGCTCACGCTGTACTTTACAATCAGAATACAAGGATTCTTAATAAAATGTAATTGGGGTAATCAGAGAAACATTTTCCTGCTTATTTTATGTAATTTATTTAGAGTTCTTATAATATTGCAAAGTGACAAGTATTTTTTAATTGCTGACCTTTCCAGTCATTTCTTGAGGAGTTACAGTGGGGAACTGACCTCAGTCATTCATTGTTAATGTGCATGACTGACTAGAACACTGGAATAAAAATCAGGCCTGCCTCAGGAATGTGTTTTTCCACTTATGAAATTGGAGTACAGGTACTCTGTTGCCGTGAATATTTGCTAGTTAAATATGCTGGAGAGGTTTAAAATGCTCTCCTGTTTTTGTAGGACCTCCTAATGATGGCAGTAAATTATCTAAGAAGTTAATTACAAATTATGTGTTAGGATTAATAGAGACTAAAAATTGTTGACTGTAGTTTGAGAATTTGTGTTACTGCTCTTCTGATTAAAAACTGCATTTGTTTAAATCTTTTCAGCAGATGTTTCAGTTACTACTAAAGTAAATATAAATGATTCATAGATTCAGGGAATATAATACTAACTACTTAATAAGGCAGGGTTTTCACCTTAGAATGAAAAATCATCTTAGTATTAGAAATAGCTTCAAAGCATTTTGCTTTGTTGATCGTTTTCTTTGATATATATATAGAAGTCTTAGAACTTGAGAAATTATTTTATTGTTGAGCAGGAAAGCATAGAAAATTTAAAGAGTGAGTAAATTCATCTGTCATACTTGAAAACTAGAGATGCATTTTGAAATTATGTATCAGCATCACAGATGAACTTACTCATAAAATCTTGCTGCATACTACAGAAAATAGAGAAGAGGTTTGATTTAATAATTCTCTCTGTGTCACAGTTACTGATTATAATATAAATATATAAATATTATTATATAATATAATATAATATAAATACTGGTTATTGTTGCCTGTGGAAAATATGGGATCAGAATTATTAAGCATTTATCCTGAAATACTTAATATATTATTAGTTATAAAATGGAAAATTGCTTGTCTAGTGAATATACAGGAGCTTGTACAATTAATTGTCATGTACATCTGCTGCTCTCATCCCATATCTCCAATTGACTACTTTTCCACTTGGATGACCTTATTGTTTAATGTTAACATATTATCTGATGCGGAGTCCTTGATCAGTAATGAAACTTCCAATAGTGTTTCTGTGAGGAAAAATAGACACTGTTTTGTGACATGTCTTAGAGTGTAATGCAAAATGAGTATTATCATTTCAAAGGACACTTGTACTTGCCTCTTTCATTTTTACTGTGAACTCTCCATATCGCAAATTTCATTCTTCTCTTGTTCCAAAACCTTGCAAGGCAAGATGTCCTCGCATAGCCAAAAGCACTGGACTTGTGTCCTACTTTAGATATTTCCAGTAACTGTGTGACCCTCTTTGGGTATCACTTTTCCTTATTTTTAAAATGAGTGTGTTAGACTGGAAGATCTATAACATTGCTTCAGGTTTTTTGCTCTAAAAAAATTGATTTGTTTAAGTGCATTACCCTGAATGGGTTGTGTGACTGTAATGTTGCCAGCTTTCTTCTGGTCTCATGTTGATCATGTATTACCCTTATCCATTCAGTTATAGTAAACAGCCTTGCAAATAGTTTTTATTCAAACATTTTTCTTTTCTCATTTGTCTTTCCATTTTTGCTTACCTTAGTCCAGGCCTAGATCTCTATTTCGTAGAGCTCTATTTCCAGTCTTTCCTCACTCTGTTGTGACTCCATACTGCTTTTTAACTCATCTTCCCTCAAGTTACTTCTACTTAGGAAGTGTCATTGGCTTACTTCCACATATCATGTAAGTTTTTGTTTCTTCTGTTAGCTTTCAAATCCATAGCAAAATTTCCTGTTTTAATTGTATTGTTTCCTTTAACTTAATTCTATGTTTTCCCTTCCGTTTTACTAAATTATTCTCCTTACCTGAGTGCCTTTTCCTTTCCCCATTCTGCCATTATGAGATACTACCTTGTGAAATTTAATCCAGCCACTTTAGTAACATATAACATTCTCTGAGGGTTTGTGCTGATTTTTTAAGGATGCAAAACCATGGCAAGAGATATAAAAGGCAAAATATGCCTGTTTATTGAGTGTTACCTATGTTCCAGACATATGATCTAATTGAAACCTTTCAACAATTCTTTGAGGTGGATGGCATTAATCATAACTTCTACTGAAGATTTTGAGGCTTAGAGAAGTGAACTAACCTCTATAAGATCAAACGGCTAGTAGACAGTGGAGCTGGGATTTGAACTCCATTTGGGATCTTTTTACTTCTCCCTAAAATAGTGGACAAAGGATCATTAGTTGTCTTCTTTAACCCCCTCCCCTGCAGCAAACATATAAACTTAAGTAAAGACACAGATTTAAGTGCTTAACATAATCTGGCACCTAGCATATATTTGCTGAATATTTAGATAGAAATTTTTCTTAAATTTGGAGAGTATAGATATTTTGAGAGTTCCTTTCTCTACCTAATTTATCAAAGGAGCTTGAAGTAGAGGAGGCCTTTCATCTGATGAGTGTCTCATTTTCTTTTAGGAACCCTAAGGAGATCTTTAATAGAGTAATGTTATGATTTAAAGTCTTTCAAAGAGAAAATAGTAAAACGTTTTCTTTTTTGTCATTAAAAGCTGAAAAAGAAATGACATTCGCCGGTGTGTTCAATAATCATCCTTTCATGACAGTGACTAGATAACATAAGAGCTAAGGGTAAGAATTCAAGCAGTGTCGTTAATGAGATTTTAAAGGAAGTCATACAAATTGTTGGAAGTTACTTATCAATGACTGTCAAAGTGAAGATGTAGTTTTCAGGAGTAGTAGCTAACTTGGACAGTTTCCTTCTAAACACCATGGTCACTGTACATAGTGATCAACCCTATTTTTCCAGTTTCATTCCTGTTTTGTATGTGATTGACTCACCAATGCCTGCCCCCTTGTAGCTCTCCTAAGCTTTAATCCTGCACCTTCAACTTGATGCTACATCTTTCCACTGGTGACCTGTCATCTCAATCCTAACATTCATAACTTGTTATATTGTATAATTGTATGTTTATGTCATTGTATTATATTCCTGAATATAAAGTTCTTTTGTGAGGATCATGACTTACACTCCTTTGAATCTCCTGTACCCATTATAGTGCTGTGGGTACAACAGGAAGCCAAATATATGTGATTACAATAGTCTTCTTAGCAAAAATACCTTTTTTCTTTTGGTAACTTCAAAAGCCCTAGTATTCATCCAGAGTTGTTATAACTGCAAAGTCTATAGGACCAAACAACAATGATGACAAGGTTCTGTTTTGTATCTTGTAAAAGTAAAAGCATTATCTTCGAAAACTGTTAGGTACTTCTTGTATAAGAAAATGTTTTCTCTTTTTTGATGAATGACTTAAACACATTTATTTAAAATTAAATCCATTCTGAGTTTTAAGGTGATGGACATGTGTCTGTTACCTTGATTGTGGTGATGGTTTCAGGGTGTATGCATGTGTCCAACTTCATTGAATTGTATGTATTAAATATGCTGTAGTTCTTTGTGTATTGGTTATAAATCAATAAAACTTAAAAATTTATTCTCACTGGCTTTTAATAGGTAATACAGAATTATAGCACATATTTTTGTTGTTCATCTTACTTTAAACCAATTTGATTTTCTTGTATTTCTCCTTTGCCTACACATTGTCTTGTATCGTTTTTCCCCTAATTTTTCTTTTATAATACTTCTGGAATTTAAAGTGCTTTTGCTTTATGTGAAGGGCATATTTTAAATTATTTTATTTGTCTTGAGGTTGCTAACACTAAAGACTGGAGGACCAGGACCATGATTTATTTGACTTTTTATTCGCAGTATGTCTAGCACAGTGTCTGGCAAAGAACCAGGTAATGGCAGATCACTCAGGTCTCCTGAGATGGAGACCAGTGTTTCTTTTTCATTATACTGTGTGAGCCCTTACGATTTACTCTCAAGTTAGCACTTTAATGGGTCTTGATTATGATTTTAAGCTTTTGGAAACTATCATTGAATAGGTGACTTCATACAAAGAATATGTTGATGCTGCTGCACTGTCTAAAATGGGACTGAATCAGAATTAATGTCTTCTGATTTTGTATTTGTCATTAGTCTTTTATTTAAATACAGCGGTTTTTAATAAATATAAAATATGTTGTGGTATTTAAAATGTATTTTTTAAAAAAATTGCTTTCCCTACCCCTTTCTCCTTATTTTTATAAAGTTACCGGGCAGTGACATTGCCAGTGGGAGTGACGTGCTTTCTGATGTCATACCCAGCATTCCAAGTTCACCTTGCCTGCTTCCTAAAAAGAAAAACAAGCACCGGAATTTAGATGAACTTCCTTGGAGTGCAATGACAAATGATGAGCAGGTAGAGATCTCAGCATTCTTAATTAAAAGCATATATGTGGAGAATATGTGAAGCTCAATTTGCCTGTTTTAAAGTCACAGGGTAAATGTGGATTGCTTAGTAAATCTGAATTTGAACTATAACTAATTATTTTATAGGGATCAAATATATTAAGTGCCTTTATGTTTAAAACATTATAAATGAGACACTAAACAATCAGAGGTTTTGGCATTGATCTCATTTATTATAATTTTTTCATCACACAGGTGGAATATATTGAGTACCTGAGTCGTAAAGTCAGTACTGAGATGGGTCTTCGGGAGCAACTAGATATTATTAAAATAATTGATCCTTCTGCTCAAATCTCTCCTACAGACAGTGAGTTTATTATTGAACTTAACTGTCTCACAGATGAAAAACTGAAGCAGGTATGAGAACATACAGGTTGTTCAGCTAGTGAAAATAACATTATTTTATAACATATGCTTAAATAATTGTATGTAAGTACATATATAATTAAGGTCAAAATCAATACTGTGAAATGTAATATTAGAAAAACTATGGTAATATTTCAAAATACATGTTTTTAAGAGATTTTTTGTACATCTTGCCTGGCAGGACCTTTTTGGGATTATGTGGGTCTAGAACTTGCTTTTTAATTGTGCATGCTTTAAAACTGAAGTTCACCACATTAAGGATGGTTACACTAAATTATAGATTTATTCTAATTCAGCTTACAAAAGACTGATTGACAGAATGAAAATACTGATTATTGAGAGGTATACTTGACCATCCGAACTGAAGTATTTGAATAGTCTTATGGAATAACTGAGCGTGGCTAGGATAAAATGTAATTAATTTCCTTCTGCTATTCTGAAATAGACATTTTCAGTATCTTCTAAATACAGTCTTTACTGCTGAGTTTTTGCTGGTACTTAGGTTCTACTTGTTAAAAATGTTTTGCATTTATCATCATTTAGAAAACATTTTTCTCATTTCAGTATTTCTCTCAACAGACAAAATATAATTTACTATATTCCAGCGCATTTTTCATTAGTGTGGTAAATTAATGACTTACATTTGAAGGCAGGTACAATGGGCCCCTAGCTAAGATTTATAAAATGCCCTAATGTTAGTTATAATTAGCAATTTACTTAAATTGTCTTTAGTGGAGACCTATTTATTTATTTATTAAAAATATTTCATTTCTTTATCTTTAGAGGGGAAGGGGAGAGAGGGAGAGAGATATCGATGTATGGTTGCCTCTCGTGAGTCCCCTGCTGGGAACTGGCCTGCAACCCAGGCATGTGCCCTGACTGGGAATCGAACCACGGTTGTTTGGTTCATAGGCCCGCGCTCAATCCACTGAGCTACACCAGTGCCAGGCAGTGGAGACCTTTTTAAAAGTCTCACCTATTTTATTTTATTGTTAGTCACTCTCTCTGAGTGTTGTTATCCTATATTCCTAAATTCTGGAGGCCAGTAGCCTTCCACTTACTGATTATATTTTATTTGCTTTTAAAATGTGGCTCCATAATATGTATTCTAGAATTTTAAACACTGCCAATAAGTTTCTTTTTGTCCTTATTTCTTCCTATGTATATCTGTAACATTTTTGATAGTCTTTTAAGTACAACACTCGTTTTTTCTCCAATGTTTTGAGGGTAAAATGTCAACTAACATAACCATTTTTTGTCTGTGCATTCCAAGGTGAGAAACTATATCAAGGAACATAGCCCTCGCCAGCGGCCTGTGAGAGAGGCCTGGAAGAGAAGCAACTTTAGTTGTGCAAGCACCAGTGGAGTGAGCGGTGCCAGTGCCAGTGCCAGCAGCAGCAGTGCCAGCATGGTCAGTTCTGCAAGCAGCAGTGGGTCCAGTGTTGGAAACTCTGCTTCAAACTCCAGTGCCAACATGAGTCGAGCACACAGTGACAGCAACTTATCTTCAAGTGCAGCAGAGCGGATTCGAGATTCAAAAGTAAAATATCTAATCAATACAAAACTTTGTCTTTCAATATTAACATTAGTACTTCCTCGTATAACTTTTTTGAAGAGTTAACCTTACCCTGCTATCTAGATGCCTATGGGTTTTGGTTTTAATTTTTTTGTCTTCCATTCTTTTATTTATTATACATATGCAGATCTGTTTTTGTATAATATCTGGTTCTATCAAATAATCAGGCCAAGACATTTTATTGGTAATATTCCCCAAAATAGATTCAGGTAAAATAGATCTTTGTGCATTTCATGGACTAGCAAAACTTGAGACTTCATTACTGATGCCAGGTTTGAGGCCATACACATGTTCATAATAAACTGGGTTAAGGTGATAAAAGTGGGCTGAAAGAACCCACAGGATTCAGAAGAATTAAACTGTGTATTTTGCTTGTATTAGAGCCACAATATGAACAGCAAATTGTGTATATGGCATAGCTCTTTTATTTTATTGCGAGGAACTTCTCTGACAATGAACTTTGTGGCAATTGAACAAAACCCTCTAGGCTGAGTACTTTGAATTGCTGCTGTGACCTGCAGCCATAGCATTCAGCTTTATCTTATTTTTGTGTCTATTTTAAGTAAGATAACTGATGGAAACAATGAATGTGTCTCAGGAATGTGATATTGACTGCCACTTACTACTGAGCAGATCTAACTATATTGCCGATACTGTTTTCCATTAGCTCCTAAGAATGTTCTGTCTGTCTTTTGTGTGTGCTAAATGTTTTCTTAATGTTGTAGTCTTAAATGTTTCTTCTTAACCCTTTTAAAAATGTAATACTGCTCTTTCTAATTTCTGTCTACTGTTTACACAGTTGAAAAAGTTCTGTATATTATTTGGGCATATAAAAATAGATATTAATATAAGTATATGTATGGTTTTGTGATGCCTAGCAGGGGGGTTCAGTTCTTGCAGTGGTAATAGTGTGGAGCCAACTTAAGAATGATAAGGGTTTCTTTATAACTCTTTGCAAACCAGTGGTGACTAAAAGATACACAGTGTTTCCTTCTCTGGCTTTCACCGAAATAACAGAACATAGCCAGGTTTGTTGGTTGCCATGGGATTCCTCTGGATATGTGGTCATTCCTTTTTAGCATCAGTTCAGCACTGACAAGGAATAGACTGCCAACTGGGTTTCTAATAGTCTTTTAAGATGGTATTTGCCTAATATGGAAAATATGTGATTCTTTTCCAGTCAGAGTAAAAGTGCTCGTGCTTTTGGATAAAAGGCATCTTAAAAGCATGAGCATTAGAGATTTTGGAAATATTCTCTACATTCATATTCAGTATTCAGTATGTGTTCACTCTGCACAGATACCAATGTACCTTAATTTGATATTTAAATCTTTGAAATGATTGGTTATCCATAACTAATCAAAATGATCAAGTTTTAATCTTTCCTATCAGAAGATTGGTCAAGTACCAGAAAAACAGAGTCTTGAAGAATCATTTTCTAGTCTAAGCCAGTGGCTCACATACTAGAACCAACCTCATACTGCAGAGGAATTTGAACATCTCTAAAAATTCTGTATTTTCAGAATTTGTTCCATAAAATACTTAGGGTGGATATGTCAGAACTTACCCTTACTAATCTAGAAATTTTTATTTTGACAGAAGCGATCCAAGCAGCGGAAGTTGCAGCAGAAGGCCTTACGCAAGAGGCAGTTGAAAGAGCAGAGGCAGGCTCGGAAGGAGCGGCTCAGTGGGCTCTTCCTTAATGAAGAAGTGCTGTCCTTGAAAGTGACTGAGGAAGACCATGAAGCAGATGTAGATGTTTTGATGTAATAAGGGTAAAGTTATCAGCATTCTTCCTAAGCATTAAAGCATTCTATTCTTACTTGTTTATGTGCCTATTGACCAAACTTTTGGTTAGGGCTGTGCTGATATATTAATAATTTAGGCCAGTGGTTCTCAACAGGTGGTCCCTGGATCAGCATCTTCAGCATCACTTGAGAATTTGTTAGAAATGCATACAATAGGGCCCCACTTCAGATGTAGTGAATCAGAAACCTTGGAGGGAGAGAAGACCCAATATTATGTTTTAACAAGTACCAAGTTAATTCAGCCTTTTTAAAAAATCTTCACCGAGGACATTTCATTGCAGAGAGAGAGAGAGAGAGAGAAACAGAGAAACATTGATACATTGATGTGAGATAGAAACATGGACTGGTTGCCTCTTGAAACACCCCAGTTGGAGATCAAACTCACAATCTAGGTATGTGTCCTGACCAGGAATTGACTTGCAACATTGTGGTCCACAGCATGAAGCTCTAACCAACTGAGACACACCTGTTAGGACTGTGCACACTAGTATTAAGAACCACCGATTAAGTAAATGTTTTGACTGTTTAAACTTTAATGTGGTTAAATGGGCTTTTTAAAATACTAGTACTTTTACAGTTAAGAAGATTCTAAGGTATTGCTGACAAGTAGTTTATTATGTTAGTATATATATGTACATATGTAGAGATCATAATTCAGTTTCCTTAATGTTGCGATTTCTTAGTTTACTTTTTGTAAAGGGCCATAGCATAATTTTCAGTTCCTAGGGGAGATCTTTTTTTGAGGTTGTGAGGATGGAGTGTGGATTGCTGTTTATAGTAGTGCCTTCATTATGTTTAGTACTGTTTTCATTCATTATTATTAACTCAAAGATATAAAAACAGGCCCTACTATCTCTCTTCTTAGGTTTGTTTTTGCTTTTCACTTTATGTACATTTAGAATCCTTTCTGTAAGTAATGACTACTGAGGAAATAATGTTACTAATTGAATTTTAGACTTGATGCTATGTTGATTAATATTCAAATGTGAAAGCAATTGAACAAGATGACCCATTGTACTTTTTCACTGCTTTCTGAAGTTTTAGGCTGTGAAAATGTCTTTAAGGCAAAAAATATCTTAGGTTCTTTATGTAGGTCATTTTTTTCAGCACATCTCTAATTTTTAAATTTTTGGTATAATAGCTTCTGGCATATGAACAGGTTAATGTTCAAAACTAACTAAAGAAAACCCTTACAGTTCTCCTAAGCTTCTGTGTAAATCATTAGAAATACATAGAGCAGTGAGATAATAGGAAAAAAAAACCCTTTGCTTGTTAGCTGTTAAAGTAGAACTAATTTTAAATGTGAAATCATGGAGTTTCTTTAAGTGCTCTCAAGGAGAGTTTTTATGAACATTCAAAAGTAGTGTGATTCCTTTTCTTCTACCACACATCTTTAATCATTCACATGGGCTAAAAGAAGAAGGAAACTGATACTACTGACAATCAAGCCACTTTCTGACTTTCATAATTTTAATTTTATTGTAGATAACTTGGAAGGTAGTCATGATACTATAGGAGTTGTAGTTAGTATTTTTAAAACTAGAGTCAGGTTGATGGGAATGTCTACTTTTTAAAAAAAATTTTATTCATATCAAGGAATTTATAAAGATAAAAGTAATGACTTAAATTCATAATTTAAAATTCTTTATCCAAATATAAAGGTGTAACCTTTGCTTACTACAGTCATGTGTTTTGAAAATTTGATTTCATTGTGGATCCTTGAAGGTTAAAGAATTGAAACCCAGGATAAAAATTGTTATGTTTTAGCTTTGCTGAGGTCTGTAACATATTGAAGACCATTAAATTGATACTTAAATTTTACTAAAATAAAAGTTTGTATGTGTATGTGGTTATTAGTTGGAGTAGTCCTTCTGACTTTCCCCTTACCCTCTCTTTGGTGCTCCTGACCAGCTTAGAGTCCCCAAATAGAGCTTGGAGATAGACTCCAGAATACTCTTGAGGGAGATGGGGAGGCTCAACCTTCTTGTGTTTTCCCTTTCAAGTATTGGGAGAGTACATGGAAAGAAGAGGAAATATAGCTGAATTCTCTGTCTGCTCTTGTCAAAAGCAAAATTGTTCTCTTTACCTACTCTTCATGGAAAACAGTTCCCTTTTGGAGACCATAAAGCAGAATTTATCTGTTTAATACTTAGAAACAGTTTAGTTCACAGTGACCAGTAAAAGGAAATCCTAAACAGGATTATCATGTAGTAAGACTAATTCTTCTTCTCTCCCAAAAATCACCTGGTCTTATTACCTTAGATTTAACTTAAATCACTATTAGATAAGTTTACGAAAGTCCCCCAAAGCCAATTTTAAAAGTACATGAAGTTTTGACAGTTCATAGTAAAGTATGGCATGATATTTTATGTAAATCTGAATGAACTGTCTTTATGGTTCTATAAATTAGAAATAGCCCATAAAGTTGGTTTGGAAGAGATTGTAATGCTTCCTCTGATTAAAAGAATAAAAGTAAAACATTTTGGGATTGTTTATGATAGAAGAGGGAGATTACAAAGTCTTTCTCTATCCCCCTTAAAAAACCCCATTATAAAAGACAAACAATTTTCTTATCTTAGTCATGTAGATAATTCAGGTTTGAATTATTTCTTTTTTGGAATAAGTAATAACTTATTCAATCTGGTATATCTTTGAGTTCAATTTAAAACAAACCCAACTCAGTTTTTTTCTTTCTAAATATAAGCCCTAACTAACCAATTAGTAAAAATAGGAGATTTATTTGCTCCATTGTCAATTCTCCTGCTTTAAATTATTAGAGCTCTTGTGTTTATGTCAATTATATCTCAATAAAACTGAAAGAAAAGAAATATCATGAAAGTCTGTGAGTCCCCACCTCAGCTTTTTAAAGTATGAGCCTTGAGTTAAACAAAATGGCATGTTTTTCCTACAGTTTTGCAATGGAATCAAAGTAAGGACAGTATAATCAGTATAATCATAGTGAGTAGAGTATAAAGGGCTAGTTCATTATGTCCCAACAAGACATTAGAGCAAAATAACACCTTTTTTCCCTTGAGACTTGTCTCATTTTTTATTAGGCTGTGGTGGTTTTGTCCATTTCCTCAGTCCTTTGGGATAACTGAATATTGCTAAATTAATCCCAGAAACTGACTTTTAACTTAATAACTTTATGGATTGGGTGGACATCTCATTTTTACAGAGTTTTTAAAAGTGCTAAATACCTTCATAAATGAAAAATTCCAAGAAATAACAGTATAAAGGAATACAGATTCTGATGAGCTTTAAAAATTGAAATTTATCAAATGTGCTTATATTTATGCTAAAAATGTTATTACATGACAAATATAGAAGTCTGGTTTCCAGATTCTGTAGCAGAGATTTTTTTTTGTGGCTTAGTCCATATAGCCTCATGTGCCTTAACGGTGAACTCTGTACTTCTTGTCAGTGTCAGGCTTTTCCAAACTAAAAAATAATCTAAATGTTGCAATTTGTTTTATAGAATGCTCATGCTATTGGATATCAGTAAGGAAAGCCATTAAATTGAACCAATCAATGTTAATAAAAAGTATAAGAAAACAAAACCTTCAGATTTTAAATTTCATTTGCCTAACTTTGTTTTGGCCTATCCTGGTCATTGAAGAACACTAAAGTTATCTAAAGTATAGCTTAATGTATTCTTTTATTTTTTTCTCCTGAAAAACATCACATACCAGCATAGTGTTTAAAACCAGACAAACTCTCAGTATCTAGAAAGATAATTTTTAAGGCAAAAGTACTTCAAGAACAGACTATGTAGCAAGTTGATTCTCTTGTTAACTTTAGGGATTCTTTGCATTTATTTGTGTAATAAATAGCTGGAACACTCCTCTCCCCTTCAACAAATTACCTTTTAGCATTCCTACCTTCAATAAAAATTTTTGCTTGGAATTGGGAGGGAGTTACTTAAAGTCAGTGTATAGTTAGAGAGGGTTGATGGGAAAATTCCCAGTGGCATTCAAATAATAGTATTGATGGTGAGCACACTGACATTCAACATGTCTAAACTTAGAGGTAAATTTAATTCTTTTTTCCTAATATATTTGAATTTTTTAGTATATTTTATTGATTATGCTTCTATAATTGTCCCAAATTTTTATCCCCTTTATCCCCCTCCTCTTTGCACTCCATCACCCTCCAGCATCCCCCCCACCACACTTACTTCATGTCCATGAGTTGTACATATATGTTCTTTGGCTTCTCCATTTCCCATACCATTCTTAACCTCTCCCTGTTCATTTTGTACCTACCATTTATGCTTCTTATTCCCTGTACCTTTTTTCCCATTCCCCCTTGCCCCCCTCCCCACTGATAACCCTCCATGGGATCTCCATTTCTGTGATTCTGTTCCTGTTCAAGTTGTTGGCTTACTTTTTGTTTCTGTTTTTTAGGTTCAGTTGTTAATAGTTGTGAGTTTGTTGTCCTTTTACTGTTCATAGTTTTTGATCTTCTTTTTCTTAGAGAAGTCCCTTTAACATTTCATATAATATGGGCTTTGTGATGATGAACTCCTTTATACTCTATCCAGTAAAACCATCATTTAGAATGGAAGGGCAGATGAAGTGCTCCCCAGATAAGGTAAAGTTAAATTTAATTCTTAAAAGAAGTATTAATTAGAAAATAAGTGTTTGTATAATATGTACCATGATATATTTGGATTTGTTTTAAGTCTTACAAAGTAAGATAAATTTTGTCTTTACAATGAAATAATGCTAAGTGGGTAAGAAGCATCTGAGACAGATTTAGAACTAAGCTTCTCTGTCACCATAGTAGCTGGAACGTAGATCCTTAGCATGCTTAATTCTTATTTCTTTGGAAAACAATTTACTTATCCCAAAATGCTTGGAAGGAGCTCAAATTCCTCTAATTAGCTTGCTATTAAGAGTAAGGAAGTTGCATGGTATAGCTGGAGATCTGAGTTGACTCACTAAAATTTTATTTTCTAATATTAAAATTATTTTTAATATTAGAAAATATTTTAATATTAAATTTTTAATATCAAAATTATTTTTTCTAATATTAAAATTATTTTCAGCCCTCCTCACAATTATACTTTAAATTAAGGTTATTAATGTTTTAACCTAGTTCACATTATGGTAAATTAATTTTTAATTTGCCATTCATACTTAACTCAGAAAAATGGTTTGTTCTTCTCATATTTCAATGTGTAGTATTTTTTTCTTTATTGTTAGGTTTTTGTGTTACATCTTTGGTCAATGGAATCTATGGAAATATGTTCTCTTTTCAGTGGTAAGGGATGGGAGTAAAAAAGAAGAGAATTGCTCCAATTATACATATGCATTTTGATTGTATAAAGGTAGCTCTAGACTTAATGTGTATAAATGATAAGTTAACATTTACATATTTTGAATTGTTCTAAGGAACAGTAGGCCAAAGCCATGGCTTGTTTTGTGGAGCTGTTTGCTCTTTAATGGTAGCTGACCCATTGGTTTTAAGTTGAAACTTGGAGTAGGTTATCTAGCTCATCCAGCTCATGTTTTTTAGGAATAGAGCAGACCTTGTCTGTTCCCTGTAGTGGATCAATTTAATTTCCTTTTTAAGTACTCTAATTTAAATATAGGTATTATCCATTTTATATCTTTGTGTTGGGAATTTAATAAGACTGTTATCAAGAGTTATTAAAAATAAATGCAAGTATATGTAAAAATTTTCACAGATGGTTTAAAAATTTCCGTTTTTTGGTTCAAAGTTTAGTTCTATAGCAACAAATATTGTAACCAAAGCAAGCAAGAAATCTACTTGTTTGGAGACTCTCAAATGCTGTAATATATCAGATTGTTAATCAGGATTTTCTCCCCCTGTATTTGTGCTAAATGTATTATTATATTAATGCACTTTTGTATATATAACTGTCTTCTCTACATTCTGTACTTACTGTGATGTAAAAAGCAGCTGTTTTTCCTAAAGCTGTGAGGGAAAAACAATAGCTGCAACACAAGTCATTTCTATTTTGAGTTCCTTCTTGTACTTGAAAGTAGTAGTTCAGTAATTAAATCTAAATGAGTATGTATGGTTGTAATTAAAACTGGCAGTGTGGCAGAACTGTCTTTTAAAACTGAATATCAGAATGAAGAGAGTTGTTTTGGTTATTAAGAATTCTTGTAATGTGTTAACTGTTTTTTTTCCTGGGGTGGGGGAAAGGTATCGTGAGGTTTTTACAAACCCCATTGCTGTTGAATCCACTCCTTTTCATATTCCATCCCAGAACATTTTTCAAGAGAGAATTGCTCTCTTTTCTTTTGCTCACAGTTTGGTTAAGGCTCCATAAACTTTTGTTTGTGAAAGCCCCAATTTTCCAAATTTCATTGGCAAGTCATTTTTTTTTTCTGGAGAGATCAAATTTCTAGAGAGATTAGCATTCATAGTAAGTGAAAATTAGGTCCAACTTTTGTTTAAAAAATCAAATCTACTTTCCTTATATATCGATCTAGAATCTTTTTTAAATTTATTTTATTTTATTTATTTATTTTTTTAAAGGATTTTATTTATTTATCTTTAGAGGGGAAGGGAAGGAGAGAGGGAGAGAAACATTAATGTACGGTTGCCTTTCGTGAGTCCCCTGCTGGGAGTTGGCCTACAGGGAACTGGCCTGCAACCCAGGCATGTGCCCTGACTGAGAATCGAACCGCGATCGTCTGAGTCGCAGGCCCGCGCTCAATCCACTGAGCTACACCAGCCAGGGCTTCGATCTAGAATCTTTTAAAATTATATAAAAGAAGTATCTGTGAGTAGTTTTACATATAAATAGATACAGAAGCAATTCAGCTTTTCAGCAGCAACTTTATCTCTTGCCACTAGAGGGAGGTGTGGTTGCTCTCTCCTCCAGAAGCTGCTCTTCTGCTTTTAATTTTAGAGGTTGAAATCAGCTTCATTCTCAGAATTCCTTTTGTGATAGTAAATACGTTCATTTAGTAATCTAAGGTGAGTTAATTAAGCTTGTGTAATAAAGCCCAGTCTTATTCATGTTTTTCATAATCTTCAATTTTTAATAAATGTTAGATATTAAGTGAAACGTGTGTGTGTGTGTGTGTGTGTGTGTGTGTGTGTGTGTTAGGTATTTTAGAGCTGTGCTGTCCATTATGGTAATCACTAGGCACTTGTTGCTGTTTAAATTAATTAAAATTTAAAATTTAGTTCTTTGGTCCCTTTAGCAACACTTCAAGTGCGAAATAACCACATACTGCAAGAAGCTACTTACTATATTGGAAACCTCAGAATACAGAATATTTCCATCATCGAAGAAAGTTCTGTTGGACAGTGCTGATTCTAGAAATTTGATGGTTTACATGGTGACTGTTGCCATTTTACCAATGAAAAGTAATCAGTGGCTCAAAACTGCTGCCCATAATTAACTGTCATAGGTAACTGATGAGAGAGGGACAGCAAGCTATATCAAAGAAGTGTTGATTTAGTGATCATCTCTCAGAGTGCTTCTTTATTCTTGTGATGTGAGAACCTTAATAGAATCACTGTTACTTGGATCTGACAATATCCCACCCCATCACTATCAGTGTGGATCTTATGGTAAGTGGGATGTTTATATTACATTAGTCATGTTTTTAGTAATAGGTTGATAATACTAGATTGAGGCAAATTTCCTCTTTGTAATGATGAACATTTCAGTTTATTCATTTAATTATCAGAATCCTATTGTATGCTTATTTTTCTCTTAACAATAGAGAGAAATACTTCCTGCTTTATCATAACCATTTTTTCAAGTAGGACAGTAAAATGAATCCCCACATACCCACATCCACTTTAGCTCTTCTCTCATGGCCAGTTGGGTTTCTTTTACCCTGTCACCCATTCACCTTATCTGAAGTCCTGATGATACTAAAGCTAAATCCAGGTGACATATATAATTTAAAAATATTTCAGTATCGGATTTCTAAAAATAAGGACACTTTTGTTTTATACTTACCTATGGTATCATCATCATACCTCCATAAATAAAATGATTCTTTATATTAAATATGTGTTGTACTTACTTGGCTTGGAATCAAAACCTAATCATTACACTTATTAATTTGCACAATCATTGCATTTTGTTAGCAATAAATTATTGCTTGATAAGACCTGATGGTGTGTCTTGAGCACATTGTCATTGAAAGTGAGATATCTATTGCTTTTTAAAACAAATTCCAGTACTATGGAATTTGTTTAAATTTAAAACAAATTTCTTTACTATGTTATTATTAAAGTCATGATCTAATTTCAGTAGCAGGCAGGAGTGAGGGAAGTAACTGTTCAAGATAAGTTGAATGAACTATTTGCTGCCTTACCTACCTCTGAGTCCAATTTTCTATTAATTTTAGCCAAAATTGGCCTACATAGTAAAGATTTGAATACCTAGTATTTATAAGGAGTTTTTTAAAGGTATATGGACAGATATAAATAAAAATATTCTTATATTTTTTTAGAAATTAAGTTTAGGAAATCTGTTTTAACAGATGTGACTGAGACTATTGCTTTTGATTTTATATTTCAACTTACTGAAGCTTGTACTTTTCAAATAAATTGTAGAGTTTCAGAGCGTGGGAGGTTGTTTAGCTTAGTGTTTGTCAAACTTGAGTGTGAATCAGAATCTCCTAAGGACTTGTTAAAACACAGATAGCCAGGTCTCACTTCCAGAATTGGTCTGGGGTGGGGCCTGAGAATTTGAATATTTAACAAGCTTCTAGATGATGTTGATGCTGCTGGTCCAGTGAACACACAGAGAACCTCTGGTGTATCTTCTTTGTTCCCGGCCTGCATTTCACACATGAGGAAATTTACAGTATCAGGAAAGTGACTTCTTTGCCCTATACTGGTGAGTGACATAGCCAAATCAGAATCCAGATTTTAAGGTTCCTTGATCACAGTCACACTGCAAGTCCGGTGCTTTTCCTATTGTGCATTTGTTTCCTTCAGACCACTTGCCTTCAAGTGATTCCTCTGAGTCTTCTCTGAACATCTGGGTTTTCTTGGTGATGGTAAGTTATCTGCCTAGATGAGAAGTTTCTAAATTGTAGTCTGGGGATTAAAATTATTGGCAAAAACTTTTTGCCTGCTGATGTATTTTTCTGGGGAGAGCTCTATCTCTTTTTATCAAGTTCTCAAATGAGTTTTCTTCCTCCTAATGGCTAGAAGGACTCTGTCCTTTTAATGGCAATTATGCTTTTTGGAAATAACGAACAATCATTTGGAGACTAGTGGTTAATGTGGGTGAAAAAGCTAGAAATCACTACATTTGGTCAGTGAGGTGTGATTTTACATGTGGTTAGACTACTTTTCTTTTGTGGCCTAAAAACTGGCTGTGATATATATATTAAAGGAAAGAATTCCAGAAATATTTTGGGCAGTGACAGTATCACTGGACTAGGTGTATCGTGATAACATGGAATGAGGGTGTTATTAATTTGGATGTATTGGCTTACTGATGAAAAAGTCTTCATTATTTTATAATCATGACATGCATTCTAGAGAAAAACCTTCCACTAATGTTTGAGGAATATTGGGTTAGATTTCATGGAATTCTTTGTGAAACCTGAGATAACAGAACTAGATGGTAATCTAAAAACTTGAAAGATACAAAGACTTTTTGATTAATGGTCATTAAGCCAGTCTTTATTTTTGCAGTTGAGAAGTTTGAGGCTAAGAGAGATGAAGTGCTTC
Organism: Sturnira hondurensis; assembly: GCF_014824575.4. NCBI lineage: Eukaryota > Metazoa > Chordata > Mammalia > Chiroptera > Phyllostomidae > Sturnira > Sturnira hondurensis. The sequence continues at coordinate 1,648,365 of NW_028090025.1, read as the reverse complement.
ATACAGGTCCTATGACTGAGTGATGACAGATTCAGGACTAGAATCCAAGTCTCTGGAGCTATAAACTACAACTCTTTTCTCTGTATCACACTGCTTTAGCTCATGCTGCTGCTTTTCATGGTGGTTTGGGAGAAACCACCTTCAGAGTTTGGTATAAAGCAGTGGTTAAAGTGTGGATCCTACACCAGCAAAATTAACATCACATGAGAGCTTATAATAAATGCAAATTCTCAGGCTCCATTGCAGACCTATCAAATCAGAAATTCTGGGGGTGGGACCTAGCAACCTGTCTTTTAACAACCCCTCCCAAAAGATTCTGATATACATTCAAGTTTCAGAGCCACTAGTATACAATAAGGAATCTCTACTCTGGCTGAACATGAGAATCATCTGGGGACCTCTTAGAAAATAATGGTGCCTAAGCACCATCACCCTCAGTAACTGAGAAGTTAAAATTAGATCTTAGAGATGAGGCCCAGGCATAAATTGTTTTATAATAAATACTTTGGAATAATTTTAGATTTGTAGAAAAATTGTAAAGATAATACAGAAAGTTCATGTATATCCATTACCCCAATACCCTAACGTTAACATCTTATGTAACTGTGGTACATTTGTCACAACTAAGACATTAACATTGGTACATTACTATTAACTATAGACTTTATTCAGATTTCACTTTTTCTTCTACTAATGCTTTTTTTTCTATTCCAGAATCCAATCCAGGATCCCTCATTGCATTTTATCATCATGTCTCCTTAACCTCCTCTGGTCTGTGACAGTTTCTGTCTTTCCTTGTTCATGATCTTAACAAATATTAGAAGAATTGATCAGGTATTTTGTGAAATGTTGTCCCTCGGTTTAGGTTTGTCTGATGTTGTCTTCATGACTGACTGGGGTATCGAGATGTGAGGAGGATCACCACAGAATGGTGAGGTGCCATTCTTATCACATCATCCTGATGGGTACATACTGTCAACATGACTTAATACAAGGTATGCTAACTTTGGGTACCTGGCTAAGGTAGCATGTGCCAGGCTCTTCATTGCAAAACTACTATTTTTCCCTTTCCATACTCTTTGGAAACAAGTCATTCAGTCCAGCCCACACTCACGCAGGAAGGGGGAAGTAGGCTCCACCTCTTAGAAAGTGAAGTATCTACACATATTATTGAGAATTCTCTGTGGAAGATTTGCTTTTGCTTTATGTATTTATTTGATCATTTATATTAGTATGCATTCATAGGTATTTATGTTTGGGGTTATAACTTAACACTATGTTGTTTATTATATTCAAATGTTTTTGGCTTTGGACATTGGGAACTTGTAAAGTTTGGCCAGTCTCCCTTAAACCTATTCCTACTTTGTATTTTGAGCATTGTATTTTCTGGTACCACATGATACTCCAGCACTAGAATCAGCATTTCTACAAGGATCTGGGCACTTCTTTTTTACAAGCTTCTCAGGTGATTTTTATGCAGGATAAGTGTGGAAACTACTGATACTGAGAGTGAACCATATTCTTCTGTAAATCTAATGCCATGATCAGAAATATAATAAAGATTATATATTTTTAAAATGTAGTCATCTTTGATTCAGTCATCCTCCTTTTATTTTCATGTTCAGCCTTTTCACTAAAGCTGTTTTCACCTTGGAATCTGGAGAAGCACTTTAAAAGCTTTAATTTACATAGGATCTTGTTAAAATGCAGATTCTGATTTAGTAGGTCTAGGGTCAGAGTGTAAGACTCTGTAGTTGTAGCAGGTATTCAGTTGGTATGAATGCTGTCGATGCATGAACCACCACATTTTGAATACTGAGGGTCAGAACAAAATCCAGACAATTTAGGACACAAGAGCCCCCATGGTCTGGTGGTCCCCAATCTACTTTCCAGGGTGATCTTCCGTGACTTTCTTCATTTACTCTACACTCAAACCAACCAGCTTACTCTATATTTGTAGTATCTGCCTTCTGATGTGGCCCTCAAGGATTATGGCGATGCAAGTCTTTGTTTAATCCACTTCTTTTTGGTGTGGACTGGGCATAGTGACTTACTTATAACTCTTAGAATATAGCAAAAGTGAAGGAATGTCACTTTTATAATTAAATTATAAAAGACTGACATTTGTCTTGTACTCTCTCATCTTGGTGGCTCACTGTGATGAAGTAAGTTATGTTGTGATATGCTCTGTGGAATGGCCCAAATGGGAAGGAACTGAGGAACAACAGCCAGTGGTATAACAGCCCATGAGGAACTGAATCCTAACAACTGTGAATGAGCTGTGAAGTAGATCCTTCCCAATGGAGCTTTGAGGTGACTGCAGTCTGGTGAGAGATCCTGAGCTCAAGCACCCATCTAAGTCTTACATATCTTCCTGACCCACAGAAACAGATAATGTGTATTGCTTTTTTCTTTTTTAAAAGTATTCTTATTGATTATGCTATTACAGTTTTTCCAATTTCTTCCCCTTTATTCCTCCTCTGCCCTGCCCCCCAACCCTCCAGCATCCCCCGCCCTAGTTCATGTCCATGGGTTGTACATATAAGTTCTTTTGAGTCCTCTGTTTCCTATACTGTGGCAGACCCTGGCCAGCAGAGTCCACCTGTTGTGGTTGACGATGAGAATCAATGCACAGGTGACAACAATACTGTGTGGAAAAAGGGAACAGGCATGACTACTCTCTCAAGGAGAGAGTGCCTATGGTGCCTCGCCACTCCCTCAAGAGGGGAGCGCCTCAACCCTTGCCTAGACAGGCTTTTATTGTTTTCCTGGGGTCTTACATCATAGAAAGATTTATTATCTATCACATAGAATATTATTGTCTGCATTCTAGGTACAATCAAGGAAATAAAAATAACAGGCAGAGGGGAATGACGATGAGCTGATTAGCTCTGTCCTTGGGAGAACTCATACAGGCTTTGGAAATTACCTTGAAGATAGACAATACATATTTGCTGTTTTAGACTAGGGTGAGGGAGTTTTAGCAAGAGCAAGCCATAACACCCTGTATGCATTTTCTAGGCCTGATTCCCATGGGAAAACTTGGTTTGAAGGTCTGGCTCCTGCCCACCACTTCGCTTCTGTAGGTTTGCCATTCAGAGCTAAGTCACATTTGCCAGACTAAAACAAACTGGTCCCCTATACTATATCATTTTTTAAATCTCACCTCATCTATTTTATGCCTACTAATTATGCTGCTTATTCACTGTGCCTTTTCCCCCCTATTCATCCCTCCCCCCTCCCGCCATGGAAATCCTTCCAGGTGATGTCCATTTCCCTGATTCTGTTCCTGTTCTAGTTGTTTGCTTAGTTTTTGTTTTCATTATTTTTCTTTTAGGTTCATTTGTTGATAGTTGTGAGTTTGTTGTCATTTTACTGTTCATATTTTTTATCATTTTTGATTTCTTAGATAAGTCCCTTTAACATTTCATATAACAAGGGCTTGGTGATGATGAATTTCTATAACTTGACCTTATCTGGGAAACACTTTCTCTGTCTTCCATTCTAAATGATAGCTTTGCTGCATAGAGCAATCTTGGATGTAGGTCCTTGCCTTTCATGACTTGGAATATTTCTTTCCAGACTCTTCTTGCCGGCAGGGTTTGTTTTGGGAAATCAGCTGATAGCCTTATGGGCACTCCTTTGTAGGTAACTCTCCTTTTCTCTTGCTTCTTTTAGGATTCTCTCCTTATTTTTAATCTTGGGTAACTTAATGATGATGTGCCTCAGCACATTGGATGTTTCTTTTTTCCTTTTGTTCCAAATCCTTGCTTTGAGTCCTGGTTTCCTTCCTGTCATTGTTGGTTCCCTGAATATTTTGCTTTATTTCATTCTGGGTATCTTTCTTTTTTTTTTTTTTCATTTTTTGATCAAGCTCAATCAGCTCTGTGAGCATTTTGATTACCAGGACTTTAAATTCTCCTGATAGGTTGGCTATCTCCTCATTGCTTAGTTTTCTTTCTGAAGTTTTACTGTTCTTTCATTTGGGCCATATTTTTTTTGGTCTTGGCTCACCTGATAAGTTGTAATGGCACAAGGCAATCCTCTTTGCTGCGATGCTGTGCTGCCTGTGGGGGAGGGGTCAGAGAGGGAACAATGCAGCTCCCCTGCTCTAACATACTTTCCAGTGGACTCTTGTGCAAGACTAGGAGTTCCTCCCACCATGGCAACCCCTGCCTAGTCCACAGTCAGTTCTGAGGCTCAGTTTCAAATTCAGCCAGCCCTGCCCACAGGTCCACCATCTCATCTGTTTTTCTGAGCTGGCCCACACAATCCACCACCTTACTGGTCTGGTTGTTCTGGTTGACTTTTTCTTTAATTCCTTGGTTGTTGGAGTTCTATGCAGTTTGATTTATTGGCACTTCTGGTTGTTTATTGATTTTAGGTAGGTTGTTATCTTCCTTTTGGTTATGTGAGGAAGCGAAGGGTTTCTACCTACGCCTCCATTTTGGCCGGCACTCCCTGTGTATTGGTTTAAGTTGGTAAATCCTAGGTAAATAGTGCAGCAAAAGATAAATAATATATAATTTACTAAACATATTATGAAATGACTTCCAGTTACATCCTTCTTATCAAGGAAACGAACATTCAGATGCTGCTTCCTCAGTCAGTTAGCAGTATTTGTTGGCTGGCTACTACCTGTGAGGCACTGTTAAGACCTAGGAGATAAATACTAAATAAGAAGTCACAGTCTCTTCCATTACACAGCTTACATCCTTTGGCATTGGTTTTCAGAGTTTCACAAAAGAAGGGAACCAAGATGCACTTCATTAGAGGAGAGCTATACCTAATGCCAAGAAAGTAAGAAGAAAATAACATAAAGAAGCTATTATAAGCCCTGAGTGGTATGGTTCAGTGGATTGAGTGCCAGGCTGCAAAGCAAAAAGGTCACTGGTTCAATTCCCCAGCAGAGCAAAACCTTGTTAGGGTTGAGGACAGGTCCCCAGTTGGGGCTGTCTGAGAGGCAGCCAATCAATGATTCTCTCACACATCTATGTATCTCTCTTTCTCCTTCCCTTCCCTTCTCTCTAAGTAAATCTTTTCTTTAAGAAAGAAGCTATATGAAAAGTTTTTCCACATTGGCATTTTATCATTTTGCTACACAGTAGTAGAAACTTCATTACAGACTGGCATAGGCCACATTTAGGCATTTTGAAAGTCCTAATTCTAGTGCATTTTAAGGCAACCCCAATTCCTCCCTATTCAGCTGTATTTTCCTAAGCAGTACTAAAATATTCATTATACCTTTACTTAGTTTCTATGCCATTATGCCTTACAATTAGGGAAGTTTTTTGTTCTTTCCACTAGTCCTCATTTTCATTTTTATATCCCCATGGTTTCTTGCACATGTGCAAAGAACTGGCTGATTTAATAATAATAGCTTTGTTAATCTGAGATTAGTGGAGATTTTAATGCAAATAGATACTTTTAAAAATCCAAGACCACAGTTCTTCATTTTCTTTTGTTTTAAGACAGTATTTATTGAAACCATGGATACTGTTTGTTTCTTTGAAAATCCCTGTTTTTTACGTGACCTAAAATGATTTAGGTGATGATAATATGATTTATTAAGGTTACATGAAATACTGCATAGTAAGTTTACAAGTTCTAGTCATTGCAAAATGTGGCAAACCCATTTATAGACTAATGAAATGAAGATACTTTTTATTTATATAGTTTTATTTTTTAATTAAACTTATTGGAGTGATATCAGTTATAAGATCATGTAAGATTCAAGTGTACATTTCTATGATACATGACCTGTATATTGTATTGTGTGCCCACCACCCACAATCAAATCATCTTCCATCACCATATATTTTCCCTCCTTTACCCTTTAATACCTGCCCCGCCCCCCCCATTCTTCCCTCTGGTACCACCATACTGTTGTCTGTGTCTATGAGTTTCAGTTTTATATAGCACTTATGAGTGAAATTATATGGTTCTTAGCTTTCCCTGACTGACTTATTTCACTTAGCATAATATTCTCTAGGTCCCTTCACGTTGCAAATGGCAGTATTTCATCTTTTCTTATGATGGACTAGTATTCCATAGTATATATGTACCACATCTTCTTTATGCAGTCCTCTATCAAAGGATACTTTGGTTGTCTCTATGTCTTGGCCACCATGAATAATGCTGCAGTGAACATAGGGATCCCTATATTTTTGCAAATAAATGTTTTAGAGGTTTCAAATAAATACCTGGCAGAGGCATTACTGGGTCATAAGGATTCCTTTTCCCCCACAACCTCTCCAACACTTGTTATTACCTGTCTTGTTGATAATAGCCATTCTAACAGTTGTGAGGTGGTAGCTTATGGTAGTTTTGATTTGCATCTCCCTAAATGCTAGTGAAGTTGAACTTTTCATATTATCTGTTGGCCATTTGTATGTCTTTTTTGGAGAGGTGTCTGTTTAGGTCCTTTGCCCATTTTTTAAATTAGATTGTTTGTTTGGTGTAAAGTTGTATGAGTTCTTTATATATTTTGGATATTAAACCATTGTCAGAGCTGTTATTTGCAAATTTCTTCTCCCACTGGTTGGTTGTATTTTTGTTTTGTGGTGGGTTTATTTTGCTGTGCAGAAGCTTTTTAGTTTGATATAGTCCCATTAATTTATTTTTGCCTTTATTTCCCTTGACTTGGGGGGGTCAAATTCATAAAATGTTCTCTTAAGACCAAGGTCCATAGGTTCATTACCTTTGTTTTATTCTATGTAGTTTATTGTTTCAGATCTTATATTTAGGTCTTTGATAATTTTGAATTAATTTTTATACATGGGGACTAACTGCATAGTTTTATTCTTTTACATTTGGCCTTCCAATTTTCCCAGCACCATTTATTAAAGAGGCTTTCTTGTATCCATTGTATGTTTTTGGCTCCTTTGTCAAAAATTATTTGCCACATACATGTGGTTTTATATCTGGGCTCTCACTTTGGTTTCATTGGTCTGTTTGTCAGTTTCTCCACTAATACCATGCTGTTTTGATTATTGTAGCTGTGTAGTATAACTTGAAGTCAGATAGTGTGATACCTCTGGCTTTGTTCTTTTTTCTCAGGGTTCTCAAAGACCATGGGGAGCATTTAAGATACCATGGGAAGAAAGAGCACTGAGTGAACAGGAAGTATATGTAACAAAATCATTGCACTGCTCAGAGGCTAAACACAGGCTCCTATTTCCTGATACCTGATTCTCTTCTCAGCTTCCCAAACTCAGCTGGCCCAGAGGGAAAAATGTCACACTTATAACTACTTGAGTATAACTCTTAGGACATGAATGTTAGTATTTCACTATTGCCTTATGTTACTGGTTATCTTTTCAGTCTCTAAGGGTAGCCATAGAGCTGTATGTCTCACCCCAAGGAGGTCTGATTCCCATTCACAATCAATTTCTTATGCAAGAAAAAGCCAACAAGGAGGACCCCATATGTTCCCAAGCAGAGCACCCATGGAGACAACTCGAAAGTTTTGCACACCCATTCCTGCAGACATATGGCAACCCGGTAGAGAGAAAACTTGTCAGTTGAAACCTTTGCCAATCCAACTGGAGTCACAAATGTTTATGCAGATGGTATAACCTTCTGTCTCAAAGTGGGTTGAGATATGTCACAAGGGCATACATTTCTGCCAAATGTACTCTTCCTGAGTGAAGCCTGAAATAAAACATCCACAGTAAATAATGCCTAGCAATGTATGTTATTGGGGCCCCTGTGCCTGTCATGGTGAAAATAAAGTTAATTTCACCCTTGGACCCTAAGGCTAACCCCACTGCTGCTGCTTGGAAGGACAGCCTTGGTGAGAATATAACTAGCACATCAAACCCATGGTCCCAGGGATATTATGTGTGAGCACAAGGCTGCAGTTAAAGGGTGATTCCATTTTTATACATCAATAATGAACTATAAAAGAAATATTAAGAAAACAATCCCATCTGCAATTGCATCCAAAAATAATAGAACACTTAGGAATAAATTGTACCGAGGAGTTAAAAGACTGCAACTCAGAAAATTGTAAGACACTGAAAGAAGAAATTGAAGAAGATACAAGTAAAGGAAGCATATACTGTGTTCATGGATAGGAAAAATTAACATTAAAATATCCATACTACCCAAAGCAATTTATATGCAATCCCTATAAAACATCAAGTTTTTCACAGAACTGGAACAAATAATCCCCCAAATTGTAAGTAACCACAAAAGATCCCCCAATATCCACAAAAATCTTGAGAAAAAAATGGTAACAGAGTTGGAGGAATCATGCTACCTGGTATCAAACTATACTAAAAGACCATAGTAATCAAATCACAATGGTACTAGAACAAAAACAGACACACAGATCAATGGAACAGAACAGAGTGCCCAGAAATAAACCCAGACCTTTATAGTCAATTAATATTCAACAAAGGAAGCAAGCTCATACAATGTGCTAAAGATATTTTATTCGGTAAATGATGTTGGGAAAATTAGATCAATATAGGCAAAAAAAATGAAATTAGACCACCTTCGTACACCATACAAAAGAATAAACTAAAAATGGACTTATGGCCAAGATAGAGGCGCAGGTAGACACACTGTTCCTCCTCCCACAGCTAAAATAAGAACAACAAAAATTTAGAAACAAAAAAAAACTAGAACTGACAGAAAATTGAACTGTACTGAAGTCCAACAACCTAGGAGTTAAAATGGACACATTCATCCAGGCCAGTAGGAAGGGCAGAGTTGGGCGCAAGGCCGAGAGGTGTCGGAGCAAAAAAAAAAGCAGTGGCCTGTGGACTCCTGGAACTCAACATGGCAGTGGGCGGACCCTGGACACGCAGCGGGTGGCTGGTAGACCCAGCAAACCACGCAAGGCGGCTGGCTGACAGGGCAGTCACACATTCACGCACAGATAAACCAGGCAAAACTGGGGAGCGAGAGATCACACAACCCAGGGCCCCAGCACAGGGAAATAAAGCCTCAAAACACCGATCGAAAACACCTGTGGGGGTTGAGGCATCAGGAGAGACTCCCAGCCTCACAAGAGAGTTCATTGGAGAGACCCACAGGGTTCTAGAACATACAGAAGCCCACCCACGTGGGAATCAGCACCAGAAGGGCCTAGTTTGCTTGGGGGAAGTGGCAGGAGGGACTGAAATCTGAGAGAGAGCAAAGCAAGCACCATTGTTCCCTCTCTGACCCTTCCCCCACATACAGTATCACAACCCAGTAACGTGGGTTGTCCTGCCCTGGTGAACACCTAAGGCTACTCCCCTTACTACTTAATAGGCATGTCAAGACAAAAAAAATGACCCAAATGAAAGAACAGATCAAAGCTTCAGAACAAATACAACTTGGTGACAAAGAGATAGCCAACCTATCAGATGCACAGTTCAAAGCACTGGTGATCAGGATGCTCACAGAATTGGGTGAATTTGGTCATAAATTAGATGAACAAAAGAAGGCTACACTAAGTGAAATAAAGGAAGATGTACAGGGAACCAATGCTGATGGAAAGAAGACTGGGACCTAGATCAATGGAGTGGACCAGAAGGAAGAAAGAAATATCGGATCAGAAAAGAACGAAGAAACATGAATTCAAGAAAATGAGGAGTGGCTTAGGAACATCCAGGACATCTTGAAATGTTCCAACATCCGAATTATAGGGGTACCAGAAGGGGAAAAGGAACAGCCATGAGTGGAAAACATTTGAACAAATAATAAAGGAGAACTTCCCCGGTATGGCAAAGGAAATAGACTTCCAGGAAATCTGGGAAGCTCAGAGAGTCCCAAACAAGTTGGACCCAAGGAGGAACGCACCAAGGCACATCATAATTACATTACCCAAGGTTAAATTCAGGGAGAGAATCCTAGAAGCAGCAAGAGGTAAGGAGACAGTTACCTACAAAGGAGTTCCCATCAGACTGTCAGCTGATTTCTCAAAAGAGACCTTCCAGGCAAGAAGGGGCTGGAAAGAAATATTCCAAGTCATGAAAGTCAAGGATCTACATCTGAGATTGCTCTATCTTGCAAAGCTTTCATTTAGAATGGAAAGGCAGATAAAGTGCTTCTCAGATAAGGTCGAGTTCAAGGAGTTCATCATCACCAAGCCCTTATTATATAAAATGTTAAAGGGACTTATCTAAGAAAAATAAGATAAGAATTACGAACAGTGAAAGGACAACAAACATTAACAACGACACCTAAAACAAAAACAAACTAAGCAAACAACTGGAACAGGAACAGAACCACAGAAATGGAGATCACATGGAGGGTTAGCAACAGGGAAGTTGGAGGAGGAGAGAGGGGGAGAAGGTACAGAGAATAAGTAGCATAGATGGTAGGTAGAAAATAGGGAAAGGGCAAGAATAGTATGGGAAGTGTAGAAGCTAAAGAACTTATGACACATGAATATGAACTAAAGGGGGGACATGAGCGAAAGGGTAGGAAAGAGTGTGCAGGGTGGAGGGGAATGAAGGGGGAAAATAGGACAACTCTAATAGCATAATCAATAAAATATATTTTTTTTAAAAGAATAAACTAAAAATGGATTAAACTCAGCAGGGGTGTGTAACTTTTTGGTGTCTCTAGCCACACTGGAAGAAGAGTTGTCTTGGGCCACATATGAAATACATTGCGACATGTAATCACACAAAAAATTCATAACATTTTAAGTAAATTTACAATTTTGTGTTGGGCCACATTAATCGCCATACTGACCCACATATGGCTATATGGGACTCCGGGCCCGCATAGACCTGCGGACTGCATGTTAGACACCCCTGGATTAAACACTTGGTAAGACTCAAAACCATCAAGCTCCTGGAAGAAAATATAGGCAGTAAAGTCTCTGACATTTCTCTTAGTAATATTTTTTCTAATATTACTCCTCAGGCATGTAGAACAAAAGAGAAAATAAACAAATTGAACTCCATCAAACTAAAACCTTTTTGCACAGCAAAGGAAAATATCAACAAACAAAAAGACAACCTAGTGAATGGAACAAAATACTACCAATGATGCATCTGACAAGGGGTTAGTCTCCATAATTTATAAAGCACTCATACAATTCAACAATAAAAACCAAAAAAATTCAATTTAAAAATGCTCAGAGGACCTAAATAAACACTTCTCTAAGGACGACACACAGAGGGCCTATACATATATGAAAATATGCTGAACATCACTAACCATCAGAGAAACACAAATCAAAATTGCAATGAGATACCACTTCATACCTGTCAGAATGAGAATCATCAATAAATCAAGAGACATAAGTATTGGATTGTTCCCTTTATCATTATTGTCTTCTTTCTTTGTTCATTAATATAACCTTGGTTTGAAAGTCTATTTTCTTGGATATAAGTATTGCTACCCCACTTTTTTTCCCTTTCCATTTGCTTGAAATATCTTTTTCCATCCTTTTACTTTTAGTCTGTGTGTATCTTTTGATCTGAGGTGGGTCTCTTGAAGGCAGCACATACAAGGTCTGTCCAGAAGTCATCCAGCCTCCTAATATGAAATATAGACATTTATCAAAGAAGATACTAGATGCAAGAAACATTGTACATAGGACAATGATACCTCAGTCCCCTTCAAAGTAGGCGCCTTGGGGCCTCACACAATTTCTCCCAATCACCATCAATTGGCCTGTCATATTTTACTGAATCTCATTGATGGTCCGAAATCTCCTCCCTTTCCAATATGATTTTAGATTTTTTAAAAAGCCAGAAGTCACGATGCATGAGCAGGTGCACTGTTACGATGATATTGCCAATCACCAGTTACCCATAGCTGTGGCCTTCTGAATAATCCAAATAGTTTCCATGGAGGGAAGTTAAAGCTTAATGTGAAATGTGATGCAGACTCTTTGCTCTGCTTGCTCAGTCATTCTGAATATGACGGTCACAGAGTAGTACACATGCTAACTGAATAGTGTCTACTGTTGCCACTGACTAGTACAGCAAGTTGTCATTGTTTATGAATGCACATTCCAGTCCCTTCTCCTTGGATGCCAGGTTATATGGATGTCATGCAACCCATTCTCATTATATTTATAATGGCTGGACAGACCTTGTATATGGGTCTTACTTTCTTTTCCATTCAGCTGCCCTTTGCCTTTTGGTTGGAGCATTTAAGCCATTTACATTAAGGTGATTATTGATAGATATGTATTTAGAGCCATTTTATTGTCAGATTATTTTCCTCGTTTTTTTTTTTTTTCTCTTTTTCTTCTGCTACTTCTGCAAGCAAACCCTTTAACATTTGTTGCAATACTGGCTTGGTGTTAACAAACTCCTTTAGCTTTTTCTTGTCTAGGAATCTCCTTTTCCTTTGATTTTAAATGATATCCTTGCTAGGTAAAATTTCCTTGGTCATAGGTCCTTGCTCTTCATCACCTTCAGTATTTCACAGCATTCTCTTCTGGCCTGAAATGTTTCTGTGGAGAAATGAGATGACATCTAATTGTTTCTCCCTTGTATGTCACCACCTGCCTTTCTCTTGCAGTTTTTAGGATTCTCTCCTTGTCTTTAAGCCTTGCCATTTTCATTTTGATGTGTCTCAGTGTAGGCCTCTTTGGATCCAACTTGTTTAGGACTCTCTGAGGCTCCTGGGCTTGGGTATCTTTTTCCTTCACCATGTTAGGGGAGTTTGGGGCCATTATTTCTTTTTTTTAATGATATTTTATTGATTATGCTATTACAACTGTCCCAGTTTTCCCCCTTTTCCCTGATCCACCCAGCAGCTCCCCACTTTGTTCATGTCCATGGGTCATGCGTACAAGTTCCTTGGCTCCTCCATTTCCTATACTGTACTTTATACATCCCCATGGCCACTCTGTGACTACCAGTTTGTACTTCTTAAAACCCTCACCTCTTTACCCACTCTGCCAACCCCTCCCCCCCATCTGGCAACCATCAAAATGCTCTCTGTATCCATGATTCTGTCTCTGTTCTTGTTTGCTTGGTTTGTTTTTTAGATTTAATTGTTGACAGGTATGTGTTTGGTGCCATTTTATTGTTCATAGTTTTAATCTTTTTCTTAAATAAGTCCCTTTAACAATTCATATAATAATGGTTTGGTGGTGATGAACTCCTTTAGTTTTTTCTTGTCTGGGAAGCTCTTCATCTGCCCTTCGATTCTAAGTGATAGCTCTGTTGGACAGAGCAGTCTTGGCTGTAGGTCACTGCTTTTCATGACGTTGAATATTTCGTGCCAATCACTTCTAGCTTGCAAAGTTTCTTTTGAGAAATCAGCTGACAGTCTTATGGGAACTCCTTTGTAGGTAACTAATTTCTTTAGTCTTGCTGCTTTTAAGACTCTCTCTTTCTCTTTAACCTTTGGCATTTTAATTATGATGTGTCTTGGAGCGGGCCTCTTTGTGTTCACCTTGTTTGGGACTCTCTGTGCTTCCTGGACTTGGATGTCTATTTCCTTCACTGAATTAGGGATGTACTCTTTCATTATTTTTTCAAATAGATTTCCAATTTCTTTCTTTTCTCCTCCTTGTGACCATATGATGCAAATGTTGGAACACTTGAAGTTGTCTCAGAGGCTCCTTACACTGTCCTCATTTGGGGGGATTCTTTATTTCTTCTTTTTTGGGGCTATGTTTTGCTTCCTTATACTCTAAATCATTGATTCTCAGCTTCATCCACTCTACTGTCTATTCCCTGTAAAATGTTCTTTATTTCAATCAGTGTATCCCTCATTTCTGACTGAATCTTTTTATGCTGTTGAGGTACTAAGTTCCTTGAGCATCCTTATAACCAGTGTTTTGAAGTCTGCATCTGATAGATTGCTTATTTCCATTTTATTTAGTTCTTTTTCAGGAGTTTTGTTCTGTTTTTTTTCTCTTTTTTTTTCCGGTTTGGACCATGTTTCTTTATCTCATTTTGGCAGCTTACCTGTTTTTGTTTCTATGTATTAGGGGGAGATGCTATGACTCTGTCTTGGTAAGTGTGGCCTAATGTAGTAAGTGTCCTGTAAGGTCCAGTGGCACAGCCTCCTCTATCACCTCAGCTGGGTGCTCAAGGTGCACCCTCTGTGCAGGCTGAGTACACTCTCCTGTAGTTGAGCCTTGATTGCTGTTGGCAGATCAATGGGAGGGATTTACCTGGGCCAGTCAGCTCCAAGACTGGCTGTGCCTAGTGACCACCAACCTCCTCCCTCTGTGGAGGTTCTGCTGGGAAGGGGCAGGGTGGTGGTGCTCTGACATGGTCTGTTGTTGTCCGCTGGGTGCACAGGCTCTGGGGTTTCCCAGTGGTGCAGGCCAAAGCCAGTCACCACTTACATTCTGTCTAGGGCCACCCACCATGTGCTACAAAGCAACCTGCAGATGGCTGATTCTCCTGCTGGGCTTGGTGGTTCCCAGGTGAAGCCAAGCTGTGAACCTAGGCTTGCTGCTGCTAGTGCCAGGCCTAGGACCACTTAGCAAGTCATACAGGGGCGAGGGGCTCACTGAGGCCAGCTGTTGCTTGTGTGGATGGATTTAAGAAGATGTGAAGGATGAGCCAAGACCAGCCATTCATATGGAAAAGCCCCTGTTAACAGAATTGGGTGGGACAGAGCCTCAGGGAAGCACCAGGGCAGGGCAAACATTGTTAGCTAGGTTGATGGGGTCTCAGATATGCTTCCTGCCTGTCAGCTCTGTGGTTCTATGGGGAGAGGGTTCAGAAAACAAACAATAGCCTCTGCTCACTGTTCTGTCTGGGGTAAAGCAGTCCCCCAGATCTCACCCTGATGCCAGACACTTCAGTACCTCCACATATGCCACTGGTGCCTTTCAAGCTGCTTCCCCATTGCTGGAGCTCAGAGGGGGTGAGTCTGAGTAAGTCTGTGTTGGGTTCTTTAAGAGGAACTGCTCAAGAATTTAGCAGTTTCTTCCACCAGCTCAACCCCCACTGGTTTTTACAGCCAGAACTTATGGGGAACTATCTTCCTGGCACTGGAGCCCTAGACTGGGGTGCCTGGTGTGGGTCTGGAACTCCCCCACTCCCAGAATACCCCTCCCAAATTTTTATCCACCACACGTGGTTGAGGGACCAGCCCATTCTGTGTCTGCACCCCTCCTATCAGTCTGGATGGATGTGGCTTGTTTAATTCCATAGTTGTCAGACTTCCATTCAACTTGACTTCTGGCAGTTAGGAGTGATGTTTGTTTTATAGTTTAGTTGTAATTTTGATGTGTTTGTGTGAGGAGGCAAGCTGTGTTTACCTACACCTCCATCTTGACCAGAATTCCTCTATTCTTACATGTTTAAGCTTCAGTCACCTTCCAAGTACTCTCCAGTTGATACAATATACCTGTCAAGACCTTTTCCACTACTCAGAAAAGTTTCTGAACTCATTGATTTTGATGCCTTTTAGTACTTCCTCTGCTGGCAAAATATTTCCGTTTGAGGACCTTTTTCATTGTCCATTGGGAAGGAAATGCAGGCAACTGCAGCACATCCGGGTATCCTCAAGGAAGAGAGACCGAGAGAGTGCATGTAAGCCCAAGAGCCCTTGTTTTATTTCCAATTTTCTAGCCCATAATTCCATGAGCTTGGTCATTATTTCTGAAAGTAGGTTCTTAATCCCTTGCTCACCCTCTTCCCCTTCTGGTAGTCCCGTCATGCAGATGTTGTTACACTTCATGTTGTCCAAAATGTTTCTTAAGCACTCACTTTTTAAAACTCTTTTCCCTTTTTGCAGCTCTGCTTTGGTGTTTTTTCCTACTTTTTCTTCCAAGTTGCTGATTTGATCCTCTGCTTCATCTAACCTACTGGTTTTTTCCTTCCAGTGTATTATTTACTTCAGATATTGCATTCTTTAATTTTCTGACTGGCCCTTCTTTATGGTTTCTATGTCTTTTTTTCATGCTGTTGAGTACCCTTATAATCATTACTCTAAACTCTCTATCTTTTAAATTTCTTGCCTCTATTTCATCTCATTCTTCTTTTGGAGAATTCTCTTGTTCTTTCATTTGGGGTCTTTGTCTTCCTGTTTTGTCTGCTGCTTTGCATTTGTTTCTGTGTATTAGGTATATCTGCAAGACTCTGGTGGAGACCTTTGTCACACACCACTTGTGACTGGCCCTGGGCAACTTGTTGGGAGCTATCAGTGATCCATAGCATGTGGCTTCCTCTGCTGGGCCCATTTGTCTGCAGAGAGAATCAGGCTGCACACCAGGGCTAGCTTTTACCAGTCCCAGTCCCAGTCCCAGTGGAGTGTCAGCTAAAGTCTCAGAGCTCCCAGAGATCTGCCTTAGTTTTTAGACTTCATCAGTGATATAGCCTCAAGCTGTACACAGCAGCCAGGCTCAAGCTCCATAGTGCTGGGCAGAGTAATTCCTGCAGGTGTGGCTATTGCTTCCCCCCAGGCTGATGGCACTTGAAGTGGTGTGCTCTGCCAAGGAAAGATGGCCTCTGAAGTATGGGAAATGACTCAGCACAGGGATCCTGGTGGCTGTTCCTTCAGTTCTGTCCCCACAGCCACCAGCCCTCGACTGTCCCCACACATCTATAGTCCACTCTGCTGATGTGGACCTTGGCTCGTGGGGTCCACCACACTGTGGATGGTGGAGAGACATTCACAAAAACTACCAAGTGCTATGGAGGAAAAGGGCCAGCATGGCTTTTTTTCTCAAGGGGAGCCAAAAGCCATGGCCTCTGCCATGACAGGCCTCTATTGGGTTTCTCCTCACATTACATGATTCTCATTTACTATGCACAGGTTGCTTTAGGTGGTTACCTTTCACAGAAAACAAAGGAGCCAATGCTGCTAATCATATCACAGGTGAGGGATTTTTTGCATAGGAAAAGGGAAAAGTAGTTGAACCAGTTACACTCCATACTGGGGAGGTTTAGCATGGATTTTAGGAAGTTACAGTAAGCACTTTCTGTCTCAATTCAGGGTGTGGGAGTTTTTAGCAAAAACCAAAATTAAAGTGGCCTAGGAACATTGCAGGCCTGATTCCCCATGGGAGAACCTATCCATGGGCATGGGTCCTGTGCACCTCTGAGTGGGAGCTGGGCCCACACCACACAGAATGGTCTCCTACACTCTGCCCTCCCTCTCGAAGAGTTCATGGTAAGTGGCTGCAAATGGAATTTTGTGTGTTGGCCCTCCAGCCATGTGTCCATAGCAGACAGAAACCTCATTGCTTTTCATAGCTGGATGTTATCTGGGTTCCCTTCTGGCTCTGGTGCTGTAGGCTTGGCAGCCCACATGGGGTTTAGACACCACACTTCTCAGGGAGAACCCTGCCCCTGCCACTGAAATATCCCTCTGAAACATCACCTGCCACCTGTGGGAGCCCAGCTAGCCCTCTCATGCCTCCTCTGCACTCCCTCCCAGTCATGTTGTGGTGATGTGGTTTCTTCTGTCTGTCCTTGGTCAGAAGGCTTCTCTACAAATAGTGTTCAGTTGCTGATTCAGGATGATTTCTCTACAATTTAGTTGTAATTCCAGATTAGTCCTGGGAGGAAGTGAGTATACCTTCCACTTACTCCTCCACCATTGTGAGTCTTCTGATAATCTTACTTCTGTCTCCTACCTTGATTCTCCTTCACCACATAATGTAGCATATTCATAGTTTCCAGGTATTGGGTGTGGAAATCCTTGGGAGAATGTATTATTCTGCTTACCACAGCTACTGAATGTTACAAAGAGAATTGGCACTTGGTACTGAAGAGAGAATAGGTTATGGACAGTTGTGGGACACCAGCAATGCTGATAGAATATTTAAGATTTGGGTATTGTTTGTAAAATGGCTCACTATAATCTGCTCTTGAATAGGAAGACAACATATTTGGAAATATGATTGTTTGATCCCAATAATGTTCTAATTTTAACACAATCTCATATAAACAGACACATATACCAGTGAAACAGAATGGATAGCCTAGAAATAAACCCATCCTATAACATCAATTAGTATTTTACAAAGGAGGCAAGAACATACAATGGGGTAACGACAGTGTATTCAATAAATGGTGCTGACAAAATGGACAGATACATGCCAAAAAATGCAAATAGGTTACCTTCCTATACCACACACAAGGATAAACTGAAAATGGATTAAAGACTTAAATGTAAGACCTGAAACCAGTGGGATCCTAGGAGAAAACTTAGGCAGTAAAACCTCTGACATTTTGCTTAGCAGTATTTTTTTCTGATATATCTCCTTGAGCAAGGGAAACAAAAGAAAAAATAAAAAAAATGAGACTGTATGAAACTAAAAAGCTTTTGCACAGCAAAGGAAGCCATCAACAAAATGATAACACAACCCACTGAATGGGAGAACATATTCACCAATGATACATCTGATAAGGTGTTAATATCCAAAATTTATAAAGAACATATAACCCCAAACCAAAAAATGAAACAATCCAATTAAAAATGAGCAGAGGACCTGACTAGACACTCCTCCAAAGAGGACATACAGATGACCAATAGAAATATGAAAAGATGATCAATGTCACTAACCATCAGAGAAACGAACATTAAAATCACAATATGATGTCACCTCACACCTGTCAGAATGGCTGTCAACAGTAAATCAACCAACAACTAGTGCTGGCAAGGATGTGGGGAAAAGGGAACCCTTGTGCACTGTTGGTGGGAATGCAGATTGGTGCAGCCACTGTGGAAAGCAATATGGAGGTTTCCTCAAACAATTAAAACTGGAACTGCTCTGTGACACAGCAAATTCACTGTGGGGTACATATCTGAAGAAACTCAAAACACTAATTCAAATGAATATATGCACCCCTATGTTCATTGCAGCCTTATTTACAATAGCCAAGATTTGGAAGCAATGCAAATGCCCATCAGTAGACCAGTGGACAAAAAACTGTACTGCCTATATGCAATGGAATGTTACTCAGCCATAAAAAAAATGAAATGTTACCACTTGTGATAGGATGGAGGGTATTACACTAAGTGAAATAAGTCAGTCAGTGAAAGGCCAATACCATATGATTTCACTTCTATGTGGAATCTAAAGAACAATATAAACCAACAAACAAAACAGAAACAGACTCACAGATACAGAGAATAGACTGATGGTTGACAGAGCAAGGGAGTTAAGGGACTGTGTGAAAAAGATGAAAGGATTGAGAAGTTCAGATTTGTAGTTACAAACTAGAAATGGGGATGGAACTTACTGCATAGTAAATATAGTAAATAATATTGTAACAGCTATGTATGGTGAAAGTTGGATAGTAGAAATAATGTCCAGTATGTGATTGTCTAATCACTATGGTGTACACCTGAAACTTAGTACAAAATAATAGTGTATGCAAATTGTGATTGAAAAATTTTTATTTAAAAATAGGGTTGTTTTTATTTCCATGTAAACAGGAGTGTTTATAACAGACTTGTTCATAATAGCCAAAGCCTGCAAATAATCATGTTTGTTGTCAATCGATTGGTGAATAGATTTTTAAAAAGTATATCTATATAATGAAATATTCAGTAATAAAATGGAACAAAATAATAATGCAGTTCATAAAATGGACAGAGCTCAAAAGCACTATACTTAGTGAATGAAGCCAGGCACAAAAGGTCAAATATTTTATGCTTCTATTTTTATGAAATGTCCTATAAAGACAAATTTATAATGGGGATTAGTGGATGCTTGGGACTGGGCTGAGAACAGGGAATGACTACATATGGTCACAAAGTATCTTTATGAAATGATGGAAATGCTCTAAAATCGGTTTGTGGTAATCACTGCATAATTTTGTCAATTTACTAGAAATCATTGAATTGCATGGTATGCAAACAGGTAAATTTTTTGGTATGCAAAGTATACCTCAATAAGCTGTTGAAAAGGAAATCAAAAGAAGGAAAGTCTAGTACTCCTGACCAAGATGGAAGCATAGGTAGATACACTTTGCTTCCTTGCACAACCAAAAGGACAACAACAAATATAAAAATAAACAAACAACAATAACAAACAGAACTGCCAGAAAAATCGAACTGTATGGAAGTCTGACAACTGAGGACTTAAAGAAGAAACGTTCATCCAGACTTCAAGGAAGGGCAGAGACGGGCAGCCAGGGAGGGGAGGATGTGCAGCAAGGCAGCAGACCAGGTAGGTGAGGCGGTGGCAGGTGGACTGGTCGGTCCCACATTCACGTGTGGATAAGCCAGGAGGAACAACTGGGGAGCAAGACTGACCTTGAAACCCAGGGTTCCAGCATAGGAAACTAAAGCCTTAAAACCTCTGGTGGTGGCCTTTCCAGCATCACTGAACAGCCCTCCAGGATTGACTTGACCACCACCAGCAGTGGAAGGCATCCCTTTGTAGGATCCCCACCTAAAACCTCTACGGTACAGCCCAAGGTGCCCCACCCCCACCTCATACAGGGCTGAAGTGGGATGCTCCACTCCTTGTGGCTGCCACGAGGTGGCACCATCACCCCAGTGTGTCCTCTCCCCTTTGCTCTCGGTGCTGGAGACCCTGTCCAGGGAAGAGATGGGAGAGGAAAGAAGAGATGGGTGTGGCAAGAAGAGGAGGAGGCCAAGGGACAGGACTGGGGTGGTTTGAATGCCAGGTGTCTGTCTTTTTCTTGTGGATTCGCCAGCCTGCTGTGGATATTGGTTCCTCATGCCCCATGCTGTCCTCGACACAGTGTGAGGACTGCTGTTTACCAGCGGATGCCAGAAGCTGAAGGCACCTAGAGTGGTGACAGTCCTGAGCCCTCTCTAAGGTCCAGCTCCACACCAGGGCTGGGCTGGCTCACCAGAGGTGAGGGGCTGACCGTTCCTCTGTGGGCACTGAGGGGGTTCACTATATGCACAGGAGTGTGTTTGGGGGCACTGTGCCAGCTCCTAAAAGGTTTAGGGGGCCTCTGTGAGATCAGTTTACCGGCCTGGGATTTGAATTCTGAATTTGGGAAATTCATTCCACATGCGTTCATCCGTGAACACTGGGAGAGCACCTTCAGGATGCATCTGTGAGCAGGACAACTTGACCTCTCAGAGCTCACCTTCCAGAGAGGTGGCAGCCGGTAAATGGTGAGCAAATAAGGTAATGACAGGAGAAAACAAACAAGGGGCTGAAATATGGAATAGCATGGGGAGGACTTTACCTGGGGTGGTCAGGAGAGGTGACCTTTGTTCTGGCAGGTTCTAGGCATTTCTGCCATAAGCACCTTTGCTGTAAACATCTTTGCCACACACATTTTTGCAGCACAACTAATCAACCCTAAGGCAGTCCTGCTGTAAAAAACAAAATGAGGAAAAAGAGAGACATTAAAAATAATATAATGAAATATAAAAAATTCATCACAAAATTGAAAAGACTGTTGCAAAAAATGAAAATGCATTGTCTTTGAAGTTGTTTATTAATTGTATTATATATATGTTTGATAAATAAATAAATTAATTAATTAATTAATTTTTGCTGTTGATTCGTCTCCTGGTTCAGGACGGCACTTCCCTGCCCCCTCCTGCCCCCTCCCTACAATTCCATCCTTAAGTGAGGTGTCAGCTTCCAACTAAAGAATCAATAATTAGCACTCTCTGAAGGCCAGTGTGCATCAGCCACCGCCCTTCTGTTTGCCGTAGGGGGCTGTGTGTTTAGGGCAGGAGGGAGGACCTGCTCACCTAAGGATTTGCAAACTGATACGGTATCCTCGGCCTTCCGAGAGTGCCTGCTGGCCGGCCTTGACCTGTGCCACATCGTTTGCTGTTTAAGACCTCTGAGAGGGCTTCCGGCCAAGATGGAGGTGTAGGTGGAAACACTGTGCCCCTCCCATAACTAAACTTAAAAACAGCTAAGTTTGAGAAACTAAGATGCAGCCAAAACAGTGAAAATTGAACTGTAGGGAAGTCCAACAACAAAGATCCACTCAGCCAGACCGGTAAGAGGGGCGGAGTCAGCGGCGGAGTAGGGTGAGGGGGTCCGGCTGGAAAGCTCATTCAGTTGACCCACCCAGGAGTGGAGGCGGAGGCTGTTGGTGGAACCCAGGCATGGGGTGGTGACGGGCAGACCCAGTGAGGGCACAGGTTGGCTGGCTGACTGCAGTCACACATTTTCACGCAGATAAACCAAGCAAAGGAGCAAACAGTGAGACAGACCCTGCAGGCTAGGGCCCCAGTGACAGGAATTAGAGCCTGAAAGCACCAACTGGAAAGACTTTCTCGGGATCAAGGATGCCGGGAGAGGCTCCCAGGCCCATAGAAAGTTTATTGGAGAGACCCACAGGGTCCTGGAGAGTATACAGGCCCACACACCCGGGAACCAGCACCAGAGGGGCCCAATTTGCTTGTGAGAAGCCACAGAGGGGACAGAAATCTGAGACAGAGCAGAGCGGAGCAAAGCGCCATTTTTTTTCCCTCTCTGAACCTGCCCCCATATACAGAGTCACAACTCAGTGACTGGGTTGCCCGGCCCTGGTGAACACCTAAGGCTCCACCCCTCAAACATAACAGGTGCAAACAGACCAAACATTATGACTCAAGAACAGCTTAAAGCTCCAGAGCCTATAATTCTAAGTGACCAAGAAATAGCCCACCTTTCAGATGCACATTTCAAAATACTGGTGATCAGGATGCTCACAGAATTGGTTGATTTTAGCCACAAATTAGAGGAACATATGAAGGCCAAACTAATTGAAGTGAAGGGAAATGCACAGGAAACCAATAGCGATGGAAAGGAAACTAGGACTCAAATCAAGGGAGTGGATCAGAAGGAAGAAAGAAACAACCAAACAGAAAAGAACGAAGAAACATGAATTCAAGAAAATGAGGAGTGGCTTAGGAACATCCAGGACATCTTGAAATGTTCCAACATCCGAATTATAGGGGTACCAGAAGGGGAAAAGGAACAGCCATGAGTGGAAAACATTTGAACAAATAATAAAGGAGAACTTCCCCGGTATGGCAAAGGAAATAGACTTCCAGGAAATCTGGGAAGCTCAGAGAGTCCCAAAGAAGTTGGATCCAAGAAGGAACACACCAAGGCACATCATAATTACATTAGCCAAGATTAAAATGAAGGAGAGAATCCTAGAAGCAGCAAGAGCTAAGGGGACAGTCACCTACAAAGGAGTACCCATCAGACTGTCAGCGGATTTCTCAAAAGAGACTTTACAGGCAAGAAGGGGCTGGAAAGAAGTATTCCAAGTCATGAAAGGCAAGGACCTCCATCCAAGATTTCTCTATCCAGCAAGGCTTTCATTTAGAATGGAAGGGCAGATAAAGTGCTTCTCAGATAAGATCAAATTCAAGAAATTCATTATCACCAAGCTCTTATTATATGAAATGTTAAAGGGACTTATCTAAGAAAAAGAAGATAAAAATATGAACAGTGAAAGGACAGCAAACTCACAGTTACTAACAACCACACCTAAAACAAAAGCAAACTAAGTGGACAGCTATATCAGGAGCAGAATCATAGAAATGGAGATCCCATGGAGGGTTAGCAACAGGGGAGTGGGAGGAGGAGAAGGTGGGAGAAGGTACAGAGAATAAGTAGCATAGATGGTAGGCAGAAAATAAGTAGCACAGATGGTAGACAGGGGGGAGGGCAGGAATACTATGGGAAATACAGAATCTAAAGAACTTGTGACACACGGACATGAACGAAAGGGGGGGAATGGGGGGGAGGGGTGTGCAGGGTGGAGGGGAGTGAAGGGGGGGAATGGGACAACTGTAATGGCATAATCAATAAAATATATTTTTAAAAAACCTCTGGTGGTAAAAACCTCTGGGGGTTGCGGCAGCAGGAGAAACTCCCAGCCTCATAGAAGAGTTTGTTGGAGAGACTCACCAGGTTCAACAACATACACAAACCCACCCACCCACCCAGGAATCAGCACCAGAAGGGCCCAATTTGCTTGGGAGTCATGGGGGAAGTGACTGAAAGCAGGGTGAGAGCCCAGCAAGCAGCATTGTTCCCTATCTGACCCCTCCTCCACAGACAGTGCCACAACCCAGTGAAGTGGGTTGCCCTGCCCTGGCAAATACATAAGGCTCCACCCCTCACAATGTAACAGGTGTGCCAAGACAAAGAAATATGACCCAAATGAAAGAACAGATCAAAACACAAGAAAAAGAACTAAGTGATGAGATAGCCAACCTATCAGATGCAGAGTTCAAAACACTGGTAATTGGGATGCTCAAAGTAATGATTCAGAGGGGACACAAGATAGAGGAAGAAATAAAGGCTATGCAGAGTGAAATAAAGGAAAATATACAGGGAACCAACAGCGACAGGAAGGAAACTGGGACTCAGATCAACAATTTGGAACAGAAGGAAGAAACAAACATTCAAGTGGAACAGAATGAAGAAACAAGAATTCAAAAAAAAAAAAAAAAGAGGAGAGCCTTAGGAACCTCTGGGACAACTTTAAGTGCTCCAACATCCAAATCATAGGAGTTCCAGAAAGAGAAGAGGGAGATCAAGAAATTGAACACTTAGTTGAGCGAATAATGAAGGAAAACTTCCTCAATTTGGCAAATGAAATGGACATCCAGGCAAGTCCAGGGAGCTGAGAGAGTCCCTAAGAAATGGCACCCAAGGTGGATCATGCCAAGATACATCATAATTAACTTATTCAAGCTTGAAAATAAGGAGAGAATCTTAAAAGTAGCAAGAGGAAAGGAAGCAGTTACCTACACAGGAATTCCCATAAGTCTATCAGCTGATGTCTCAGAAGAAACATTGAAGGCAAGAGGGGGCTGGAAAAAAGTATTCCAAGTCATGAAAGGCAAGGACCTACATCCAAGATTACTTTATCCTGCAGAGCTCTCATTTAGAATGGAAGGGAAGATAGAATGCTTCCCAGATAAGGCAAAGTTAAAGGAGTTCATCATCACCAAGTCCTTTTTATATGAAATGTTAAAGGGTCTTATCTAAGAAAAAGAAGATCAAAACTATGACCAGAGGGGAGAGGAGAGGGAATTTCAGGGGAAAAGGGGGAAGGATTTACAGGAACTAGTATAATGGACACATGGACAACAACTAAGGAAGGTGGAAATGGGAGGGAGGTGGGGAGCACTGGGGGAGGGTGGGCTGGGATGGGACTAAAAGACAGAAAACTGTACTTGAACAATAATTAAATAAAAAAAACTATGAACAGTAAAAACGCAACAAACTCACAACTGTCAACAAGTGAACCTAAAAGTACAAAAACAAAAATAAACTGAGGAAACAATTAGAACATGAACAGAATCACAAAAATGGGGATCATATGGAGGGTTATCAGCGGGGAGTGGGAGGGGGGAATGGGGGTAAGGTATAGGGAGTAAGAAGCATAATTGGTAAGTACAAAATGGACAGGAGAAGGCTTAAGATAGTATAGGAAATGGAGAAGCCAAAGAACTTGTATGTATGACCCATGGACATGAACTAAGTGGGGGCAGGATGCTGGCGGAATGGGGGTGCAGGGCAGAGGGGTATAAAGGGGAGAAAAAATGGGACAACTGTAATAGCATAATCAATAAAATGTACTTAAAATTAAAGAAATAAAATTCTTTAAAAAAAAAAGAAGGAAAGTCTGCCAGGTGATAGAAAACATGATTTAAGTAAATAGTAAGCTTTTGCTTGCTGAAGGATGAATGTAATACAATATTTAAGTTTTGTATTTTTTAAGCCTTTGCATTTCTGAAATGTTATATATATAGAAAAGTTTAAAAACACCCAGACCTGTGTGACTCAATTTCTTGGATGTCATCCTGCAAAGCAAAAGGTTGCTGGCTGGATTCCTGGTCAAGGCCCATGCCTGAGTTTCAGACAAAGTGCCTGGTTAAGGATGTGTGAGAAGCAACCGATCAGTGTTTCTCTCACACGTCGATGTTTCTCTTCCTCTCTGTCTCCCTCCCTGTCCTCTTTCTAAAAAATAAATAAATAAAATCTTTAAAAAATAAAAATATAGTAGAGTTAACATATACTTTGAACCAGTTCCCCCTAACATTAACAATTGATAAGCCATAGCAAAATTATAAAAATCAGGAAATTAAGGTTAATTCCTTAGTACAAACTCAACTACAGACCATAATTGAAATTTCATCAGTTCTTCCCCAATATCTTTTTCCCTGTTCCGTAATCCAGCCAAGAATCTTTGTCTTCTCCACCCTGTGACAGTTCCTTATTCTTTCCTGTAGTTAATGACCTTTATCCATTTGATGAATATTGTTCTATTAGAATGTGCCAAAATTTGGGTATGTAAGGGACTTTCTCCCAAATGGATTGAGTTATGGGAATAGTACCACTGAAATGATGTTTTATCATTTTCAGGGTATATAGGATGTCACTATGTCTTTTTTAATGTTATGTGTATATGTATGTGTGTATATATATATATATATATATATATATATATATATATATCTNCTTTTGTCTGGGACAAAGCTGTCCCCCAGCTCTCACCCTGCAGCTAGACAATTCAGTCCCTCCCCATATATTTTTGATGCTTTTCATTATGCTTCCCCTTCACTGGAGCACAGAGGAAGTGAATCCAGTAAGTCTGTGTGCAGGGTCTTTAAGAGGAACTGCCTGAGACTCCATAGCCTCAATTTCCACTAGTTTCTACAGCCAGAAGTTATAGAGCCTTATCTTCCTGGCACTAGAATCCTGGCTTCAGGGGCCTGGTGTGTGGATGAGAACCCCGTTCCTGAGATACACCTCCTAGTTTTTGTCCATGTGTCCTTTATACTTGTTCCTAAAAACCCTTCCCCTTTTCCCCTGATTTTCCCTCCCCTCTCCCCTCTGGTCACTGTCCACCTGTTCTCTATTTCAGTGTCTTTGGTTGTATTTTGCTTGCTTGTTTGTCTTGTTCTTTAGGTTCCTGTTAAAGGTGAGATCATATGGTATTTGTCTTTCAATGCCTGACTTATTTCACTTAGCATAATGCTTTCCAGTTCCATCCATGCTGTTGCAAAGGGTAGGAGCTCCTTCTTTCTTTCTGCTG
Source organism: Sturnira hondurensis (assembly GCF_014824575.4). NCBI lineage: Eukaryota > Metazoa > Chordata > Mammalia > Chiroptera > Phyllostomidae > Sturnira > Sturnira hondurensis. The sequence goes on along the minus strand of NW_028090025.1, from coordinate 1,621,480 downwards.
CATAGAATTCCATTGTGTAAATGTACCACAGTGTTTAGATCCATTTACTTACTGAAGGGCACCTAGGTTGCTTCCAGCACTTGGCTATTGTAAATTGTGCTGCTATGAACATTGGGGCGCATAGGTTCTTTTGGATTGGTGTTTCAGGGTTCTTAGGATATATTCCTTGCAGTGAAATTGCTGGGTCAAAAGGCAGGTCCATTTTGAGTTTTCTTAGAAGATTCCGTGCTATTTTCCATAATGGTTGTACCCAGTCTGCAATCCCACCAACAATGAACTAGGGTCCCCTTTTCTCTCCAACCTCTCCAACACTTGTTTGTTGCTTTGTTTATGATGGCCATTCTGACCGGTGTGATGTGGTATCTCCTTGTGGTTTTAATTTGCATCTCTCTGATGGCTAGTGATATTGAGCATCTTTTCATGTGTCTCTGGATCCTCTGTGTGTCCTCCTTGGAGAAGTGTCAGTTCAAGTCCTTTGCCCACTTTTTAATTGTGCTGCTTGTCTTCTTAGAGTGGAGTTGTGCAAGTTCTTTGTATACTTTGGAGATTAAACTCTTGTCTGAGCTATCGTTGGCAAATGTTTTCCCATACAGTTGGTTCTCTTTTTATTTTAATACTGTTTCTTTAACTGTGCAGAAGCTTTTTATCTTGATGAGATCCCATTTGTTTATTCTTTCTTTTATGTCCCTTGCTCTAAGGCATGTATCAGTAAAAATGTTGCTAAGTGAAATATCTGAGATTTTCCTGCCTACGTTCACCTCAAGGACTTTAATGGTGTCACAGCTTATATTTAAGTCTTTTATCGACCTTGAATTTATTTTTGTGTAAGGTGTAAGTTGGTGCTCAAGCTTCATTTTTTTTGCATGTAGCTGTCCAGTTCTCCCAACAGCATTTGTTGATGAGGCTATTTTTACTCCATTTTATGTCATTGCCACCTTTGTCGAATATTAATTGACCATAGAGAGTTGGGTTTAATTCTGGGCTCCCTGTTCTGTTTCTTTGGTCTATGTGCCTGTTTTTATGCCAGTACCAGGCTGTTTTGATTACAGTGGCCTTGTAATACAGTTTGGTATCAGGTATTGTGATCCCTCCTACTTTGTTCTTCTTTCTCAAAATTGCAGCAGCTATTCAGGGGTGTTTATGGTTCCATACAAATTTTGAAGTGTTTGTTTTAGGTCTGTGAAGTGTGCCATTGGTACTTTAATAGGTGTTGCATTGAATCTGTAAATTGCTTTGGATGGACATTTTGATGATGTTAATTCTTCCAATCCATGAACACGGTATATGTTTCCATTTGTTTGTGCCTTCCTTGATTTCTTTCTTCAGTGTTGTGTAGTTTTTTTGAATACAGATCTTTTACCTGCTTGGTTAGGCTTACTCCTAGGTATTTTATTTTTCTTTTTGCTATATTGAATGGGATTTTTTCTTGATTTCTGCTTCTGCTGTTTCATTGCTGGCATACAAAAATGCCTTTGATTTCTGGATATTGGTTTTGTATCCTGCTGTTTTGCCAAATTAATTTATTAGGTTGAGCAGTTTTGGGGTGGAGTCTATTGGATTTTCCATGTACACTGTCATGTCATCTGCAAACAGTGACAGTTTTGTTTCCTCCTTTCCGATTTGGATGCCTCTTTTTTCCTTTTCTAGTCTGATTTCTGTGGCTAAAACCTCCAATACTATATTGAATAGAAGTGGTGAAAGTGGACAACCTTATCTTGTTCCTGCATTTAATATTGTGTTGTACTATGTCTTATTATTGGCTCGGTAAATGTTGTGGGAGGAGGTACTTTAAAACTATGCTTAATATAATTGTTGCTTACAACATATAATTGTTATATTTTCTCAAATTCCACTCACTGGTTTTAGAATACATCTGTGCATTATGCTGGAAAACATTGCTTTTCTAAAGGTGATTTTTAAAATCTTCATTGAGTCACCTACATTAATTGAAATTCTTCTGTAACTGTTTCTTCTTTTCCCACTTAAGCAGTAGGCATTTAAATGGAAAAAAGAAGACATACAGATGGCCTATAGACATGAAAATGTGCTCAGTATCACTAGCCATCAGAGAGTTGCAAATCAAAACCACAATGAGATACCACTTTACACAGTTCAGGATGGTCATCATCAGTAAATCAAGAGACAATTGTTGGTGAGGGGGTGGAGAAAATGGAACCCTAGTGCACTGTTGGTGGGAATGTGGAGTGGTGCAGCCACTGTGGAAAGCAGTATGGAGTTTCCTCAAATGATTTAAAATGGGACTGCCTTATGACCCACTATTTCCAGTTCTGGGTATATATCTGAAGAAACCCAAAATACTAATTTGAAAGATTATATGCAACCTAAGTGCCCATCAATAGATGAGTGGATAAAAAAAATCTACAGTACATTTACAGAATGGAATACTACTTGGCCATGAAAAAGAACGAAGCCTTACCAATTGTGATACCGCTCATGGGCCTGGATGGTATTATGCTAAGTGAAGTTAAGTCTCACAGAGAAAGAAAAACATATGATTTTACTTGTGTGTGGAATCTACAGAACAAAATAAATGAACAAACAAAACAGAAACATACTCATAAATTCAGAGAAAAAACTGAGGGTTGTTAGATGGAAGGAGGTTGGGGGGGGCTGGGTGGCAATGGTAAAGTGAGTAAGAAGTGCAAATTGGCAGTTACAAAATCACCGTGGGGTATAAAGTACAGCATAGGGATTATAATCAGTAACCTTGTAATAACTATGTATGGTGCCAGGGTGGGTACCAGTTTTATTGGAGGATCACTTTGTAAATTATATAACCACTATGTTATAGACCTGAAATGAATATAAAATAATATCAAAAGTCAGCTGTAATTAAATTTGTTTAAATTAAAAAATAATTAAAAATAAATGAAAGCTAAAATAAAATAAATAAATGAAATGAAATAATCACACCCCAGCGATCCAAAGCAAAAGGATATGCAGAAACATTTTTTTAAAAAGGTGATTCCATTTGAGATCAACTTAAAGGAAAACATTCCATAAATAATGGTATTGATGGTATTTTAAATGGCAAAAGTCTGTTAAGAAGGCCTTTGTGTGACCAATGTTGGGGGCCCCACACTCCCAGAGGAGTACCACAACAGTATAAACCCCAGCCACAGGGCAGGCCTCTTGGGGAGTGGGGACTCTGAAGGCAGACTGTTGTTCCCTCACCGTTGACTTCCTAGGAATTGGCCTAGCCTACCTGTAATGGACAAAGGTGCACATATATTCTGAAGCCAGGAAGAGGGAAAGGTGGCTCACACTTATTTGGGGACTAGGTCCAAATTTTCCCTCCCTTACTAGTAGAAACCTGAGCAGGGCTTCAGGACTGAGTCTCCTATCAGCCCAGAGATAGTGTGATGGGTTCCAATGTAGTGTTGAAGCAAGCCTTAAAATATTTTTCTTTTCAATTTTCCCCCCTTTTACCCAGCTTATGAAAAAGAATTAAAACTTATCATTTGTAACAGCAAGGATGTATGTAGAGGATATTATGCTAAGTGAAGTAAGTCAAGGAATGACAAATACCACATGATTTCATTTATATTTGGAATCTAAAGAACAATACAAACAAACAAAACAGAAACAGACTTGTAGATTCAGAGAACAGACTGATGGTTGCCAGAGGGGAGTGGGCTTGGGGGACTGAGTGAATAAGGTGAAGGGATTGAGTAGTACAGATTGGTAGTTACAGAATAGTCGTGGGATGTAAAATACAGCACAAGGAATACTATATAGTCGATAATACTATAATAACCACATATGGTTCCAGATGGGCACTGGAAATACTGGGGGTGGGGAACACTTTGTAAATTATATGTCCACCTACTATGGTGTACACCTGAAACAAATACAAAATAATACTGAGCATAAAGTGTAATTGAAAAAATTCTAATTAAAAAGACAAGGAACTATACACATCTACTATATGGCACAGTTGATCTCAACTGGCATTTTATTTCATTTTTAAGTATATATTATTGATTACAGTTGTCCTGATCTTCTCCCTTTTTCCCTCTTCTCCCTGCACCATTCCTCCACCCTTGAGCATCCCCCTCTTAGTTCGTGTCCATGGGTTGTACATGTAAATTCTTCAGCTTCTCCATTTCCTATGCTATTCTTAACCTCCCCCTGTCTATTTTGTGCCTACCCACTATGCTTCTTGCTCCCTGTATCTTTTCCCTCCATTCTCCCCCTCCCTAATGATAACCCTCCCTGTGATCTCTATCTCTGCGATTCTGTTCCTGTTCTAGTTGTTTGCTTAGTTTTTATGTTTGTTTTTTAGGTTCAGTTGTTGATTGTTGTGAGTTTGTTGCCACTTTACTGTTCATAGTTTTTTTTTTTTTATCTTCTACTTCATGGATAAGTCCCTTTAACATTTCCTGTAATAAGGGGTTGCTGATGATGAACTCCTTTAACTTGACCTTATCTGGCAAGCACTTTATCTGCCCTTCCCATTCTAAATGATAACTTTGCTGGATAGAGTAATCTTGGATGTAGCTCTTTGCCTTTCATGACTTTGAATGCTTCTTTCCAGCCCCTTCTTTCCTGCAAGGTTTCTTCTGAGATATCAACTGATAGACTTATGGGAACTCCTGTGTAGGTAATGGCCTCCTCTCCTCTTGCTGCTTTTAAGATTCTCTCCTTATCTTTAATCTTGGGTAACTTAACTATGATGTGTCTTGGTGTATTCCTCCTTGGGTCCAATTTCTTTGGGACTCTCTGGGCTTCCTGGACTTCCTGGACTTGCCTGGAAGTCCATTTCCTTTGCCAGATTGGGAAAATTTTCCTTCATTTTTTGTTCAAATACCTTGCTCTTCCTCTTCTTCTGGCACCCCCATGATTTGGATATTGGAATGCTTAAAGTTGTCCCAGAGGTTCCTAAGCCTCTCCTCATTTTTTGGCATTCTGGTTTCTTCATTCTGTTCCAGTTGGTTGCTTATTTCTTCCTTTTGTTCCAAATCGTTGATTTGAATCCCTGTTTCCTTCCCTTCGCTGTTGGTTTCCTTCTTTTCACTGTTGGTTTCTTGTGTATTTTCCTTTATTTCACTTTGCATAGCCTTCATTTCACCCTTTACTTCTTGGCTGAACCCAATCAATTTTGCGAGCATCCCGATTACCAGTGTTTTGAACTCTGCATCAGAGAGGTTGTCTGTCTCCTTGTCGGTTAGTTCTTTTTCTGGAGTTTTGATATGCTCTTTCACTTGAGCCATATCTCTTTGTCTCGGTGCCCCTGTTTCATGTTATGGGGCATAGCCCTAGGTATTTGCGTGGTGCAGGGATGAGGGGGTTAACCCTCTTTGCTGTGTTGTGGTGCTATCTGTGGGGGAGGGGTCAGAGAGGGAAGAGTTCTGCTTGCTCTGCTCTCATCCCACTTTCCCTCACTTCCCTCACTTCCCACAAGTAGATTGTGCCCTTTCAAGTGCGGATTCGCTGATGTGTATGTTTTAGGAGCCTGTGGGCCTCTCCAATGAGCTCTCCTGTGAGGCTCCCACCATGGCAACCCCCACAGATTTTTTACATCCAGGGGTTCTGAGTCTTTAGTTTCCTGCACTGAAACCCTGGGTTTTTTGGTCTGTCTCATTCCCCTCCCGGAGTTGTTCCTCTCTGCTTATCTGCACGCGAATTCAGGCTGTCTGGCTGTCCTGGGTGGTTGGCCACCTTGCCTCATGTCCTCTCCACCCTGGCTGCCCATTTCTGCTCCTTCTACCAGTCTGGGTGGATGTTTCTTTAACTGCTTGGTTGTTGGACTTCCATGCAAATGATTTCCTGGCAGTTCTGTTTGTTCTTTGTTTTTAAATTGGTTGTTATCCTTTTGGTTGTTCTAGGAAGTGAAGCATTTCTGCCTCTGCCTCCATCTTGGCCAGAAGCCCTCAACTGGATTTTAATTGGGCTAAAATTAGTTAAATCAAATCTAAAGAATGGAATAGACAACTATTAACAAGCACAATTTTAAAGAGTATAATCCCAATTGTGGAGAAGGGGACAGATAATTTTCAGAACAAAAAGCACATAGAATAAACCAATACTTGAAAAATATATAAACCTCATTAGGAGACAAGGGAATACAAATACCAAAAAAGCATCTTTTTATACCTATTTAATCAATCCAAAATGTTTTAAAAGATAAAACCCAAAATTTGTGAGGCTGTAGGGAAGTCTATATGGTGAAAGTGGTGATCATAATAATAATAGCCAGCATTCACTGTGCCCACCTTCCTCATAACAGTTCTGTGCAGGGGGCCTGTTGCTTCTCCCATTTCATAATTGAGGCAAAAGTGACTCAGCTGAGTTAACTAGTTCACCCTAATAAGGCCAGCCTTATTAAGCCTGTTGGAGTTTAATCCCTGTGTTCCTAACCAAAACTCTACACTGCATTCCCCTATAATATGTAACTACAGCAATGAAAAAAATTGTTACTCTCAGTAATATATTACAGGCCCAGAAATTTAGCCTGAGAAAATAATTTCAGAGAGGAAAGAAAGGAAAATGATATCTGTCTATCCATCTGTCTCAAACCACACACACAAAGATGTTTAACAAGTAGCTATTGATTGCTGATTATCTACCAGAAGAAAAATATAAGCAAAATACAATATGCAAACATGGCTTCACTATAAAAAGGGTGTTGACAAATTTATGACTTTCAAATAAGTTTATAAATCGCCCAGTGCTCAATATACTGTTTTCTTCTCTTTGTTAATTAATTTGAATTGTGACCTACTGTGTTGTACTCAAAGTAGCTAACAGACAATTGAAGATATGTAAATGTATGCCAACATGGTAAAAATAATAAAATGTTCAGTGTGAAGAATATAATCAAGTGTGGAAAATATTGATGAAAAATGTTAAATGAAAAAAAAAACTGGCCATGCCATTCACGGGATGTTATCTGTGTAGAGATAGGTAATAGGATAAGATTCAAGGGCTAAATTTAGTCAGAAAGGTTGAGATGGGAGTTGGGGGAAATTTCCAGTAAGAATGGGAGAATGTTTTCAGTGGTGAAGCCTACAACTTACTTTTTTGAAACCATGCTGTCCATTTTTGTATTGACTACCTCTAAAAGTCAACTTTGCAAAAAGTGTTTGGTGTGCACGCCCCAGGGTTGGTGGGTAAGCGCTTTAGTCCCAGAGAGAACAATCTCCTGATCCTCGCACTGCACCCCTGCACCTATCACTCCCCCTTCCAGCCCCCACCAGCCCCTTGCGTGGCCCTACGCTCTTCTTACCAGGTTACCTGAGAATTGCAGGTGCTTCTTTAAAGGGTGGAGGGCGGTGCACACCGGTAGGCTGGTGCAGGCAACCAGTGCAGTCACATTTGCCTAGGGTGGTTCCCGTTGCATGATCAGCTCAGCTCAAAGGGAGGAATGATTTTCACTTGCACATTGGTTACACTAATCCCTTTTTTCACCAGTTAAATCGCTGCGTGTCGTGTGCAACAGGGGCATTCGGCTTCCATTCACCACCTCTTCTGGAAAACTGAGACCTTCTAGCGGTGAACTTGGCTGGCTCCCAGTGCACGGAGGCAGGATTCTGGGGATGGGACTAGGAAAGGGGGTTTGGGGGGTTAGGTGGGGGTGACGACTTTTTCATAGTCCATGTCCATTTGAATTTGTAGGCCCTTTTCCAATAATGCCTCTAAAGTTTTAAACCATTAATCTATTTCTGAAATGATTTGTATTGAGTTTATTGGGGTGACACTGGGTAATAAAATTATATGGGTTTCAGGCATACAATTGTATAATACATCATCTGTATATTGTATTGCATGGTTTTAAAAGTTGATTTTCTTTCTGAATACTTCTTAGTTAATACAAACTTGTGAATGCTGACACCTTCCTAAGGCAGTGGCTTTGCTGGTCTCACAAACACCTGGCTCACCAGGCTTTCTTCTTTGGTGAATTGTTCTTGATTTTTATAGGAAGGATTTTGATGATATCAGACCACTAAATTTATGAGATATTTCCTGAACCTCTAGGTTAGTGAATTGAAATTTTGCACTGGAAAAAATTGTCATAAATGTACAATTATTTCTCATTTCACCTCACTGGGAGCAATTTGGTGGCTGGCAGGGATCTTTTAATGTCCAAAAGAAAGAAGCACAAAATTATATGGGCTGATTGACCATTTCAAGATATTTTCCAGCTAAAGATCTTGTATGTGTGCACATGTGTGCTTTGTGTGTATACATATGTGTGTGTGTGTGTGTGTGTAGAGAGAGAGCAAGCCAATAATGCAGAGCATAGTGCATGAATTGGTTGGAGCATTTGAGTGTTCTGCTGCATGGCCAGGCCCCTAGAAGCAAGAGGCTATTTTAGGTTTTTTTTTAACCATCTGAGGTAATTTTGTCTTATTTTATTCTTTTATTTTTAAATTACATTTCAATTACAGTTTACATTCAACACCATTCTGTATTAGTCTCAATGCACAGCATAGTGACTAGACAATCAAGCACTTCAAAGAGTGTCCCCCACCAATAGCTCAAGCACCCACCTGGCCCCACACACAACTACTGCAACATTTATTGACTATATTCTCTAGGCTATAATTCACATCTCTGTGACTGTTCTGTAACTACCAACTTTCACTTCTTAATCCCTTCATCTTTTTCAGTCAGTCTTCCAATCCCCCTCCACTCTGTCAACCATCAGTCTGTTTTCTGCGTCTACAAGTCTGTTTCTCTTTTGTTTGTTTTGTTGTTTACATTCCTCATATAAGTGAAATAATACGGTATGTTTATTTTTCTGTCTGTCTGACTTATTTCACTTAGTATAATACTCTCTAGGTCCATCCACGCTGTTGCAAGGTAAGATTTTATTCTTTTTTATGGCTAGGTAGTATTGCATCATGTGTATGTGTCACAGTTTCTTTATCCACTTGTCTGTTGATGGACACTTGAACTGCTTCAGTTTCTTGGCTATTGTAAGTAATGCTGCAGTGAACGTGGGGGTGCATATATTCTTTTGAATTAGTGTTTGGGTTTCTTTGGCTATATTCCCAGAAGTGGAATCTCTGAGTCATAAGGCTATTCCATTTTTAATTTTTTGAGGAACCTCCACACTGTAGTGGTAGTACCAGTCTGCCTTCCCACCAACAGTACACGAGGGTCTCCTTTTCTTCACATCCTCACCAACACCTGTGTCTTGATTTACTGATGATAGTCATTCGTACAGGTATGAGGTAGTATCTCATTGAGGTTTTAATGTGCATTTTCTGATGATTAGTGATGTTGAGCAACTTTTCATATGCCTATTGGCCATCTGTATGTCTTCCTTGGAGAAACATATATATATAATAAAGTGAGAGAGACAGTGAGAGAAACAAAGAGAGATAGAAAGACAGAGAGAGGGGGAGAGAAACAAAGAGAGACAGAGAGATCCATCCTCGCCCAAGGATGTGTTTATTGATTTTAGAGAGAGAAGAAGGGAGTGAGCAAAAAATATCGATGTGAGAGAGAAATATCAATTGGTTCTCACCCACATGTGCCTTGACTAGGGACTGAACCTGCAAATTTTTTGGTGTATGGAGCAATGTTCCAACCAACTGAGCCACCTGGCCATGGTGAGAAGTGTCTATATTTTACAAAGGAGACAAAAACACAATGGGGTAAAGAAAGTTTATTCAATAAATGGTGCTGGAAAAATTGAACAGACACATAGAAAAAATAAAGCAGCCAAGTTCTTATACCATATACAAGAATAAACTCAAAATCAATTAAAGACAAATATAAGACTGAAAACCATAAAACTTTTAGGAGAAAACACAGGCAGTAAAATACTGACCTTTCTCTTAGCAATATTTTTTTCTGATATATCTCCTTGGGCATAGGAGACAAAAGAAAAATACACAAATGGGACTATATTAAACTAAAAAGTTTTTGCACAGCAGAGGAAGCCATCAACAAAATGAAAAAAACAACCCATTGAATGGGAGAAGACATTTGCCAATGGTAGGTACATCAGATGAGGGGTTAATATCCAAAATTAAGGAAGAACTCAGAGAACACCTGAATAACACGCGATCCAATGAAAAAGTGGGTAGGCCCTGGCCAACGTGGCTCAGTTGCTGGGAGCATCGCCCTGTCACCAAAAAGGGTTCAATTCCCAATCAGGGCATGTGCCTGGGTTGTGGGTTTATCTCCAGTCAGGGTGCAGGCACGCGGATCTGGGCACGCCTGAGAGGCAGTCAATCAGTGCTTCTCTCTGGCATCGATGTCTCTCTCTCTCTCTCTTTCTCTCTTCCTTCCTCTGTTTCTGAAAGCAATGAAAAAAATGTCCTCAGGTGAGGATTAAAAAAAATTTAGAAGTGGATAGAAGGAAGACCTGAATAGATACTTTCTCCATTTGAGGTAACTTTTGTACATAGCGTATGTCAATGAAAGTTCACTGCCACTAATCTAATGTCAACGGGAGTCCTCAGTCCAGGGTGTGGGAAAAGGAGAGATTTTATTCAGGTGAACAACTTGCAAACTGAGGAAACCTAGCCTGGGGGGGAATAGGAGGTGTACTGTCCTCACCGCCACCTGGACACACACAGAGGGGAGACCTGCTATATAAAGTGCCTACCCTGGTCCCTGATAGGTCCATTTTTATGCACATGAAGAACCCAAATTTACACACATGTATTGATCCAAGTAACACTGTCCTGCTTGATGCAAATAGCAATGTCCTGATTGGTTGGAATGAGGTGTCCTGACTGGTCATTATGAAGCTACTCTGACTGGTTCATAAAGATGCAAATGAGCATATAAACTTCAGGGCAGGTCTCAGTCCATTGTTCATCATACAATGCCAGGAACTCCTTTATAAGGGTTGACTCAGCATTCAGGAGGCTGGTAGCTCCTTCTGTTGCTTTTCCCCAAATAACACAGTGCATGAGAGGCCTCTGCCAGAAATACCTGCTAGACTCTTGATTTTGGGGTCCAATTAACCACAAAGAGTCTTTCTAGCAGGTATATTCCTTATTAGAGTCAACAGGTGTAAGGTTAGGGTCTACCTTCGTTGTTTTGCATGTGGATATAGAGTTTTCCTAGCACCATTTCTTGAAGAGACTGTCTTTTCCCCATTGCATGGTCCTGGCACTCTTATCGAAAACCATTTGACTATATATACCATCCATGAATTACTTTGCAACTACTGTCAGATAAACTACACTGATAAACTGAAAAAACAAACAAACATTAAAAGAGGCACAACTTGAAAACATCAATTTCAAAGGAGGACAGTTGGCCACATTCATGCCCTGATCTTGCCTTGCTTTTTCTAGTATGACACTTCCAGATTTCAATGATATTGTGTGTTTATAGACTGCTTATCATTCACCCAGAGAAAGGGAGATAACTTTCTCTTTTAAAAAGAGGCACCTTAGAACAGAGGAAAGGGAATCCATGATTGAGGTAGAAGAACAAATGAAAAAAAAAATCCCAGGTTGACACCTAATGATTTTATCTGCTTAATTTCTATCCAAAAATATTGCATGATGATATATTAAAGTAAATCCTTAATACATCAAAGTGACCAACAAATGTGGTTATTCTTCTTAATGGAACTTTCTGATAAATTGAAATTTAACAAGAAATTCATGTTTCATGTATTTCCATCTTTTCTGTTGAAATAATTGTGAAAACACCCATTAGTATATTTTCCTCTCAGAGTCCAGCAAACTGAATTCAATATTTGATGCAATGAGTATGTGTAGAGCAAGATGGCAAAGACTTTGGTTTGAATTCCAACACAGCCATTTTATCAGCCGTGTCATTTTGGGCAGGTTATTTAACTTCTTTGTGTCTTGGTTTCTTCATCTGCAAAACATTGATTAATTGTGATTCCTGCATATTGCTCAGTACAGTATTTGGTACATCAGAAAATTTTAGCTGTTACCATTATCACTGTTTATTATTTATTGTTCAATGTAAAGCAACATCTCAGTGCAAGGTACAATAGGGGAACAAGGAAACAGGAGAGAGTTGGACATTGCAGGTGCTTTCTGTGAGGTAAAGGCTATAAGAATTACATCAATGAAATAAAGTTTCAGTGGGATGCTGTAAGTTACGAAAGTTCTTGTCAAATGAGTGGCCCATACCTTAGGCCTATAGGGATTAGGGGGTGGCAGGGGACCCAACAGCTGGGTAGGTGGGATTGAGAAAGGGTCGAGTTGTGAAAGGAGGAGGAAAAGGCAAGATGGAAGCAGGCAAGCACTGAATGATTCAGCTAGATGAACAAGAGGCACAGGAACAGACTTCCGCCAAGATGGAGGCATAGGTGGAAACACTGTGCCTTCTCCCACAACCAAGTCTGAATACAACAAAGGTTTGGAGAACAAAGACACAGCCAAAGAACAGAAAATTGAATTATACGGAGGTCCGACAACAACTGTTCAACCCGGACGGTAAGAGGGGCGGAGCCAGCAGCAGAGCAGGGTCGGGCAGGAAAGATCCCCAGACCTAGGCGCGCAAGTGGCCTGGACCCAGTCAGGGTGTGGGGCAGACTGACCACGGCTGCACATTCGCACATAGTGAGATGGACCGCGCAGGCCCCAGGGGGCGAGGGCTGACGGCGGTGGCACACTCAAGTGCAGTGGGACGAAACACGTGGGCCCCGGTGACGGTGGCAGCTGCCGCACCTGTGGGGGCCACGGCGGGAGGCGGCAGATGGGCCGCCATTGCTCCTTGTTGACCCCGCCCCCACATACAGCGTCACAACCCAGCGACTGAGTTGCCCTGCTCCGGTGAACACCTAGGGCTCCGATCCTGCTACGGAATAGGCACTAACAGCCCAAAAGATGGTGCAAGAACAACTCAAAGTCCCAGAGCCGATAACTCTCAGCAACCGAGAGATTGCCAGCCTCTCAGACACACAGTTCAAGACACGGTTTATCAGGATGCTCACAGAACTGGTTGATTATAGTCACAAATTAGAGGAACATATGAAGGCTAAACTAATTGAAATGAAGGGAGATGTCCAGGAAACCAATAGTGATGGAAAGGAAACTGGGACTCAAATCAATGGAATGGGCCAGAAGGAAGAACAAAACATCCAACCAGAAAGGAATGAAGAAATGAGAATTCAAAAAAATGAGGAGAGGCTTAGGAACCTCCAGGACATCTTTAAACATTCCAACATCCGGATTATAGGGGTACCAGAAGGGGGAAAGAAACAGCCACGAGTGGAAAACTTATTTGAACAAATAATAAAGGAGAACTTCCCCAGTCTGGCAAAGGAAATAGACTTCCAGGAAATCCAGGAAGCTCAGAGAGTGCCAAAGAAGTTGGACCCAAGAAGGAACACACCAAGGCACATCGTAATTACATTAGCCAAGATTAAAATGAAGGAGAGAATCCTAGAAGCAGCAAGGGATAAGGGGACAGTCACCTACAAAGGAGTACCCATCAGACTGTCAGCGGATTTCTCAAAAGACACCTTACAGGCAAGAAGGGGCTGGAAAGAAGTATTCCCAGTCATGAAATCCAAAGACCTACAGCCAAGATTGCTTTATCCAGCAAAACTTTCATTTAGAATGGAAGGACAGATGAAGTGCTTCTCAGATAAGGTCAAGTTCAAGGAGTTCATCATCACCAAACCCTTATTATATGAAATGCTAAAGGGACTTATCTAAGAAAAAGAAGATGAAAAATATGAACAGTGAAAGGACAGCAAACTCACGGTTATTAACAACCACACCTAAAACAAAAGCAAACCAAGAGGACAGCTAGATCAAGAGTGGAACCATAGAAATGAACACATGGAGGGTTAGCAACAGGGGAGTGGTAGGAGGAGAAGGGGGGAGAAGGTACAGAAAATAGCATAGACAGTAGGTAGAAAATAGATAGTTGGGAGGGCAAGAATAGTGGGGGAAACATAGAATCTAAAGAACTTGAGACACGTGGTTATAAACTAAGGGGGAGGAGAATGGTGGAGGAGGGGTGTGCAGGGTGGAGGGGAATGAAGGGGGGGAATAGAACAACTGTAATGGTATAATCAATAAAGTATATTTTTAAAAAGAGGCACAGGAACAGCATATGCAAAGATGTAGGGTCAGGAATGAGCATATCATGTCCTGGGGATCCACTGTGAGGCTATAGTTTCTCACACTCATCATTCTGGACATCAAATTATTGCTACAGCAGTGGCTGGAAAAGATGTAGGCGATTAGACTGAATGTGTGCTGGACCCTGGGACTTCCTCTAAATGGTTATACAAAGAGGGAAAAAGGGTTTTCTGGCAGTTTGCTTTTTTTTCCTGCAGCAAATACATAATCCTGATAAATGGAAGTTCCCTACAAATGTAACTTTTTATTTGAGATATTGGTGTATACTATTATAAGGCTTATCGGTTATGTGGGAGATTGAAATACGCATGTGCAGATGTCCCTGAATATTGTGGGGGAGCGCTGGAGTTATTTAAAATACCATTTCATCCACTCTTCCTCTTCCCAAAAGCGACCAGAGGTGACCTCTGAAGATGGTTCACCATTAACCTGACCCAGAAAACCCCACAAAATCATGCAAATCAAGAGGTTCAAATCTTCGTGTTCACTTTGAGAACACTTGTGAAAGTGCCCAGGGCATCAAAGGTATGCCTATTCAAAAAGCAACCAAGTATCTGAAAAATGTCACTTTAAAGAAGCAGTGTGTCCCATTCCGTCAATAACAATGGTGGAGTTGATAGGTGTGCCCAGGCCAAACAGTGGGGCTAGACACAGGGTCAGTGGCCCAAAAAGAGTGCTGATTTTTTGCTGCATGTGCTTAAAAAGGCAGAGAGTAATGCTGGACTTAAGGGTTTAGGCATAGATTGAGCACATCCCAGTGCACAAAGCTTCCAAGATGTGGCATAGAACTAACAGAGCTATGGGCAGATTAACCCACACATGAGCCCTCCGTGCCACACTGAGATGATCCTTACTGAAGAACAGCAGATTATTCCTAAACCAGAAGAGGAAGTTGCACAGAAGAAAAAGATATCCCAGAAGAAACTGAAGAAACAAAAACTTATGGCCCGGGAGTAAATTCAGCATAAAATAAATACTAATAAAACAAAATAAATAAATACCATTTGACTCCATCTCCTGCTACTAAGGCACCCACCTGGGAGCACTTTGTCAATCCTGTGATCCTGCCCTATCTCCAGCCAAGACCTCACCAAGATGCCATCTCAAATGGAATACACCATGGAAACCAAGATGTTCATGTTTTACAAGTTCGCTGGGGATAAAGGCTATTTAACAAAGGAGGACCTGAGACTACTCATGGAAAAGAAGTTTCCTGAACTTTTGGAAAATCAAAAAGACCCTTTTGCAGTGGACAAAATAATGAAGGACCTAGATCAGTGCCAAGACAGCAGAGTGGGCTTCCAGAGCGTCTTTTTGCTAATTGCTGGCCTCACCATTACATGCAATGCCTATTTTGTAGTACACATGGAGCAGAAGGGAAAGAAGCAGGCAGCACCGAGCTGGTACTCCTGCTCTGATACGAGTTCTCTCAAAGGGTGTTTAAGGAATCTCTGCCCCACAGCTTGTCACTTGTATAAAAATCTCATGAGCAGAATGGGACCCTTAGAAAATGTACAGAATCACACTCCCATTTTACAAGAGAGAGGAAAGCCAATTAAAGCCAGATAAGCTTTTGATTTTTATACTGCTTGCATCCTCGAACCCTCCCTAAACAAATTTCTTTAAAAAAATATTAATTGTGCCCATGGACAAAGGCTTTCTCATGCTTCCTAAGGGAAGAAATGATAAGGAGTAGGGTGAGGTGAATGGACCTTGATTTCTGGCCTTGGCTTTGCTTGTCATACTTGAATAAACGCCTTATAACTTGTGGAGATGGCTGCCTCATCTCCTCACATTTCACATGTTTACTAGGATCACAGCTGGTAACCAGCCTCCTTACTTACTGTTTCAAATGAATGGATTGACCATTCTCTTAAACAAAGTCATGAGGTGAGTTGAGAGGCTATAGAATGTGTTCATCTAATGAAAAAACAGGTTTGCCCATGGAGATGCCTGAAGTTTCAGTCTCGTGTTAAATAAACAGCCGAAGAACCAATTTAGCACCCTGCAATATTTCTCTGCCTGACTCCCTGTTGGAGTTGAGGTTTTGACATTGTGGTGGGCCCAGGGAATGCACTGGACATCCTTAGAAACTCCTACTTAAAATGAAGAAATAGAACCATCCTGGGTGGTGTTTTCAGGGACTAGGGCTGGAGACCTGTGCCAGGGACAATCATATAGTAGGACCTCCCCAACCCCCCATCCTGATTTTTCCTCTTTCCTCATGAATATTTCAATCCTGCTGAGACCCCTTAAGGTGATCAGTTGAGTTAAAGTAGCTTATGAGAAGAAAAGAAGGAGTCATTACCTTACCTTGCGATGGGGACTGTAAAAGAAGATGTTAGGGACTTACTGGAATATACACCTGACTACTGTTTTTCCTTTCTTCTTTTATGTAAAGCTCAGCTAGCCAGGGCCACCTCCTTGTGCCCCCACTGGCTATCTCCCAGAGACACCATCCAGTTGTCAGCACCCACGCACTACCCAGCTCAGTAACTACTCCCTCCCCTCATTCCCCACACCACTCACTCAGTAACAGCTCAGGCCCCAGCATGCACTTAAATTTCTTTCTCCCCTGAGTTGCCATGTCGTCCTTTCCCAATCCTGATTTTCAAACATGTTTTGGTTCTTCTCTTTGTCTCCTTTGTTCAAGAGGGAATATTCCTTGGTCTCTAACCTGTCTTTTGTTTTTTCCCTAATGCAAGATTTTTGGACCAAGCACAGAAAATCATGTTCCAACTCTGGTTCTCATAGAGGCCCTAGTTTTGCCTAGGGGCTGTGCGTCAGAAGGCTCCAGGTGTATCAATTATGCTGCCCATGCCCGTGGTGCCACCTCTTCAATCATTTGTGTCCCCTTGTTTGTGAAGCACAACAGAGTGTGCTTTCAGAAAGAGTCTTTTGTATCCCTAGAGTCTAAATATATTCGCATGTAAATGTTGGGAATACAGAGAGTCTCCATCAAATGTACACTTTGCATAGGGAGGCATGCAGATCATTGGGGGTACATCTGGAAATTAAATTTAAACCACTGTACTTTGGGTCCCTGTCCCACAGTATTTCAGTGACATGTGAGAAGGAGAGTGTGATATTGATCAAGGCAAAACATAAGTGACCACATTTCAAAATGAGTACTAATTGCATAGTGACAGTTTCCAAACTATTAGCCTACTTTACAAAAAAAGTTAATTCAACACAAGCCCAGGGCTGGCTGGTGCTTATGTGTCCTGCTGCCAGTTGGCAGGCACAGCTTTGCAAAGGAATTGAGGGAGACGTGGGTTACTGTAGTGGAAGCACATTTGGCCTTTTGTGAAGAGGGTACAAACTGCAGCACTCTCTCAAGCCTCTGCTGTTCAGCAGTCACCAGTGGGTACTAGGACACTGAATGCCTTCAGAAGTTGCCTAGAGCTAACTTCCTAGAGGTAAAATGGCCCAATGCCAAGGCTTGGGGAAGAGAGTTCTGGGCAAATGGAGGTGATAAATGCTGAGAGGCTGAACCTGGGCTGGTGTATGCTGCCATTTCCTAGCTGGGAAATCTTGGGCCCAAGGGAGGGAATGGCCACATAGAAGCTGGCCTTCTCCGGAAGGAAATCTGCATCCTACCTCCAGCAGGCTGCTCCCTGATGTAGGCCAGTGTAAAATGAAGGGAGTGAACTGGGTGATTGTAAAAGCCCTCTCCAGTTTGGAGAGAAAACCAGGGTCTCCTTCTCTAAGCTGAGTATCCCCCAGAAGAAGAAAGACACTTTGCTTGGAAGAGTGGCATGAAAGGGTGGGACTGGTTCCCTGTCATCACAGTAATTTTGCTGCAGGACTCATAAATGTTTTTCTCGTTTGCCAAATAAAAATGACCTTGTGTGAAAGTTCCTCAAAGGAAAATGCGAAAGTGTCTGCTAAGAAAAGGAGTGAGACAATAGTTCATTCTCTTTGGGACATGCTACTGCCTTGATTGAGGAGCATTAGGAAGACCTCGAATGAGTCCCCAAATAAAAATAATCTCATGTAGTATTCTTAGGAAGGGTACATGAGAAGGGTTATGTTATCATTTGCCTCCAGAGAGTTGTCTACCCAAGATTGGAGAACCCCAATCAGGCACCACTTTATACTACCTTCCCACCTCCATCAACAGGAGGTCCTGGGCTACAGGATTCAAATCGGATTCAAGACCAAGTTGTATTTACCAATCAAGAAATTCAGGAAAGCACTCTATTATTTTGCACCATTGTTTTACTTTCAGGTTTTCAGCAATTCCCAGAGTCACACCAGCACCAAATGACTGGGTGGGAAAACAGTATGTCCATTTCCAGAGTATACCTGGCCCAGAGTATAACACTCCATAATCATAACTTAGGCAAATGTCTGATTATTCTTTTGACAACAACTCAGATTGAACTCCATCTCTCAATTTTTATACATTCTCAGGGACTCTTTGTTTAAAAAGTGACTTTTCACACTTATGTCAAGGGAGGCCCTTGTACTCTCAGCTAAAAAAATCATTTCTAGTCCCCTCCATCTTTCCCTGCCTTCCCCACTAAGTATTTGTAGTCCACATAATCACTGCAATTTTCATTCTCAGGCACTTCTAGGTTAGATCACCAAAGTGCTGATTAGACTTGTTTGAGACAAGATCCTGTTTAAATCAAACAAGTTTTATTTCCCCCCGAAGATGTCATAGCCTCTCTGCTTAATTTGACTGCAAAAGTTACTGTTGTGAAAGCTCCCTGTCATGTGTTCTTCAGTGCGAAACAACTTTAGAAAGAGCACATCCAGATTGTTACTGTGAAATGCTGAAGTCCCTGTACTCCTCCTGAGTATGTGTGTGTGTGTTTGCTGATAGCCAGCTTCTAACAAATTTTAATAAATGAAAATAATTTCCTTAAATTAGAATAATTAGTTCCCAATCTATGCCTTAGGGATATCTGAAATGCACTTTAAGAGGAATGTTCTGTCCTGGTTGGTGTGGCTTAGTGGATTGAGTGCAGGCCTGCGAAGCAGGTGGTTGCCAGTTCAATTCCCAGTCAGGCACATGCCTGGGTTGTAGGCCAGGTCCTCTGTAGGGGGCACACATGAGAAGCAACCACATATTGATGTTTCTCTCCCTCTCTTTCTCCCTCCCTTCCCCTCTAAAAATAAATTTAAAAAACTTTTAAAAATAAAAAAGAGGAATGTTCTCTGTGGCATTATTTTAAAAGATCTCTCCCTTTTAAATCTTAGGCTGAGGGAAACCCTATAAGGAGAAATGTTTTGTATATCTCCTACACCCCCATTCTGCCACCCTTTCTTAAATCATCTGGCATCTGGAAGAAGTAGGTATGATTTTAAAAATAGTATGCATGTCTCATTAAGACCCCACCCACTTATGGGAAAGAGTATTCACTTCTTTGCTCCTTCCAGGCAGCCAGACCAGAGATGAAAAAAGAAAAAAAAAGTTCTGTTTGTGTGTGTCAAACTGGTTATGAGAGTTAACTGTAGGATTTGTGTGCTAGGTAGTGTTTGATTTTGCATCTCAGGGTGGCAAGGCTATAGGGGTCCTGGAGCTTTTATTTGTATAGACTCTCTAGTTCCAAGAAGGCTTAAAGCATTGAGGAATTTGATTTTTAACAAGAAGGAAAGAGGTCAACAATAAGAAATAAGAATGTTCGGGTTTTAAAATCACCTGGTGGGGATGGCAATGCATGCTCAGATGCCTTCCTGGATGTTCCTCACTTCCAATAGGGATTGAAGCCTCTGGTATAGCCCCAATAACCCTACAATAACCTCCTCACTGCAGAAGTTAGCACATTAGCTACAACTGCTTTGCTGACATTTGGCATCCATGTGTGAGGTGAGAAAAGGAATGAAAAATTATTGGACAACACTGCAAAAAATACATGCTTTCCCAAGGAAATAGACTTTTCCTTCAAACTAGGAACATATAGGTGCTGTGTAGCTTGTCTTTGCTACCTCCCCTCTCCCTAACCCACCTCGCAGGAGAGAAAATTCTGGTATCACCGTGACACCCTTACCTGAACTCATTGCCGTTGTTTCCTAGCATGACTATATTCATAAAATTACTGTACATTGCTACAGATTGATCAAAAGCCAAAGTTCTACTGAAGATAATCTTTTAAAAATAATGGGTCTGGCCTCCTTTTCCCTCCTCCCATTATTGTTTTTCTTGTTTTCTCTACTGGCAGTTTCACACGAAGACCACATGAAGAAAGCAAAAGTCTGCTGCTGTTTAATGACTGCTTATTCTGGAACATTGTTCAGGGGGCCGTCTCTTGGACGTTGAAGGTGACAAATACACTTGAAGGTGTGACTACCCACCTTTGAACTGGGGATGCTACAATAATAAGCTCTGTTGGCCTGAGGATAGGAAAATAAAGAGCCTTTTTCTGATCTTCTTGCAGCCCCCACTTGTGTCTCTGAACTAGAATGTTTCCTATTTCCTTACCACCTCCACAACATTGAGAGCAGTGAACAGAATTTGGAGAGTATGGATGGATGTTTGGCTGCCACTTTCCCTTAAAGCCCCATGAGTAGCCTTCTTAGGAAGTTTCCATTTAGAGTCTATTGCTGTTCAATCCTTGGCATGAATGGAACATGGCCCTCCCTGGAAATACAGTTTTCTCACTGGAGACCTACCCTTACCCATCTTGTACATATATGTGCTCCCAGTGGGGCAGGATGGGAATGAGGATGGCAGGAGGAGGTGTGGAAGGAGAATGTGCGGTCAGTGTAAACCTGCCCTGGGCACTTGGAGAACTCTGTGATGTGCATGACCTATACTGATGGTGACTCAGGGTTATGTATGACATGAAGGGAGGACTCTGACATTCTGCTTGAGTGGCATTTCCTTAGCCATTCCCATGTATAGTATACTTATCTCACTTGGCACTCACAATCAATATATCATTAACTTGCATCTGTATTGAAAATGCAACATACCCTACAATAACAGCAAGCACTGAAGTTTTCATTCATTACATTCATTTAACAAATCATTCTGGATGTTGTGCTATGCACAATGCATATCTGGTACAAAAACACTTTTCAAAAACTGTCTTGAAGGCCATACTTCAGTAAGTGGGACCTGCAAAATGACCACTAATGACAGGAGCCCATGACACACCTACCGGAGCAAGAGCAATGGGGGGCCTGGGTGGCAGGGGGTGGCACAGGCATCCTGGGTGACCCACGTGGTGAGGGTGGCCCAGGTACCATCACTGGATGTGGCAACAGAGGAACACATCTCAATGCAGGCTCTAGAACAGGGATGGCTGCACTGGGTCCATCACAGGCTATCTCCGCAGTGGGGGGCCATATTTCTCAACGTCAGTTCCTTCTGTTCTCTTCTGCACTTGGCCCTTCTATTCTGAAACCAAACCTTGAATCAGGGGGGAAAGGGGGATTAGTTTAGTATATTGAACAGTTAATGTCATAATAGAAAACACACAATATGCAACTCTGTCATTGAGATTTCACATTGCAGCAGGAGGAGCTATTTGTTTATCGCTAAAAGAGCTTAGGAGAGTATACAGCACACCTTCTCCTTCAGCTAATGCTTAATGAGCCACACCTGGTCCAAATCTTGGCACATTGCTTTGTCTCCCTTCTCCCATTTTCAGTATTCCTTAATGGTTTTCACCAGGTCTTAGATGCAGGTCTAACTTGGATGGTGAAATGCACCAGGATCCTGTTGTTAATACTCTGGTGATAGGGTAAAGAAATGTTGGACCATCAGCTGTCCAGCTGCCTCCACACCCTTCTCACCAGATATACTGTCACCCTGGTTGCGGGGGCCATGAAGCTCAGCATGGTTATAGAGGTGGACTTGATTAAAGGCATACTGAGGGGGACAACTCCCTATTCAAAAAGCCCATCTTCAGTCTGAAGTAACTAATCTCTAAGAGCACATTGCACTTTTAGACAGTTTTCCTTCAATTATGTTTAAGGGATCATTCTTTCTTTGAAACCTTGTAAGAAAGAAATAGGTGGCATATAAGAGAGGTTTGATCATGGGGTCCTAGGCACTTTGTGGCTTGTCTTGCTGGGACTTGAGAGTTGCTGAAGCCCTGGACACTGCCTTGATATTTTAGCCATAGTGTTAAGGAAAAATTTAGCCTTACTGAATCTAAATTCACTAAACTCAAAAATCCTTTTCGCTAAATAAGAGATTGGCACCCCACTGTCATCACCGTCAGTTTTGTACACTACAATCTGCCCTACCCTCCAAACCCTTCTAGGCTCAGACCAAGGTCAGCTCATTTGGCTCTAGCTATAGTTTCAGTATCCTGGATGGACAGGAGCTGCTGTTACCCAGAGTGGTGGGGTGCCCCAGGCTCTGCTGGTTCCATTCCTTAACCAGGACACCCTACTCCCATCATAATCACAAAGGCCTAATCATGCATTTTAGGAAGATATTCAACAACAACGTGGGATTAGGGGTCACAGGAGGCTATTCCCTAAGTGCTAGCCAACTATTAAATAAACAGACAAAAAGCTGTCAATTAGACTTTATTGTTCTCTTAGCATACTAGTTGGGGGCGGCGGGGGGCAGTGGGGGGGTGAGCGGTGTTCACATTTAATCCTTTTGGAAGTTCCCAAGCTGCAAAATTTAACTGAGAAAAAGGACTTCACTCCACCTAAAGCCACCTTTTCTATCTTGCATCTTAAGATTCAGGGCCCTTCTGGTACATGAATATATAGGCTGAAGAAGGCCAGTGTATTAATGCTCACTTTGAAGTGATTCAAGTGTACCTGCTGTCAAACCTCCCTAAACATAACCAAAGCCCACATCTGGCAGATTTTGATTGGGCCAATATTTAGGTCAATAGTCCCAATATTGGTTTCATTAAACTGGCCTACTTTATTTGCAAAAGAGGGTCAGGGAAGTGTCTATTGAGTTTCGAGGGGAAATTCATGTTACAGAATTTGGAAATACATGAGAACATAGCTTTTGTTCCTTATTTGTGTTTTCTGGGTCATTTGCTCTTCAGAAATCCATTGAGAGGACCATGTAAAGAGAAAATCTACTCAGCAAACCTTGTTTTTCTTTTCCTCTGAGTTCACTTGGCCTGCCTAAGACTCATCTTCTCTACCGGAGAGCCTGACTGTTAGTCCAGCCTGTGGTACTAGGATGCCAGCACTCAGTGGCCTGATTTGCTAGGCTGCTTTTCTGCACACCATGGACAAATGTGCAGCATGTTTCCATCACTGCACTCATGCATGCACTCTGGGACAAACTACTAAGCCATCTGAACATGTGTGTGTATATACATATACACATATACACATACATATATACACACACATATGTATGTATGGGGCAGATACTTTTTGGATATAACCATGGTTTTCTCTGACCTCAAATAGTCACTTTTTGATCCCATGACCTACAAATTACCAATTACTGCCTGAGTAAGGGGAAAATATTTTAAATTAACACAGATAAGAATCTGGACAGAAGTGAGAGCACCTTTACAACCAATCAAATTCCAAAAAACCCACCTTCTCAGAATAATACCACCAAAAAGGAAAAAAATCTTAGATGTTAAAAATTCCTCAAGAATATTCTTACTTCTGCATTTGGTATTTTCATAAAGTTGAATTTGTGTGACATCTGCAATGCATATTTTTGGATGTATACAATTCTTCTCTACCTTTTCATCCCTTCTTAGTTTCAGTGGAACTTTATTCAAAGTTGTTCTTTCTCAGCAAGATAAATGAACAAACAAAACTGAAATAGACTCATAGATCCTGAGATCAAACTGGGGGTTGCCAGAGGGGAGAGGGCTTGGGGGACTGGGTGAAAAAGGTGAACGGACTAAGATGCACAAATTGGTAGTTACAGAATAGTCATGGGGAAATAAGTAAAGCATAGGAAATATAGTCAATAATACTGTGATAACTATGTACAGTGCCAGTTGGGGTAATAGAAATATTGAGGGGAACACTATGTAAAGTATATGACTGTCTAACCACTAAGATGAACACTTGAAACTGACACAAAATAAAATTGAAAGCAAAAAGTGACAAGAACCAAAAAAAGAATTATTGGAAATATATTTCTATAACTAAATGTGAGCATTATAAACCTGGAACGTTAAAAATAATCATACTGTAACTTTTAAAGATCAGCAAACAAAAGAAGCAATAGGGAAAATGCATAAATGTTAATACCCTCATCTTTCTTACCAAGAATTATTTATACTAGCTAAAAACTATAGCACGTAGCTTTTTAAAATCTCCAACCACTGAACTGTCTTTCTCTTACTCTCCGTTCCTCCCTCCCTCCCCCTCCTTACTTCTGTTCTTAAAGGAATATTGCAGTATTATGTCTTCTGGTAAAGACACATTTATTTAAAATTCAACAATTCTTTCCATTTCACTATAATGTTCTTCGTACCAAATTCAAATAAAAGTAAATTACTAAATTGAACACTTTTAAATATAAACAACATCTCACCTTTACAAAATATTTATAGCTGTCGTCTAACTGCACACATATACATAATACAATAATACATAATAAAAATACATGCATGTATACATAAAAGTGCAGCTCTTTCTCTTATTTGGTTCTATATTTAAAGATAATTTCCTAAAGCTTGCAAACTTTTCCCAGTTAGCACCACAATTACTGTATTTTGGCAATGTTTTCAGGCTAACATTAAAATCTTCTAAAAAAATAAAATTTAAGGTTTCCCATCTCTACATCGCTTTACCAAACACTTAAAAACAATGGCAGGAGGACTAGGTACTTGGACTTTTAAGCTGTACCCCCTATCTCAGTTTAAACATACATTAATTACTCATGTACTGTATTCTGAATGTGGATCACTCCCTCATGCCAATGTCTAAATGTTTATGAATTCACTCATTTCACCAAGAGCATCTGCCTGGTTTAAATTTTTTTAAATAATTTAATATGGTTGAACTTTCTTATAACCTAGCTCTTCAATGTATTAATCTGAACACTTCCCAGGTGGGACTGAGCCCAACATGATTCCACACAGAAATATTCCTTTAGGGAGGGCTAACATCCTTCCCGAAACATACCAGTGTTAGAAGGTAAACTTCATTTATTGGGGAAAGTGTATGTGTGTGTTATTTTTGCTTCCCTTTAGGAAATCATATTTCCTCTGGTAATAGGCAATTTTCATAAGCTCGAGCTTACTTTTCCCATTTTCTAGTCCCCAAAGCACCCAATGTTCAGAACTTATTTGCTAAAATGGAGAAGACAAAAGAACACACCAACTTGAGCATGTCCAGGACAGAACTAAAAGCATGTTTTATAATTGCCGCCATTCTTTTAAGATTTACTGACCTGCACTCTGGCTTCAGTCAAATTCAGGTATCCCACAATCTGCTCTCTGATGGGGAAAAATTGCACATGTTCAGAATTCAGAGTTGTGGAGAAAAGAAAATATATCATGCATTTTATTTCTCTACCCCCTCCCAGTACAGTTGTCTCTGATACAGCTTGAGAGGCTTCCATTACGGGCAGTTTTCCCGTGGACAACTCGTCTGTTAAATAAGATAGAAAAAGGGACTATAGTAGTGTGTCTGTTAGTTAAATGTGACTCAATCAATTTTCCTGTTTGTGGAACAGCAAAAAGCAACCCTGGAAATCTTCTCTTGGGAGGCCCCTCCGTGAAAAACAAACAAGCAAAACCAGACAAAACCCGCCAAAACACCTTTAGAGCGGTGTTTTGAACCAGAACATTTGTTTATTGTAAAAGTGAGACGAACTCTCAAGGAGAAACTCCAAGGCGGAGCAAGGGAAATTCTTTTTTTGCTCTTCGGCGGGTGAGGGCTGAATACAGTGGGACCAGAAAGGCGCCCCTAAACGTCACACCTCCTCTCTGTAGCCCCACATTCCTGTCGGGCCGGAAAACGGCTGTCCGTTCATACACTTCCCCCGACCACGAGGGCTTCGAGGAAGGCAAAGCGAAGGGGAGGGAAGGAGTCTCTTAGCTTTTAAACACTCACAACTCTGCTACCTGGAAACAGCGCTCCAAGTGGCGAGGCCGAGACCTAATGGGTTGAGGCAGTAGCACGCTCTCGTGTAAAAAATTTTAAAGGACACAAAAAACTGAGTTATCATGAATATTTTAGAATATTTTAATACAATATTCCATATAAATCACCATAAACAAAATACCAAAATCTTAAATAAAGCAGGATCCATTAGACTCTGTCTCGCTCCTTTGACCCTAGTCCCGCTCCAGTTACCCAGCCCCGCAAGCGCTGTAGGGCATCGCACCAACCCCAGGGAGCTAGGGCAGGCCACAGCACCGTGGTAAATGGTCCTGAGAAAGACCCTAAAGCTTCCCGGGATGAGCCCAAGTCCCCTGGAGAACTCCACGCCTCTGGCGCAAGCCACTTACTGCGCGAACCAGTTGGCATAGTGATGACAACGGAAAAAGGTCTCCAGATCCTGCAGCTGCCATGCGGTAAACACCGTGCGAAGGGGCGCTTATTCCTCCTCGTGACTTGCGGATCCTCCGCATCCAGCGGGACAGGGTCCCTCAGCTGCTGCTGGAGATCCATCGCCGCCTCCTCCGCCCCTACGGGTTTCGTTTCTTGGTCCCAGAGTCTGGCTCCTCCCTCACCAAAGTAGTTGGCTGCTGCTCAGGTTCGGACTGTGTACCCTTCCTGTCTCCCCTGGTTACATCCACTGAAGTTACGGTAGGCGGCACATCTGAGGAAGGATGGAAGCAGAAGAGACAGACGGAGGCTTTGGCACCCACGGTGGTGGTCTGGAGGCGGCAAGTGAGGCCCTGGGGGAAAGTAGCGGCTACAGCAGCCTAGCATCCAGCCCTCTTGCCCCTCCCCGCTCAGAGAGATTCCTCCCCTGATGTTTGCCTGAACCCTCGTCCCCGCCTGGGCACTCACCACGCAGTTCTTCCCCGCCCACTCCCAGGTTGCGGTAGCCGGTGTCAGAGTAGCTGCTCCCTAAATAAGCCTTCATGTCCTGACTGTTGTCGATGAAGTCTCGCGCTTCTGCAGAGTCTGCTCTAGTGCCCATAGCGATCCCCGGGGCCCAACTGAAGCTGGGACCAGTGGAAAGCTGAGGTGCTCTCCATGAGCCGAGACAACTTCTGGCGTTGAGTCCTGGACTGGCGCGTCTTATGTAGAAGTACGTTACCTTCCGCAGATTCAAAGGGTTCGTGCTCGCCTCGGTTTCGGTTACACTCTTTGTATCAGTGTGCCCTACCTATTACCGGGGGGTGAGGGCGGGGCCGTCGCAAACCGGGCGCTTAAATAAAACAGGGCGGCGAGTGCGTGCAGGAGTGGTGCTGGTAGTGGGTATGCTTGTGTGAGGAACAGTGACTCCAGCTTGCATCCTGATTACTCCCAACACAGACCGAGTGTTTGATGGAGGAAGGGGCTTGCTGGACTGTGAGAGCCGTCTTGTGGGGCACGAAAAGGGCAAGAATTCACGTTAGCTTTTGGAGCTGGTTAAGTGTTTGGGGGAATATTCCTCCGCCCAACACCCCCTGTGCCTCAGCCTGCGAATGGCGCAGAGTTCCTTGCTTTCCCAGAGGAAAAGACAGTTAGGACTGAGAAAACCTCGGAGCCCTCCGCAGCCTAAGTACGCTAGAACGTACGTAAAGCTGTTAGTGAATCCTGCACTTGGGCTCTGAGCGAGACAGTACTCTCCTAGAAGCTGGTGAGCAATGAATAGGATTGTCCGGTCTGAAAATCCGCGCCCAACCGCGCATCGGGCTACTGGTTAAGACGAAATAATTAGCGGAGGCTGATGGCACAGGGTATTCGAAATCAGTTCCCGTGCATTCTGGGAGCGGGAGTTTGTGGATGGGTTTGGAGGAGCAGTCCGGTGATCACATACACGCTGCAAGAAATCCCACATGCCTTCTGAGAAAGCTCAAAGGACTTAAGATGTTTAGTAATGGACCCAGCTCAGACAGCAAGTGTAGAAACCTGCCAAATGCTTAGCAGCGGTCCCCAACCGTTTGGGGTCCGCTTCCTTGGAAGACATTTCCACAGACAGCGGGGTGGGGGGCGGGGAAAGGAGGCGGAGCTCAGGCGGTGGTGCAGCGAAGCTTCCCTCACCTGCCCACCACTCAACTCCTGCTGTGCTGGCAGGTTCCTAACAGGTCCGTAGGCCAGAGATTGGAGACCTCTGGCTTAGTGCACATACGCTGCATATACGCTGAATATACACTGCATGGGGCAGCTTCCTTCATCCTGGTGCTTGCAACATTTGCTATGCTGGATTGCTGCTCATCTTATTGAACCAAGCTCTCCGGGCACCTAACGCGGGTCTTATTCCCAGGCCAGTGCTATAGAACTGGGAATTGATCCCGCCTTCATCACTACCATTTCTTCCTCTTCCTCCTCACATTTTTTAATATAATTATCTTCCTGAACTGTCCCCCCTGCTAGTGTGTCAAATAAAAAAGAGACAGACTACCATTGAAGGATGCTCTGGTTCTTACTTCACTGGGTGCTCCAGGAGGCGTTAATGCCCTTCATTTCATAGGAATAACTCTAATAATGGACTCTGCTTGGCACTGTACATAATTTCTCTTACTTTAGCCTTTTTTCCATTTTTATTTAATTATTTTCAAGTACATTTTTCTGTCTATTATTCCCATCCCATCCCCCCCCGTGCTCCCCCTCCCTCCTAGTTCCACGCTTCTCAGTTGTTGTCCATGTATCCTTCATATATGTTCCTTTAAATCCCTCCCCTATTTCCCCTGAAATTCCCTCCCCTCTCCCCTCTGGTCACTGTCAGCCTGTTCTCTATTTCAGTGTCATTGGTTATATTTTGCTTGCTTGTTTGTTTTGTTGTTTAGCTTCCTGTTAAAGGTGAGATCACATGGTATTTGTCCTTCAACACCTGGCTTATTTCACTCAGCATAACGCTTGCTTTCCAGTTCCATCCTTTATGTTGCAAAAGGTAGGAGCTCCTTGTTTCTTTCTGCAGCATAAAGTTCCATTGTGTATATATACCATAGTTTTTGATCCATTCATTTACTGATGGGCACCTAGGTTGCTTCCAACTCTTGGCTATTGTAAATTGTGCTGCTATGAACATTGGGGGGCATAGGTTCTTTGGGATTGGTGTTTTAGGGTTGTTAGGATACAATCCCAGCAGTGGAATTGCTGGGTCAAAAGGCAAGTCCAATTTTAGTTTTCTGAGAAGATTCTATACTGTTTTCCATAGTGGTTGTACCAGTCTGCAATCCCACCAACAGTGGACCAGAGTCCCCTTTTCCACACATCCTCTCCAACATTTGTTGTTTATTGCTTTGTGTATGATAGCCATTCTCACCAGTGTAAAGTGGTATCTCATTGTGGTTTTAATTTGCATCTCTCTGATAGCAAGCGATATTGAGCATCTCTTCATGTGTCTCTGGATCCTCTGTATGTCCTCCTTGGGGAAGGGTCTGTTCAAGTCTTTCCCCATTTTTAATTGGGTTAGTTGTCTTCTTAGAGTGAAGTGGTGTGAGTTCTTTGTATATTTTGGAGATTAAACCTATCTCTGAGGTATCATTGGCAAATATGTTTTCCCATACAGTTGGTTGTCTTTTTATTTTAATGCTGTTTTCTTTAGTGCGCAGAAGCTTTTTATTTTGATGAGATCCCATTTGTTTATTCTTTCCTTTATAGTCCTTGCTCTAGGGGACATATCAGTAAAAATGTTGCTGCGTGAAATATCTGATATTTTCCTGCCAATGTTCTCCTCTAGGACTTTAATGGTGTCATGGCTTATATTTAGTCTTTTATCCACCTTGAATTTATTTTGGTGTATGGTGTAAGGTGGTGCTCGAGTTTCCTTTTTTTGCATGTAGCTGTCCAGTTCTCCCAACACCATTTGTTGAAGAGGCTATCTTTACCCCATTTTATGTTACTGCTCCCTTTGTCGAATTTTAATTGACTGTAGAGAGTTGGGTTTGTTTCTGGGTTCTCTATTCTGTTCCATTGGTCTATGTGCCTGTTTTTATGCCAGTACCAGGCTGTTTTGATTACAGTGGCCTTGTAATACAGTTTGATATCAGGTATTGTGATCCCTCCTACTTTGTTCTTCTTTCTCAATATTGCGCCTGCTATTCGGGGTCTTTAATGGTTCCATATAAATTTTGAAGTGTTTGTTCTATGTCTGTGAAATATGCCATTGGTACTTTAATAGGTATTGCATTGAATCTGTAAATTGCTTTGGGTAGTATGGACATTTTGATGATGTTATTTCTTCTAAATCATGAACACGGTATATGTTTCCATTTGTTTGTGTCTTCCTTGATTCCTTTCTTCAGTGTTGTGTAGTGTTCTGCATACAGGTCTTTTACCTCCTTGGTTAGGTTTATTCCCAGACATTTTATTTTTGTTTTTGCTATATCGAATGGGATTTTCTCTTGATTTCTGCTTCTGCTGTTTCATTGTTGGTATATAAAAATGCTTTTGATTTCTGGATATTGACTTTGTAACCCGCTGTTTTGCCAAATTCATTTATTAGTTCGAGCAGTTTTTTGGTAGAGTCTATAGGATATTCCATGTACACTATCATGTCATCTGCAAACAATGCCAGTTTTGTTTCCTCCTTTCTGATTTGAATGCCTTTTATTTCCTTTTCTTGCCTAATTGCTGAGGGTAAAACTTCCAATACTATATTAAATAGAAGTGGTGAAAGTGGACAACCTTGTCTTGTTCCTGATCTTAGTGGGAAAGCTTTTAGTTTTTGCCTATTGAGTATGATGTTGGCTGTAGGTCTTTCATATATGGCCTTTATTATATTGAGGAATGCTCCCTCTGGTCCCACTTTTCGGAGTACCTATATCATAAATGGGTGTTGTACCTTATCAAAAGCTTTTCCTGCATCTATTGATAAGACCATGTGGTTTTTGTCTTTCCTTTTGTTTATGTGGTGTTATTACATTTACTGATTTGCGGATATTGAACCATCCTTGCATCCCTGGGATGAATCCCACTTGGTCGTGGTGTATGATCTTTTTGATGTATTGTTGGATGCGATTTGCCAATATTTTATTGAGGATTTTAGCATCTATGTTCATCAGTGATATTGGCCTCAAGTTTTCTTTCTTTGTTGTGTCTCTATCAGGTTTTGGAAGTAGGATGATGCTGGCTTCATAAAAAGATTTGGGGAATTTCCCATCATTTTGGATTTTTTTGAATAGTCTGTGAAGAATAGGGGTTAGCACTTCCTTAAATGCTTTGTAGAATTCTCCTGTGAAACCATCTGGTCCAGGGCTTTTGTGTGATGGGAGTTTTTTGATTACAGCTTCAATTTCATCTGCTGCTATTGGTCTGTTCAGGCTTTCTACTTCTTCGTCATTGACTTTTGGAAGATTATATTTTTCTAGAAATTTGTCCATTTCACCTAGGTTTTCAAATTTCTTGGCATACAGTTCTTCATAGTAATTTCTTACAATCCTTTGTATTTCTGTGGTATCAGTTGTAATGTCTCCCCTTTCATTTCTGATTGTGTTTATGTGGGTCCTCTCTCTTCTTTTCTTGATGAGCCTACTTAAAGGTTTGTCTATTTTGTTTATCTTTTCAAAAAACCAACTCTTGTATTCATTGATCCTTAGAATTGTGCTTTTAGTCTCTATGTCATTTAATTCTGCTATGAACTTGGTTATTTCCTTCCTTGTACTTGCTCTGGGCTGTCTTTGTTGTTGTTCTTCGAGTTCTTGCAGGCATCGGGTTAGGTTGTTTGTTTGAAATGTTTCTATCTTCTTTAGGTGAGCCTGTATTGCTATGAACTTTCCTCTCAGGAATACGTTCGCTGTGTCCCATAAGTTTTGGGTTGTTGTGAGTTCATTTTCATTTGTGTCCAGAAACTTTTTGATTTCTTCCCTAATTTCAATCTGGACCCATTTGTTGTTTAATAGCATACATGCAGTCTCCATGATTTTGGGTGTTTTGTTTTTTTTCCTGTGGGGTTGGTTTCTAATTTTAGTCCCTTGTGGTCAGAGAAAATGTTTGGTATGATTTCAATTTTCTTGAATTTGTTGAGGCTCATTTTGTGTCCTATCATGTGGTCTATCTTTGAAAATGTTCCATGTGCATTTGAAAAGAATGTGTATTTAGCTTCTTTGGGATGAAGGGCTCTATATATATCAGTCAAGTCCATTTCATCCATGGTGTTGTTTAGTGCAGCTATATCTTTGTTGATATGTTGTTTGGAAGATCTGTCCATTTTTGACAGTGGGGTGTTAAAATCCCCTACTATAATTGTGTTGCTGTCAATATCTTTCTTGAAGCCTTCTAGGATTTTTCTTATATATTTGCGTGCTCCTATGTTGGTTGCATATATATTTATGATGTTAATGTCTTCTTGGTGGATTCTTCCCTTGAGTATTATGAAGTGACCTTCTGGGTCTCTCTTTATGGCCCTTTTTTTGAAGTCTATTTTGTCTGATATTATAATCGCTACCCCCGCTTTTTTTCTTGTCCATTTGCTTGGAAAATTTGTTTCTAGCCTTTCATTTTATTCTGTGATGGTGTTTTGTCCTGAGGTAAGTCTCCTGTAGGCAGCATATATGTGGGTCATGCTTTCTTATCCATTCAGCTATTCTATGTCTTTTGATTGGAGCATTTAATTCATTTACATTTAAGGTTATTATCGATAGGTACTTATTCATTGCCATTTTTGTACCAGAGTTCCTCTCTGTCTCTCTCTTTTCCTTCCTTTCCTTAAAGCAGTCCTTTTAGTATTTCTTGTAGAGCTGGTTTTGTGGAGGCGTATTCTTTTAGACTTCTTTTGTCTTGGAAGCTCTTTATTTGGCCTTCTATCTTGATTGAGAGCCTTGCTGGGTAAAGTAGCCTTGGTTGTAGGCCTCTGCTTCTCATTACTTGAAATATTTCTTGCCATTCTCTTCTTGCTTGGAATGTTTCCATTGAGAAGTCAGTAGCTAACCTTATTGGGGCTCCCTTCTATGTTACTTACTTCCTTTTTCTCCCTTGCTTCCTTTAAGATTCTCTCTTTTCTTGGAATTTTGCTATTTTAATGATGATGTGTCTTGAAGTGGGCCTCTTTGGGTTCCTCTTGAATGGGACTCTCTGTGATTCCTGGATTCATGTAACTTTTTCTCTCATCAAATTAGGAAAATTTTCCATCATTGCTCTCTGAAATAGGTTTTCTATCCCTTGTTCTTCTTCTCCGTCTGATATTCCTATTATTTGAATATTATTATGTTTCATATTTTCTTGCATTTCTCTTAGTCCCTCTTGATTCTTTTTCAGCCTTTTTTCCCTTCCTTCCTCTTTCTGGGAGATTGTTTCTACTGTGTCCTCCAGCTAGCTGATCTGATCT
Source organism: Sturnira hondurensis (assembly GCF_014824575.4). Taxonomy (NCBI): domain Eukaryota; kingdom Metazoa; phylum Chordata; class Mammalia; order Chiroptera; family Phyllostomidae; genus Sturnira; species Sturnira hondurensis. The sequence goes on along the minus strand of NW_028090025.1, from coordinate 1,588,129 downwards.
TCTGCCTCATCGTTCCTGCTTTTCACTACTTCTACTGTGTTCTTCAGTTCTGAAATTGTATTCTTCATTTCCTCTTGTGTTTGCTGATAGTTTCTCTTTCCTTTTTCATGTTGATATAGTTTATGGAGAGCTCATTGTAGCTCCCCTCTGGTTTCTAGTAGCTCCCTTCTAGTTTCTGGTAGCTCACTGTGAGCTCTTTGAATTTCCTGAAAACTAGTACTTTGAATTCAATATCTGATAGCTGACTTGCCTCTCTTTCATCTGACATTCTTTCTGAGACTTCCACCTTTTCTTTCATTTGGGCATTGTTTCTTTGTCTTCCCATTGCTTATGAGATTCTTCTTGTTAGCTTCAGCTTCTTAAATTGATCTGTTCTGACTCCCTAGGTTTATGGCGTGAACTTCTGTGGTAGAATACCTGTGAAATTCAGTCGTGCAGTCTGCTGCAGGTATCTTGATGTTCTCAGCTCCCACCTACTCCTTTCTTTGTGTGTGTGTGATCAGTTGGAGGGGAAGGCAAAATGGTTTATGACAGCAGGAGAGTACTTTATGAAATTTACAGTCACAGCCGGTAGAAAAGAGATAGAAAATCTTTAGGCTCTATATAGTGTTAACTGTAATCTTCAACCCAATTTGCCACTTTTAAGAAAAGATAGACGAAAGATAAGTCTCTTGTTGGGGAGGGAAGGCTTGTGAGTTGTATGTAGAAAGCAGTGAGGTTGTGCGTGGTCAGATTTTGAGGTAAGGTGAGAGTAAAGAATAGTAAATAAATGTAGCATGTGAGCAAGTAGAGTTAATCACTACAGTAATAGAATTCAGGAACCTGTAAAGTGGGCTAAGACCCGAAAGATGTGTTGTGAAATATTTACAGTGGTACAGAAAGCAACAAACAAACACACAAAAAAAGGGCAAGAGAAGTGAGGAAAAAGCAATGAAGAAGGACTAAAACAGGAAAAAAGGAAGGAGAGGAACAGAGTACTGAAAGATACAGCAACAATAAAATTAAAAAATATACGATTACTGAAAAAAAGTTTTAAAAAAAGTAAAAAAAAAGTTTACAAAAAGTTTTTAAAAAGTTAAAAAAAAACTCCTCCCTTTTTGGTTTCAAATTGTCCAATCCGGTTTTTCTGGTTTTGGCAGGACCCCTCTGTGGGCTGGGTTGTAGGCTGAGGCGCACACCCACCCGCCAGCCAGGGTACCAGACTTGGGTGTGTTCGCCCACCCACCCGACAGGCTGCCTGAGTTCTTCTTGCTGGGTTCTGCAGGCTTCCCTCTCTTTTTGGTTAGATACCGGATGAACAATTTTGGCCTGGGCCAAGTTATTACACAAGAGAATCATACAGGTCTTAAGCATGATGTGCAGTAGCTGGCTAGTATGTTGGCAAGAGCTTAGGTGTGTTCTGTCACATCTTAGATTTCCGTGGTTTATTTACTGCACTGTTTTCTAAACCTCAGTCAGTCCTGTGCCCCTTGCAAGTTTTGCCAAACCTGGGTAGCAGCCATGGTAGTGTTTGCCTATGTTTACTTACATTGGTTCACTCTTTGAAAACCATAAATACTTAACTAAACCTCATCCTAGGGAAAAAAACAGCTATGAATTCAAGAGTTAGATAAATGGTATACCAGATTTATGTGAGGTAGAGCATGGCAATAATTGAGAGCAGGGACTCTGAAGCCAGACTGCTGGTGTCTGAACCCTAGCTAGCTGGCTAACCTGGTAAGTTACTTATTCTCTCTGTGCCTTAGTTTTCTCATCTGTAAAAGGAGAATAACTAATACTGCTCATTTCATGGGGTGAGGATTAATTGAAATGATTACCATAGCTAACAGCTAATTCTTACTATGTGCCAATCATTGTTCATAGTGCTTTCTGTATATTAACACACTTAATTCTGATAACAGCTCTTTGAAGGTAGATACCTCTGTTCTCATTTTATAGATGATGTTATTCAGTCACGGAGGGGTTAAGTAACTTGCCCAAAGGTAACCAGTTAGTAAGTGTTGAGCCTAGGATTTGAACCTTTTTAGAATGATGCTTTTTAGGAAGAAAAAACATACTCAATAATGGTAGTTATTATGATTTTTTAATTAAATATACTACCCAGTCATTTCTAGTATATTCACAGTGTTGTGCAACCATCACTATTATCTAGTTCCAGAACATTTTCATCACCCTATATAGGAAGACTGTACCCATTAGCAGTCATTTCCCAGTCCCCACTCCTTGTGGCCCCATTAGTAAACACTAATGTACTTTCTATCTCTGTGAAATTGTGTATTCTGGATATTTCATGCAAATGGAATCATGCAATATGTGGCGATTTGTGTCCGATTTCTTTCACTTAGCATTCTGTTTTTGTGGTTCACCCATGTTGTATCAGCACGTCAATCCTTTTTATGGCTGAATAATATTCCATTGTACAGATATACCATATTTTGTTTATCCATTCATCAGCTGATGGACTTCTGAGTTTTTTCACCATTTGGTGATTGCAAATAGTCCTGCTTTGATTGCTATGAATATTTGTGTACAAGTTTTGTTTGAATGTGTTTCTAATTCTTTTGGGTATATAATTAGGAATGGAGTTACTGGGTGATTTTATAGTTCTATGCTTAACTTTTTGCAGAACCACTGAAAATAGTTTGCATCTGATAATAAGTATGACTTATTATCAGATGCAAACTATTTAAAAATGTGTTTGACATGTTTAAATAAATGCTTTTCTATAAGCATGGAAGTTTCATGCTTATAGATTGTTTCTACTATAAGTAAGGGTCACCTGTCCCAGGTGTGGCCAGTGGTGAGAAAGGAGTAGAGGGGCTTTCTGGTGGTTTGGGCCTGCAGGAGCCCATTCATAGCACTGTGTGGTTTGTAATTTTTACTTCCCCCACAAGGGGACCGTGTAGCTAGGGATTTAAATTTTTTCAGTCCTTGACCAGAAGACCCTGGAAACCACTCCTGATAATCCACCACAGAAAGACTGATAGGATGAATGGGGTGGCTTTTGATGAAATACCATTGAAGAGATACCTGTTTTTATTAAATACCATTAGTAAATTGTTTATTCATGTGAAAAGTCGAAACTTGGGCTTTAAAAAAATAAACATTACTTTTTAGAGGTGTAAGGGGCATATGGTGGCTTCTCATATTCACCCCTGGGAGAACCACAGTTCTCTGTAATTCTTTCAAACTCTTGAGACTGTGTCTACATTGGCAAAGTGAGAGAACAATTTACTGAGGCCATTTGCATATCTAGTCCTAGAGTTTAGAGAGGACAGGCAGGGAGGAAAGACAACCTGGAGATACCTGCAACTGCTGGTGATTTTGTGTGGCCATACAAGTGATTGAATTTTGCATTTTCTACCCTATTTTTGAACGCCACGGGCCCTTCAAGTTTATTCTATGAAACAGAATCATTTGTGCACAGAATCCCATCCAGAGGCTTGGTATTTTCATAAGGATTAGGTTTAATCTAAAAATTGCCTTGGGTAGTATGGACATTTTGATTATATTAATTCTTCCAAATCATATGCATGGTATCACTACCATTTATTTATGTCTTCCTTACTTTCTTCAGTGTTGTGTAGTTTTCTGAGTATGGGTCACTTCCATCCTTGGTTAGCTTTATTTCTAGGTACTTTATTTTTCTTGTTGCTGTATCAGATGGGATTTTTTTTCTGATTTCTGTTTCTGATATTTTGTTGTTGGTGACTAAAATGCCTTTGATTTCTGAATATTGACATTGAATCCTGCTGTTTTGGCAAATTAATTTATTAGGTCAAGTAGTTTTTTGGTGGAGTCTACAGGATTTTCTAAGTACACTACCATGTCATCTGCAAAGAATGACAGTTTTGCTTCTTCCTTTCCAACTTGGATGCCGTTTATTTTTTTTTCTTGTCTGATTGCTGTGGCTAGGACTTCCAATCCTATGTTGAATAAGAATAGTGAAAGTGGACATCCTTGTATTGTTCTTGTTCTTGGTGGGAAAGCTCTAAGTTTTTGTTCATGGAGTATGATGTTGGCTGTAGGTTTCTTGTATATGGCCTTTATTGTGTTGAAGAATGCTCCCTCTATCTCCACTTTGCTGAGTCTGCTAATCATAAATGGGTTCTGTGCCTTATCAAATGCTTTTTCCACATTTATGGCTATGATCGTGTGATTTTTGTCTTTGCTTTTGTTTATGTGATGTACTGTATTTATTGATTTGCAAATATCATACCATCCTTGCATCTCTGGGATGAATCCCATTTCTTCATGTTGTGTAAATTTTTAATATATTGCTGGATGTGGTTTGCCAGTATTTTGCTGAGGATTTTAATGTCTATGTTCATCAGTGATATTGCCTAAGGTTTTCTTTCTTTGTTGTGTCTTTATCTGGTTTTGGTGTTAGGATGATGCTGGCTTCATAAAAAAGTTTATGAAGCCTTCATGAAGATGGGAATCTGCCATCTTCTTGGATTTTGGGGAATAGTCTATGAAGAATAGATGTTAATTCACCCTTAAATGTTTTATAAATTTCTCCTGTGAAAACATCTGGCCTTGGGCTTTTGTGTGCCAGGTATTTTTTGACTACTGCTTTCATTTAATCAGCTATTTTTGGTCTGCTCAGGCTTTCTGCTACTACATTCAGTTTTGGAAGATTGTACTTTTCTAAAAATGTGTCCACCTAACCTAGGTTTCAATTTTGGGGGGCATATATTTCTTGGTAGTATTTTCTTATAATCCTCTGTATTTCTGTGATATCAGTTGTAATCTCTCCCCTCTCATTTCTGATTTTTTTATTTGGGTCCTCTTTCTTTTTTCTTGATGAGCATGCATAAAGTCTTGTTGATTTTGTTTATCTTTTCAAAGAACCAGCTCCTGGATTCATTGATCCTAAGAATTGTGCTTTTAGTCTCTGTGTCATTTAATTATACTCTGATCTTGATTATTTTGTTCCTTGTCCTTGCTCTGGGCTGTCTTTGTGGTTGTTCCTCAAGTTCTTGTAGGCGTAAGGTTAGAGTGTTTATTTGAAATGTTTCTATTTTTTTTTAGGTAGGCCTGTATTGCTATGAACTTCCCTCTCCAGACTGCCTTCACTGTGCCCCATAAGTTTTGGGTTGTTGTGAGCTCATTTTTGTTTGTTTCCAGAAATGTTTTGATTTCTTCCCTAATTTCCTTCTTGACCCATCCATTGTTTAATAGCATGCTATTCAATCTCCATGATTTTGAGTGTTTGGTCTTTTTCCTTCTAGGGTTGGTTTTTAGTTTTAGTACCTTGTGGTTGGAGAAAATGCTTGGTATGATTTCAATTTTCTTGAATTTGTTGAGGCTTGCTTTGTGTCATATCATGTGGTCTATCTTTGAAAATGTTCCATGTGCTTTAAAAAAATATTTATTCAGCTTATTTTGGGTGAAGGGCTCTATATGTATCAGTTAAGTTCATTTCACCTAAGGCATTACTCAGTGCCACAGTATCTTCATTGAGATTTTGTTTGGAAGATCTGTCCATTTTTGACAGTGGGGTGTTAAAATCCCCTACTATAATTGTGTTGCTGTCAATATCTTTTTTAAAGTCCTCTAAGATTTTCTGTATATATTTGGGTGCCCCTACGTTGGGTGCATATATATTTACAATGTTTATGTCTTCTTGATGGATTCTTCCCTTGAGTATTATGAAGTGACCTTCCGGGTCTCTCTTTATGGCACCTTTTTTGAAGTCTATTTTGTCTGATATGAGTATTGCTACCCCAGCTTTTTTTCCTGTCCATTTGCTTGGAAATTTTGTTTCCATCTTTTCACTTTTAGTCTGTGTAGGTCTTTTGTCCTGAGGTGGGTCTTTTGTAGGCAGCGTATGTGTGGGTCATGCTTTCTTATCCATTCAGCTATTCTATGTCCTTTCTTTGGAGCATTTAATCCATTTATGTTTAAAGTTATTATTGATAGGTACTTATTCACTCCCATTTTCATACTTATCTTCCTCTCTCTCTATCTTTTCCTTCATGTCCTTAAAGCAGCCCCTTTAGCATGTCTTGCAGAGCTGGTTTCTGGAGGTGTATTCTTTTAGACTTCTTTTGCTGAAAAGCTTCTTATTTGGCCTTCTATCTTTATTGAGAACCTTGCTGGCTGAAGTAGCCTTGGTTGCAGACCTCTGGTTCTTATCACTTGGAATATTTCTTGCCATTCTCTTCTGAATTGGGGTATTTTTTTGAGAAGTCAGCTGCTAACCTTATCGGGGCTCCCTTGTATGTTACTTCCTTTTTCTCCCTTGCTGCTTTTAAGATTCTCTCTTTGTCTTGGCATTTTTGCCATTATAATTATGATATGTCTTGAAGTGGGCCTCTTTCTTTTCCACTTGATTGAGACTCTCTGTGTTTCCTGGATTTGTATGACTTTTTCTCTCATCAAATTAGGGAAGTTTTCCATCATTACTTTTTCAAACAGGTTTTTATCCCTTGCTCTTCTTCTTTCTCTGGTATCCCTATTATATGGATATTATTACATTTCATATTGTCTTGCATTTCCCTTAATCCCTCTTCATTCTTTCTGGCCTCTTTTACTTTTCTAGCTTTTCTGGTTTTTTTTTTCCTACTTTGTCCTTCAACTTGCTCATCTGATTTTCTGCTTCATCAATGCTGCTTTTGATGTCTTCTACTGTGTTCTTCAGTTCATAAATTGTATTCTTCATTTCCTCTTGGCACTTGTTGATAGTTTCTATTTTCTTTTTCATGTTGATATAGTTTGCAGTGAGTTCATTGTAGTTTCTCTGTAGTTCCTGATAATTCGCTGTGAGCTCATTGAGCTTCCTGGTAACCATTGCTTTGAGCTCAATATCTGATAGTTGAGTTGCCTCTATTATCTTTAGTATTCTTTCTTAGGCTTCCTCCTTTGCTTTTATTTGGGGATTGTTTCTTTGTCTTCCCATTGTTTTTGAGACTCTTCTTGTAACCCCAGCTTCTTAAATTGGTCTGCTCTGGCTCCCTGAGTTTATGATGTGAACTTCTGTGGTAGAATACCTGTGAGACTCAGTGATGCAGTCTCCTTGACCTCCAGAGTTCACTGGTCTTGGGCTGTCATTTAAGTTGCCTCTGTGTTTGTCTTTGGGTTTTGATTGTTGTTGGTTCTTTCTGTTGTGGGTCCTTCCCACCATCTGGTTAACTGGAGGGTTACTCTGTCTACTACCTCTTGTATTTTGTTGTGCTGCTGAGGGCAGGTTTTGTTGAAACTGGTTCTTCTGTGTGTACAAGGTTTTGAGGATTCTATTGGTCTTGTTCAGTTGTTAGTACTGGGTAGTTTCTCCACTATTTAGTTGTATTTTCAGATAGGTTTTGGATTGAGTTTTGTGTGGTTTCCACTCCTTCCTTCACCTACTTCTGTTGTTATCTATTGGTGGTTTCTTTTTTGTTGGATTTCCTCTTCCAGTGGATATCCTGGTGTTCACTGCTCCCACCTACTCTTTTTTTGTGATTAGTTGGAGGAAGAAGGCAAAATTATTTAAGACAGAAAGGGAGTATTCTATGATATTTACAGTGGCAGTTGTCTCAGCTTTTGTGATGCTCGTAGTTTGGGTCCAACTCTGGTCTTTTCATAATTCCAGGTTTTTTTTTTTTGTCTCTATTGTAGGTATAAAAAAAGCAAAGAAGGAAGAAAGAAGAGATAAAAGTGGAAAGAAAAGGAAGAAATAATAAAACAAGAAAGAAGGAGGTAGAGGAAAGAGGAATTGAAAGATAAAAATAATAAAAATTAAAAACTAAAAAAGTATTTTTAAAATGAAATTAAATTAAAAAACCCTCTTGGTTTCAATGGGGTCAACGTGGCTTTTTTAGGTCTTGTTTGCTACAGCAGACTGAGGGGCTATTGGTATGACTTTTCTTCCTTTCTGACTGCGCTCATCCTTTGTGCTTTCCCTGGAGCTAGCCTGTCACCTCTCTCTGTCACCTTCAGTGTGGGCCTTATTTTATATTGATTCTCAAGAAATGCACTTCATCAAAGGGCTTGAGGTTCTATTTGTTTATTTATACATTTTCCTTCCCTGAACTTTCTATATCAGTTCATAGTTCTTATGTTTTGAGGAGGACAACAATCATCCAAGAATGGTAGGTTGATTAATTGATAGCTATGCATTGCAGTGAATTCGCATTTCAAAAATGTCAGAACATGAAGTTTGTTTTAGTTAACTGATTGTTAGCTGTCTCTGGAATTTTCAAGGAACGTGTTTTAAAGTAAAAACAAGACAAAGCAACTATTTAGAAAATTTCAACTATATTTTGAGGCATTTTATTTGGGCTTCTGCTTTTAGATGTGAAAAAGTTTCCTAATTTATTTAGTTTCTTTTCTATAGGTTAGCTCTGGTGGTATAACAAATTCACATAAACTCAAATTTTTAAAAATAAAACTTCATATTTTATAGTATAATCCTGTTTTATAAATGGAAGTTAGAAAGGGGCATTTGGATTTTTCATGCATGTTTTAAATCCTGGTTCTCTCCCCCTCCCCCTGCCCAGGGAACCCAAGATTCATCAAATTTTTCCCTTAGAAATATTTCTGGAGAGAAAGTGTAATTTTTCAGCTAAAGTTGCAAACATTAAATTTTTGGAGTACAGCTAAGTTTATTCATAAATTTGCAAGTTCTTATGTGCTGAACATATTAACATTGTTCTTTAAATATTATCTTTACAAGTCTGTATTTATTTCTGTGAGCTTCTCTAGTTTGTTTTAGATAACTTTGAGTTTATTTGGCTATTATCCCATGTTAGTAGCAAGTTCTAAGAGTAGCCAGGGGCTAACAGACAAATCTTTGGTTCTTATTTGCTGACCATCTATATGAGCTTGAGTAAGTTATTTGCTGTCTGTATTTGTCTGAATAAATGTAGATAGTAGATATCTAGCTTATCCTGTACATTTTCCTGGATTATTAGCAGAAATAAGTAAAATAAGAGATACGGAAGTACTTGAAAATTACAAATGCCTGCACATATATAAGGCATTGCTGCAATATCACTACAAAGGCCCATTGATCATATTAAGTCTAAATGCACTCCTTGTCCTCAGGATGTGATGTGGGGATAGAAAAAAGTACAGTCCCCATTCTTGTATGCTCCTCAGTCAACCTCCTCAAACTTGCACAGGTTTAATTATATCTAGCGAAAGAAAGGTAACATTTTTAGTCTTACTTGCAGAAAACATTTTAAATAGAAATGGCCTTGGGGCATTTTCAAAATAAAATCTAAGTAATACAAGATTGTCAGTGGGAACTGTGCCAAGGATGAATTATACAAGTAATAAAAATCAACCTGAATCTCAGACTGTCAGACGGCTTTGATCACACTTAACCCAGGTAAGCCACAGAAACAGCAGGTCTTGTCTCTAAGTTCCAGAGCCCTTGGTTATCATCAGGGATTTCATACAAGTGCTTGTTCATGGGTCAGAAAGCAGTTTGTCAGCAGTCTTTTACATGTGAGAGACCAGGACAGGAGTGAATTCATGCAGAGCTCTGGTATAAGGTTGTTTGTGGGTAAACTGTAGAGAAGACTGAAACCCACCCTTTCTCCTCCTTCAACCCATCAGACATCCCCAGTGTGGGTTCTCTGTCCTCACCCCACCCCAAGATATTGAAGGTGCTGATGGCATGGCCTATATAGTTTATACTTTGGAGGGGTAGAAATGAGGATACATAGGAGTATCTCTTGTCTTTGGGACCTGGAAAATTTGTCTAAAGGTCTGGTCATTTTTATAGGAGTCATTTGTCTAAGACACTTCTAGAAGGCTTACTGGAACTATTTTCTTTAAAAAAATATCACCTGAGGCTATGTTTATTGATTTTGAGAGAAGTAGAGAGAGAGAGAGGAGAGAAAGAGAGATGTGAGGGAGAAACATTGATTGGTTTCCTCCCATATGACCCCCAACTGGGGACCAACCTACAACCTTTCTGAGTATGGATGACATTCCAAACAACTGAGTTGCCTGGCCAGGGTCTTAGTGGAGCTTTTACTAATAATTTGACCTCAAGGGTTCTGACTTTTGCCTAGTATGTAGTACTCATAGAACTTGGAAGTTCTTTCCTGACTTAGCTGCTTTCTCTTGAGTAACTTCATTTTGTGCCAAGATCAGTATATCTTTTTGATTCCTCCAGAACTTCATGGCTTTCCAGTACTGAGCCTGTTGCCCAACTGACCTCTTCTAGATGCTTTTCTATCCAGTTACTTTCCTAACTCAGTGCCATATCTTTACCCATTGCTACAGGTGTTGTTTTTATTATATTGGTTACTGTTCATAATTACTATATCACATGTGCATTATAATTATTTGCTAAATGTGCATAACAAGTAATCTTAGCAGCAATAACAATTCTAAATACAATTTATTAAATATCTATTATGTATAAGATGCTATGTTATGTGCTATATATATTATTTTGATAGTTATAACAACCTGGAGATGTCAGGTATTTCAATCATTCCAACAGAAAATGATAGGTAAATACACTTTTGCTCATGGTTGCATAATAAAAGTAACTGCTTTCCCCAGCCTCCAATAGAAACATAATAAGGACTCATCCTCATTTTTCAATTGAGGAAAATGAGACTGTGAGATGTTACATAATTTGCCCAAGTACAAAGAGTGAGTTGAACCCAATGGATCTTAGTTCATATTTGGTACTTTGTAAAATAACAACCCCCCCCAAAAAACCCCACATTATTAGTGATCCCTTATTTAGTCTATCTTGCTTTCTCTCCCTATTTCAAACAAATACATTTGAAATAACTTATTTCAGGGCATTGAGAAATCTATCCAATTCTGTTTTGAGACTGCTGGTCAATATCTTTCTTTCACTGGGGTTATAACATAGTAACAGCAAGATATTTAACAAAGAAGTCTCTTTCACCTATATAGATGAACACCATGGAGTAGATATGATCAATGTCTGTAACATTAAAAACTGTTCAGAACATTACAAACCTAGAAGAGGTGCTTCTCTTTCTTATGTGTTCAATATCTTTTAAAGCCTGTGAATATTTATCATACATTCATCCCTTATACTTACCCTAGTCCGATTAGTTTTCAGATGTAGCCAGTATATTCTCTTTTAGTGGAATGTTTATGCACAAAAATTTGTTACTCCTTACCCTTGTGGTACAAGAATAGCTGAAAGTTTTTGAGTCATATTTGAATGGGACATGTGATATTTGACTAGCTATATGCCTGAATCTATAGAATGGGAAGGTTGGAGGTTGACTGAAAAGTGGAGCAGAAAGAACATGTCTTTTGAATACCTACCTTCTGATGCCTACTTATTTAACCAAATAGCATTTACTGAGTACCCACTATATATTTGTTTAGATCCCAGGAATAGAATGATAAATAAGAGTAACAAATCCTTTCTTACATTTACCAAATAAAAAATGATACAATATCAGAGAGAAAAGCAAATGCAAAAATCCATGGCTTGAATAGGCTTAGTGTACTCGAGGAACAGAGAAAATGCCATTGTGACAGCACCCTAATGAGTGAAGGACAGAGTATTATGATAGGTCAGAACATGTAGAGACTTAACCGTGGTAAGAAGACATAAAAATGTTTATCACTGAAGTAATGAGAATGGGGTAGAGCCCCATTTTCATTACTCTAGTAGAGCCAAAGTCATTGAACTAATTTTTACCTTTTTGCCTGAGACATTTTTTAAAAATGGCGCCTTTAGTTTATGGCACCATTTTGAAGAGGCTGTCAAATATCTAACGGGAGAAGAAAGTGTTCTTACATTTTATTATATCTTTAGGTTCTAGGAACCTACACTGAGAAAGAGAGAGAGTAATAGTTCACAATCTACACTGAGTAATGGGGTTGCATCTGAACATCAGAATAGGAGTGATTTGATATTATCTTTCTCAGATGACATAAGCATGGGCATAGTCAGAAGTACTTTCCAGTAATTAACTTTACTAAAAATCCAAGTAGCAATAATTTTAATTAACTTAGATTATAAATCCAATGAGCAGAAATGATATGCACATCTGTGCTTTGTATGATACCTGGCATATTGTGTAACTTCTATGAGTATTAGGTAGTACAAATGAATGATAACAATACTGTGAGACCATCTTAAAATTATTGTTTATCTTGATAATCCTATCTGTAAGGATTGTAATCACGTGATTTTTCTTTTTTATTGGATTTATTTGGGTGACATTTGTTAATAAAATTATATAGGTTTCAGGTGTACAATTCTATAATACAGCATTTTTTTTTACTTTTTTGATAATCTTTATTTTCTTTTTTTAATATAATTTTTATTTAATTCTTTTTTTAATTTATTTATTTTTTTATTTTTTTTAATATAATTTCTATTTAATTCTTGTTCAAGTACAGGTTTCTGTCTTATATTCCCAACCCTGCCCGCCCCCCACCCCATGCTCCCCACCTCCCTCCCCCTTTCCACCCCCCACCCTTAGTTATTGTCCATGTGTCTTTTATACTTGTTCATGTGAGTCCATTCCCTTTTCCCATATGATTCTCTCCACTCTCCCCTCTGGGCCCTGACAGCCTGTTCCATATTTGAGTGTCATTGGTCGTATTTTGCTTGCTTGTTTGGTTTGTTTAGATTCCTGTTAACGGTGAGATCATATGATATTTGTCTTTCACCGCCTGGCTTATTTCGCTCAGCATAATGCTTTCCAGTTCCATCCATGATGTTGCAAAGGGTAGTAGTTCCTTCTTCCTTTCTGCAGCATAGAATTCCATTGTGTAAATGTACCATAGTTTTTTGATCCAGTCAT